>NC_080067.1:26130038-26442688 GCF_949987535.1 Balaenoptera acutorostrata
GAGAACCAACACTCTAAACAGTTGAGTATTTATGGATGGAAAATGACAGATGGAAGGGAAGAAAAAAATAGGAAAGGTGGATACATGTATGGATAGATGGATAGAAGGAAAGGAGGAAGGAAGGGAAGGAAAGCACTGGTCCGTCCTCACTGAAAGCACCCATCAGCCATCTTTTCTTCAAACGCTTTTTCAACCCAATTAACACAGTATAATGTAGCCCTCATCCTCTGTGAATCTTTGCATATGTGAGTCACACATGTGGGATTTGCATTTAAAACTCTCTAATTGGTACCTCTAGCAAGAGATATATAGTGCCTCTAATTAAGTGATGGCAAATGTCACCCTATGTTTTGCGAGGCACACCCTCCTTCTATTTGGGTGACATCGGAATACCTGCTCATTGGAACCAAAGTGCTGCTAATTGCTTCAGGAGGTGCTGGGAAGGCAAAGGTGTGCTCACCTCATTTATCAAGGTTCCGGGCACTGTGTCAGGACCTGTGGACATCATCATGACTAGGATGCTTCCTCTCCTTGAAGAGGGGGAAGGAGGGGCAAGGAACCAGCTAATGGCAATGTGGCGGACCTATAGCCTAATAGCAGGCAGTGCAGGGTGACAAGGTGTACAGAGGAGGACCACTGGAGGAGGTGCTGGAGCTGCATCTGGCAGGATGAACAGGCAGGAGCCAGGAGAAAGGAGTGTGAGGAGAGGGGTAGACAGCACAATGAGGGCAAAGGCATGGGTCACGGAGGGAGCGAGGGTCTTTGGGTGGCTTCCCTGATCTTGTGGTTGGAGAGCAGAAGAGCTTCTGATGGATCCTAGGCAGGGAAGTCAGGACCAGATTTGCCCTTAGGCAGGCTTACCTCCACCTAGACACAGATCCCATCCCACCCTCACTCCGAAGCAAGGAATAAAAATACTTTTTGAAATGCTATGACAATTATTGTAGTTAAGAGTCATTTTATTGCAAGAACAGACACGCACTCAAACTAGTACAAATTTACAAAATGATGGTTGGTGGAAGAATTATTTGAAAGGCTTCACTTGGGAGCCTCAGACAAGCCACGGCAGGCTGGCAAGTCAGTGAAAGGTGAGCAGGGCCAGGACTGGAGAACAGAATGCGGGACCAGCCTCTAGATCTACTGCAGCTGCTTGGGGTTCTTCTCTTCTCTCTGTATGTCGGCTCCCAAATCCTCTGTCTCCTGACCCATTAGCTTTCTTGGATTTTTTTTTTTAAATTTTATTTATTTATTTATTTATTTATTTATTTATTTATGGCTGTGTTGGGTCTTCGCCTCTGTGCGAGGGCCCTCTCCAGTTGCGGCGAGCGGGGGCCACTCTTCACCGCGGTGCGCGGGCCTCTCACCATCGCGGCCCCTCCCGTTGCGGAGCACAGGCTCCAGACGCGCAGGCTCAGCAGTTGTGGCTCACGGGCCCAGCCGCTCCGCGGCATGCGGGATCTTCCCAGACCAGGGCTCGAACCCGTGTCCCCCGCATTGGCAGGCGGACTCTCAACCACTGCGCCACCAGGGAAGCCCAGCTTTCTTGGATTTTAATAGCTTTCCATCTCTGTCTAAATGTTGGGTTGGGTGATCACTGCATGAACGCCAGCCCCAACTCCTTATGAATTTTCACCTTAAGTGCCCATCGCCAAATACATTATAGTTTCTCGGCCTCTTAAATGAAAGTTTAAAGATCCAACCAATTGACCCAGCCTACTCCACCCACGGATGACCCCTGGTCTAGGCAATTCTACCAGGGGATGGAGTCAGAAGGAGAAACTGGGCATGACAGGCAAAAGAACAGCCTGACAGTCACTAGAGTGACCTGTTTCCTAGGATGTAGTTAACCTCACTGGAGCATATTGCAATCAGTATGGTATGTTTTTACTCACAATTCAGTTTTACCCAGGGAGAATTCTGAGGACTGAGGAGCTAGCAATGGCCAGAGGGTCAACTGCAGGATGTAGGTAGAAAGACTCAAAGGGTGAATCATCAGCCACTTGGCCCTGCTGCTTGGATTGAGTGTTAATGCAGTTTTTCAGTGGTGCATTGAGTGGAAGCAGAGAGACGAGAGCCAAGGCGTGTTCTGCGGATGCATCTGTGTTCTAGTTAAAGGCACACTGAGGGGCAAGACATAATTTCTCTATATAAATGGAGCAGAAATATCACACTGGCATTTCCTCTATATGATTGCAAAGACACAGGCATTTTCCAGATGCTGAAACATCATGGAAAGGAGACAAGACAGAGGCAAGAAGCAGTTCCTAAGGGGGCATGATATGACAAAGTTCAGCCTTGAGAGGAGTTATATAGCAAACAGGGACATTATCTCGTGAAGAACTGATGAAAAGTCAGTTCTGAATTTACAACCAAATGGAGCAAAGCGTGTGCTGACTGGCCTCGGTCTACTGGAACAAAAAGGCAAAACGTTTGCCAGGGAAGGGAAGAGATTAAATAGGAAATTACAGCCGAGCCACCATCATCAATACCTATTGCTTCTTTCTGGAAAGGAGATTGTTCTCCAGTGTCTCTTGAAGCCAGAGTTTGGAAATGGTTCCTGGATGATTCTGTGCAAGCCAGTAAGCCTTGGGTGATGTAGGTGATATCCATCAGTCCAGCCTCTTGGCTGGCCTTGCCCCTCAAACTATGGTCTCCAACCAAATATAACTATTTACATTCCCCCCATGGTGTAGCAGGGTGCTTTTACCATCGGGCCCTTGCCCATGCAATGTTCCTCTGCCTGGAACCCTCCATATCTTGTATCCCTGCTTAATTCTTACTGCTCATGACTTAGAATCTACTTTCTCCAGGAGGTAATTCTGGATTGCCATGGTGGGGTGAGTGCTTCTCCTCTCTTTTTCCATAGCACTCTGCTTTTCCTCTTCTTACCTACCTCTTGCTATACTGGTTTCGTGGATCCCTTTCTAGTCTGAGAGTCTCTTGAGGATAAGGACTTTGTTTTTGTCCCATATTTATTGAAGTATAATTTACGCACAATACAATTCACTCTTTTTAAATCTGCAAATTGATAAGTTTCAACAAAGACACATAGAGGTGTGACTATCACCACAATCAAGATACAGAATGGTCCTTCAACCCAGAAAGTTTCCTTGTGCCCCTTTGCAAGCAGACGCTAGCAATTACTGATTTGTTATCTATCCTTATACTTTAGCATTTTCCAGAATGTTATATGAACGGCATCAAACAGCATGTAGTCTTTTGTGTCTGACTTCTTTCATTTCACCAGTGAAATACTTTGGAGATTCATCCATTTTGTTGCATGAATCAGTTGATTTCTTTTCAGTGTGGAGTAGGTGTTCATTATATGGATATACTGCAATTTGTTTATCCATTCACTAGTTGATGGCCATTTTAGTTTCCACTTTGGCACTATTCTGAATAAAGAGTCTATGAACATTTACCTACAAGGGTTTTTGTGTAATTTATATTTTCATTTCTCTTGGATAAATCCTAGGAATGGAATTGCTGAGCCATTTTATAAGAAATTGCTAAACTGTTTCCGAACTGACTATATTATTTTACATTCTTACCAGCAATGGATGAATTTCAGTTGCTTCACATCTTCGTCAGAACTTGGTATTGTCAGTCTTATTTTTTTTTTTTTAACTTTGGGTTTATTTATTTATTTATTTATTCATTTATGGCTGTGTTGGGTCTTCATTTCTTGTGCGAGGGCTTTCTCTAGTTGTGGCAAGTGGGGGCCACTGTTCATCGCGGTGCGCGGGCCTCTCATTATCGCGGCCTCTCTTGTTGCGGAGCACAGGCTCCAGATGCACAGGCTCAGTAATTGTGGCTCACGGGCCCAGTTGCTCCGTGGCATGTGGGATCTCCCCAGACCAGGGCTCGAACCCGTATCCCCTGCATCGGCAGGCAGACTCTCAACCACTGCGCCACCAGAGAAGCCCCTGTCAGTCTTATTTTAACCATTCTAGTAGTGACATGGTGATATCCCATAGTGGCTTTAATTTACACATTTTTGATAACTATTAATGTTGAACATCTTTTCTTGTTCTTATTTGCTGTTCATATATTTACTCTGGTGACAAGTGTGTTCAAATTTTTGCCTTTTTTTTTTTAAAAAAAAAGATTATTTGTCTTATTTTTGTGTTGTAAGAGTTCTTTATAAATTTTGGATTCAAGTCCTTTATGAGATATGCTTAGTTAATATTTTCTCATAGTCTGTAACTTTAAAATATTTTCTTTAAATTGTTTTCCAAGGATAGAAATTTATAATTTTTATGAAGTTTAATGAATCAATTTTATCTCTTATGATTCATGCTTGTTTTTGTCCCTTCTAATAAGTCTTCACCTAAACCAAGGACACTCAGGGTTTTTTTCCTATGCTTACTTTTAAAGGTTTTGTAATTTTTACTCCTACATTTAAGATCATGATCTATTTAGAGACAATTTTTGTGTATGACGTGCAGTAGGATTGAAGTTCCAAAGCAACATTTAATGAAAGGACTATCTTCTCCCCCACTGAATTATCTTGGAACCTTTGTCAGAAATTAACCATATGTATGTGTGTCTATTTCCGTACCCTTCATCCTTTCTATTGACCTGTATGTCTATCTTTATGTTAGTATCACACTGTCTTGATTAGAGTAGCTTTATAATAAGTCTTAAAATCAAGTAGTGGAAGTCCTCCAACTTTGCTCTTCTTTTTCAAAATTGTTTTGGCTATATCAGGTCTTTCTCATTTTCATATAAATTTTAGAATAGCTTAACCATTTTAAAAATTCTGCTATTATTTTGACTTGGGTTGCATTGACACTTATAGATCAGTTAGGGGAAAATTTACATCTTAACTATGTCTAGTCTACCAAATCATGAACACTGTCTATCTCTCCACTAAGACCTCTCCAGGTCTTCATTAAATTCTCTCAGCAATATCTTAGAGAATTTACAGATCTTGCATGTATTTTGTGAAAGTTATTCCTAAATGTTTCTTTTTTTGATGCTATTATATTAATATTTTTAAATTTAAATTTCCAATTGTTTATTTCTAATACATAGAAATACAATTGATTTTTATAGATTGACTTTCTATCCTGTGACTTTCCTAAACTCATTTATTAGCTCTAGTAGTACTTTTGTAGATTCTGTAGATTTTGCTTCATTGATGATCATGTTCTCTGAAAATAAAGACAATTTTACTTGTTCATTTCCAACTTGAGTGGGAAAATATTCACTCTTTAATCATTAAGTATGATGTTTGCTATAGATTTTTGTAAAAGCTCTTTATCTGAGTAAAGAATTCCCTTCTATTCCTCATTTGCTGATAGATTTAATTATGAATGAATGTTGAATTTTGTCAAATGCTCTTTTCAGGGACATTTTTCCCTATTTTGCCGCCGATGTTTAGACTGTTTTTGCACATTTTAAGTACTCCATAGATATTTGTTGAATGACTGAAGCTGGGCTAAATACCTCTGAGAATGTAAGGTTTATACTTCAACCATTCAGAAGCATGAGATGAGCTAGGGGGACTTCAGAGTATTTGAATGCTTAGTCATGTCAGGATTACTAGATTTGCCTAAATGATCATACAGTTTTTACAATATTCCTATGAAGAAAGTGTCTCCATTTTACAAATGAGGAATGAATAATAGATGGAAAGATTAAAAAGCTATAATATTGTTGGGATGTGGGGAAGTAGTTCTGTGTTTCATTACTTAACAGAAATAAAAAGACACTCAAGACAATCATTAAGTTCAGAAAACAAAAAATAAACAATATGATATTGCTTATATGCAGAATCTAAAAAAAAATGATACAAATGAACTTATTAACAAAACAGAAACAGACTCACAGACTTAGGGAGCGAACTTATGGTTACCAGGGCAGAAGGGTGGGATGGGGGGGAGAGATAGTCAGGGAGTTTGGGATTGAAACGTATACACTGCCATATTTAAAATGGATAACCAACCAGGACCTATTATATTGCACACGGAACTCTGCTCAGTATTACTATGAAACAACCTAAATGGGAAAAGAATTTGAAAAAGAATGGATACAGGTATATGTATAACTAAATCACTTTGCTGTACACCTGAAACTAACACAATATTGTTAATCAACTATACTCCAATATAAAATAAAAAGTTAAAAAAAATGAAGGATGCTGGTTCCAAATATAATGCAAGTTAAAATGGAGGATGATTCAGCCATTTGATGGAATGAATAAATCAAGAATCCAACTGGTCTCTATACAAGGAATGGTGTTCTTGGAATGACGGTTGGACCACTAAGAAGGAAAAGTAATCCTTGCACGATACTTGGCTCAGCCATGAATGGTATCCTCATAGTCAAAATAATGTAAATTTAAGTTATTGGTTTGCAACTGTGAGGATTTGATCTATACACAAAGCAAAGAAGATTTCATTGGGGTTACTCATCAAAGTGCAAATGTTTATCAACCTTGACAAAGCAAAAATTGAGATAGATCTGAAGGAAGTTAGAAAGTGGGAGAGAAATGAAGAAATTTTAGGAATATGAACCTTTTTATTTTCCAAAAAGGGAATATTTAAACCCCTCTGAGACTCAGTTCCTCACCTGCACAATGAGATACGAAGTTTCATCTAGAGGGTTTGTTGTGAGGATTAATGAATGAATGTAAAATGCCTAAAATGGGGTAGGTACTCAACTAACTATAGTAGTGATAGAGAGGAGAATCCCCACTAATGATGCAGAAATCTCGACTTCTTAACTTCAGGGTCTGCAGAGCACCTTTCCTGCGACACTTTCACTGCCCAGAGAGCAGGGGGGTAATGAAAGAGCAGGGGCTATGTGGCCAGCCGAGGACATCTGAATGACATGACAACCCTGTGGGCGGTGTCATCTTCCCCATTTTACAGCTGAGGGAGTTGAGATGCTGCGTGGCCAACTGACTTGCACTGAATTAGCCCTGAAGTGGCTAAACCAGGGCCACAACCCAGCAACTATGACTCTAGATTCCGTTGTCTGCCACTGAGCTAAGTGGCACGTGAATCTGCAACACTGGGTAAGCTCCTGGTATATCTTCTGTACACATTTCTAATGAATAGGCCCCTAGGTTTAATTAAAGGAAAAAAAGATTAATTATTTTTCCCAACAGTTGCAAATTATTTACATTGCATTTGTGTTGATGGCTAATAAAAGAGCAAAGGAGCGTGGGGACAGCCCAGAGTGGCTGTAATTCTTCCAGGGTCCATAATGAAGCACTAGTTTGAATGCCAACAAGTGAGCATAGATGAGCCTGCTGCCCCATTAAGACCTGCTCTAGGCAAGAGGTTCTCTACCCTGGGCATGATTCAATCATCAGAAATAGGTCTCAGAGGCCAACACCTGAGAATAGCAACGCTTATGTCCATGCCCCACTAAACTGCCCCTCGGTTAGTTCACGGTTGCTGTGGAATGGGTGACAAAGGGCAAAACAGTGGCCCAGGTTGAGCCTACCACCAATCCTGGAACAGCTCTTAACTGACCTTTTAAAGCATGATGGAGTGGGAAGGGGACAGAGCCACTGCCACAGACCTGTTCTCAAATCTATGTATAAGCTTTTGCTTTGCCATGGCTATTGAAACAATATGTAATATGTATTGTGTGTATAATATATACTATAATGTGGGTTATATAGTGTAATGTGTATTACATATATTATGATATGAGTGTGTGTGGGGGGCACTTTTTGGATATCATTATGTAGGAAAGAGTTTTGGGTTTTCACCATTGTTAGTTATTAACCCTGTGGCCATCTTGGGAAAGTCACACCTTGTGAAAGTAGTTTCTTTGTCATTTTCATAATGATCACACCTACCTCTCAGGTTGCTGGGGGGGACATTACATATGTGACAACATCTCTTAAACTGTGAAGCAGGGTGTGAGGATTAGCATTAGGACAGCTTTGATTATTCTAGGGCTCCCTCTAATCTGTCATTTCATTTCTAAAGCAGCTACTCTGCACCCAGATTCCTGTGGGGGAATAAAAGGACAAACCAAGGAGCTCCCAGTTGAAGAATTAGATTAATAGTTTAGAAAGATCACTCTTAATGTCAGTGTGGAGGATGGATTGGAATGGGACAAGACTTCTTACTGGAAGACAAGTCAAGAGGCCATTGCAGCTATTCTCATAGGAGAGCTGGGCCAGAGACAAATCAAGGGGCTGGAATTAGCAGAAATAGGATATTCACCAGATGAGATTTTCACATGGGACTATTACACCAATCCTGGTACAAGTCTTAGTGCTGGTTGATTTTAAGTTATCTTGTATTCATTTGCTCATAACAGAGTACCACAAACTGGGTGTCTTAGAACAGCAGGAATTTATTGTCTCACAATTCTGGAGTCCAGAAGTCTGAAATCAAATTGTCAGCAGGACCATGTGTGCTCTGAAGGTCTCTCTTGTAGATTTTGGTAGTTCCTTGGCTTGTGACAGCACAACTTCACTCTTCACGTGGCGTTCTCCCTGTGTGCATGTCTGTCTCTGTGGCCAAATTTCCTCTTTTTATAAGGACACCAGTCATTTTGGATTAGGGCCCACCCTAATAACCTCATTTTAACTTGATTACCTCTATAAAGACCCTATCTTCAAATAAAGTCACATTGCAAGGTACTGGAGGTTAGGACTCCAATCCATCTTTTGGGGGAGACACCTCAACCAGTGATATATATTTGATACGTATTTTAAGTGTATTAATTGTACATTATACAGTATATCATTCAGCTGATCAAATTATTGAAGAGCAACTTAAAATGCTATATAATTTAGACCATTTAGATAGACTCAGTCTTTAATGGATCAGAAAATATTCAAGTGTTTGTTTTATATTTACACATTTGTTGGTACTTATCCGTATACATGTATATAAGATTCAGTAACAGCTCCTAATGATGGAATGGATAAGATTGAGGTCAGAAATCCCAGCATGCAGTTGTAATCTGCTAGTTTGTTGATTGATAATGGACTTTAACTTTGAAACATCTCTGAATAGATAGTAGCATTTAAGAATTAAAGCTTTTGATGGGGCTTCCCTGGTGGCGCAGTGGTTGAGAATCTGCCTGCCAATGCAGGGGACACGGGTTCGAGCCCTGGTCTGGGAAGATCCCACATGCCGCGGAGCAACTAGGCCCGTGAGCCACAATTACTGAGCCTGCGCGTCTGGAGCCTGTGCTCCGCAACAAGAGAGGCCGCGATAATGAGAGGCCCGCGCACCGCGATGAAGAGTGGTCCCCACTTGCCACAACTAGAGAAAGCCCTCGCACAGAAACGAAGACCCAGCACAGCCATAAATAAATAAATAAATAAAAATTAAAAAAAAAAAAAAAAGAAAATACTTTATAAAAAAAAAAGAATTAAAGCTTTTGATTAATTTTTTAAAATATCTATACTGGGCATCTAGAAATAGAAATAATGGGATTTGGGCAATATTCATAATATAATTATGGATTCAAATAATGATCTTAAAAGTCAATCTTTTTGTTTTATTTTTTCCACTGTTTTCCAGTGAACAAGCACAAGCCATGGATTGAGACTTCGTATCATGGGGTCATAACAGAGAACAACGACACAGTCATTTTGGACCCACCACTTGTCGCCCTGGATAAAGATGCACCGGTTCCTTTTGCAGGTGAGATGATAGCTTAGCATGGTTAGGCTCTGCTCATTTGGGAGACAAGTTGGGAAACCTCCACGAAACCCAGGCTTGGGCTTTATTGCTCTTGTCACCACCTGTGGCTCTCACAGATCAGCTTGTGCTTTCAAAGCTGTATGCTTCTGATTCCTGGTGTGGATTCTGTATCTCCTTATGGTTTTTCTCCTTGGTGTTGCCTCCAATGGAAGACCCTTATATCTTCTTCTTCTGAGAGATGATATATTGCTGAAGTGGCCTCTGGAGTTGGAAAAGCTGGGCCAGCAAGGCCTGTGGGGGAATTTTCCCTCTGGAAAGAGGGAAAATTCTGTATCTTCTCATCGACACAAGAAGATGTGTAACCCACTGTCCCTACTACCCACATATCATGAACAGGTGAAGACTTGTAACTTGGTAGATTGACAAGAGAAAAAGGAAAGAAAAAAGGATCCGGAGTTATTTGCTAAGGGTAGGACAAGCTTGTGCCCTTGAGCTTCAAAATGGGTGTGGCCTTTAGAGGAGGAATCTGGAGGCAGTGTCATTTTGCTCTTGCAGCTTGTAGCTAGAGAGCCTTCTCATTGTCATCAAGATGACCACTGCTTCCTCCTCTAACCTCCTGCAAGGGCCAGGTCCCAGGAGGGGTGTGTGAAAGAAGATGGCTGTGTCTCATGTTTCCATAGATTTTGGCAAAAAAAAGAGGATGGGTGATGGCTGGGCGGGGCGGGGTGGGGAGGGGTTGGACAGAGAATTTCTGAAGATGCCTACATCATGAGTGATATTGTTAACATTTTATAACTGTCAGGAGAAAGACAGGAAATTTAATGAAGGTTTTCAAGATTTCTGGAAGATTGCTTTATGATAGATGGGTGCCAGGCTGAGGTTTTTACCATGATGAAGTCTAGTTTTTATGACAGTTTGTCTGTTACATTATGAGCTACTTGGGCAGAAAAAAATGGCTCTTTCACACTTCTAAGAGATAAGCTCTGTGAAGTCCTTTTTTTCATTATGGAACATTATAAAGTAAGGAGTGAGGGGGTGAGTTAAATGGGGAAATTCAGCCTTATGTGAAGACAAACCCATAAGCATTCTCGCAGAGCATGGGAGAGATATTCTAGACTCTCAGAAGAAGGCTTAATCTTTATTTTATGTAGAATGATAACCACCAAGGGTACCTAACTGTGACTTCCATGGTGTTTAGAGTTGGGACATTTCCATACATCTTCCAGCCATCCTCAGAGGTCCCAGCTCAACCAAAGGCCACTTGGCAGTGTAAATCCCATGCTGTCTTTTCCACAGTAGATGAGGTGTCTTCCCCAGACCTTCTTTACCAACCCACTGGAAATGAGATTTTAAAACAAACACTAGCAAAAATGTTTGGGTCATGGGAATGTTTGGACTGGCATGCACTGTGTGCTTTAAAAAATGAAATAGAGACAGCATTTAGAAGTTGGGAAAGTTTGCATAAAACTGCAGGATTCTGGTTTATCTTGATGAATTAGATCTGAAATATAGAGCTGTTTGCAGCTTCCCTCATTAGACTGAGCATGTGCAGGTCCTTTATTCATCTTTCCATTCAAGTGCGTGACCCCTCTTTAAGATATAAGAGAAAAAACTAATGACATATTAAATGGGAAGTAAACAGATGGTTTTAAGTCACTGTAAGGTAGTAAGGCTAACACTATAAAAGATGAGGGATGTGTCTGATTATTCGTTGTGTCTGCCTCAGTATAGCCCTGTTCTCATCCACTAGTGTACTAGGAAACTGAGGTCGTTGAACAACCTGTTCTGCAGTAAACTTATAAACTCTAATGTAAAGACTAAAATGGAAAAAAAAAAATTCAAGCAAATCTGCTATTTGGAAGTTTGGATTACAAACACTTACCTTCCTTGGTTGTCGACCTGAAGGATAGTTCATCATTTCACCTGAAGATTGACCAAAGGATTTCCTTCAATGCTAAATTCATCAAATACTTTTAAACTTTAAGTTGTATTCTGACCATCAGACGTGACCACGGGTGTTCTGACACCTCTTGAAACTAAGGTTTGCTTCTAAGCGAAGCCCTGAGCAGTTATTTCCATCTGAAGACAATCTCTACACTCCGCCTGATATTTGCAGCTGCGTTTAAAAAAAAAAAAAATCTAGCTTAATGCATAAAAATATAATCTTCCAATTTCTTAAGAGTAAAAAGTAAAGGTGCTTTTTAGAATGGTCATAGCTACTTTTCTCAGCGTTATTTATGATTGGCTCTGAGATAGGACACAGACACTAACCAGCCATCCATGCTGCAAAGAACATTAATCTTAAAACATTTAAAACATTTATCTTAAAAATAAAATACTGAAGATTTATTTCAGATCTCTATCATTCTCATAAAATTGAAAAATTCATATCTGCCAGCTCCATCACTTCTTGAAGTCAACTGCAGCTTTTGGTCCCCCCCCCCCCTTATCAACTGCTCTGGTATTGTGTGTTGGTTTTTCCACCCTCATCCCAGTGGTCTTTACTTCCAGCTTAGCCAGTGATATGAGCTATAAGCTCATGGGGGGATGGTTCCATCCGTATCACTTTTGCTCTGTCTTGTTTCTCTTGAGATTTTCCCTCTTTAAAAACTTTTTAAGAAAAATTTCCTACCTAAAATATCACTCATTTAAATAAAAATCATGATTGAATTTTGTGGATAAATACAAAATTCAGGGATATAAAATAGCTTTTATTATATATCTCCTGATTATGACAATGTGTTTATTGTAGGAAATGTGAAATCTTCTTACCCCCAGAGAGAGTCTCTGTTAACATTTTAGTGTATTTCTTTCCAGTCGTTTTGCTACTGTTTTAATCCAAAAATAGTGATACACTTTATATTCAATGTTATAACTTATTTTCCTACTAATGAATATATACCATTTTATTAAATACTCTTCTGCATCTCATTAAATGGCTGCATGATTTCCAACTCAATGAATATTCTATAGTTTACTGTTCTTTTATTTTTTTCCAGCTTTATTGAGATATAATTGACATACAGCATTGTGTAAGTTTAAGGCATACAACGTGTTGACTTGATACACTTATATGTTGCAAAATGATTACCACTGCATAGTGTTACCTAACACCTCCATCTCCTCACATAATTACCACTTCTTTTTGTGGTGACAATATTTAAGGTCTACTTTCTTAGCAATTTTCAAGTATATAATATAATATTATTAACTCTAATCACCATGCTGAACATTAGATCTCCCAAACTCATGACTTGAAGTTTGTACCCTTTGACTGACATCTCCACATTTCTCCACCACAACCCCTGGTAACCACCATTCTGCTCTCTGTTTCTATGAGTTCAGCTTTTTCACTGTCCACACATAAGTGATATCATACAGTATTTATCATTCTCTGTCTGACATTTCACATAGCATGCTGCCCTCAAGGTCCATCCATATTGTCACAAATGGCAGGATTTCCTTCTTTTTCATAATGAGAAATTTGAGATTTCTCAGCCATTATTATGGCTGAATAATGTCTGTATGCATCTCCTTTATTCATTCACCCATTGACAGACAGGTAGTTTCCATATCTTGGCTATTGTGAATAATGCTGCAATGAACATGGGAAGGCAGATAATCTCTTCAAGACCCTGATTTCATTTCCTTTGGGTATATACCCAGAAGTGAGATTGCTGGATCCTATGGTTGTTCGGTTTTTAATTTTTTGAGGAACCTCCATACTGTTCTCCATAGTGGTTGTACCAATTTACATTCCCATCAACAGTGCACAAGGGTTCCCTTTTCTCCACACCCGCTCCAGCATTTATCATTTGTAGACTTTTTGATGATGGCCATTCAGACTGGTGTGAGATGACGGGCAATTTGTCTATTTCAAGTCTTTTTTATTACAATATGTGTCTACATTTCTGATTCTATCATTTGGATGGATTTCAGAATTGGAATTAATTGGTCAAATATTTTAAAGTTCTGAAACCTGTTAAAATGCTTTCCAGAGAAGTTGTGTACATTTGCGGTCACATTCACACACATCTCTCATTCCCTGACCCTGTATGGCTCATTCTAATGGTGTGGTTTCATGGCAATAATATGGATTCACCAATTACAGTAGTCTCATTCTTTTCATCTGTGGAATAAATATATAAGCTTCCCAGGGTTGCTGTGTTGATTACATTTAAAGAATGTCTAGGATGCATGTTGCAAAGATTCAAGATATAGTAGAAGTTCTGTAAATTTGAGTTTACTTTTCATGATCCTTCTCTCTTCTTTCATAGAGGAGATCACTAACTCACAGGGAGCCCAAGAAAGTTGCTCAGTGTCCCAGAGCAGGCTAGCCGTGGGGCTGGGATTGGAGCCCAGGGCTTTCATCCTTGCTGTGAATTCCCTTTCCCTGTGATATTTCCGTTTGATTCCTGCCACAGCTGATGAGCAGAGGCACTCTCTCTCAGTCAGTGAAACCTCCCTCAGACCTCAGTCAAGTCCATGAGACCTGACTTAGTTCTCAACTCGGTGTCTGAGCTCAGTGGACATGATCTTAGAGAATCACATACAGAAAAATCCTTGAGTCATAATGCAAATTCTGTCCACTGCATGGCAAAAAAATGGTAATGAAAGCAAGCTGGGCACACCGTGAAATTATTAATTTCTACATGAGCCCCACTGAGGCCTGTTAGGAAACCGTGGAAACTTTTAAATTTAAAGGGAATTAGATTGCCTTTCAGAGGTAATAGAACTGCTCATTTGTCTACACTGGGCCAGTCTGGACTTGTCTTTTGGGAGGATGGGGCTACAGAGAATGATAAGGCATAATTGGCTGGCTTCCCAGCCTGGGTGACTCTCTGAAGGCTGCCCAGAAAATTGCCTGGGACATGGTTTGGCCTGGTTTGATTAGCTGGTTGTAGCGGAAGGTGCTTTTTCCTCCGTGGTTGTCTCCATGGGTCCTCCTTGTTCTGCCCGGCATCTGCCCATCTATCTGCCTCCTTGTCTTTGGACCCACCCAGGGCCCTTGTTTGTGCTTTGGGCCCCAAAGCTGCCCAATGGCAGAGACCCTCCCTGGGGGTTTGTACAGCGATGGTGTCTTATAGCGAAAAAGGAATCCTGGTTGTGGACAGTCCCAGGTTCTGACCAGACACACATGGTTTCATAGTTAGGCTCTGCCTTTGACCAGCGATATGGTCTTAGATAAGGTACTGAACTCCTCTGAGGGGCAGTTTCCTTATATTTAAAATGGAGGTAAACGCAGTACCTATTCCTGGGTTAATACATGGATTAAATGAGATAATAATGCAAAGTCCCAAGAGCGCTGGCAGCCAGGCGATGTCCAGTGTATCATAGTTCTGATAAGCCTAGCAATGGTAGTAATGAGGGTAGTCAGAGTAATAATAATTCTCATTATCATCAATAGCCATGTTTTATTCATTTTAGGTTGATTACAATGGTGTGATTAAAATCTGTGATGATGATGTTAAGGAAAGAAGAAAAGTAAGCTTGGAGTTTGTTCTGAAGGCTTGATGCTATCACCCATTTGCACCACTAAGCTACGTTGCCTGGATTGTTTGGTTATGTGGCAGTCTGGGGACAACCAGTTAACTAATGCAGGGTAAAGTCGTCTGTGAATTGTGCAGAACTCTGTAAATGTTAGTTGAAAATGAACGTCCCCTTACATTCTACCTATCATTTATCCCTGTGGAGTAACCTATTAGTTGCAAGATATACTTTTAGATTACCGCAGACCATGTGCCCTTTTATTATAAACACACACACACACACACACACACACATGTGTGCCAGCTCCTGCACACACAAAATTACATCCAAGCCTCATACCAACCCTGTGGAAAAAGTAGGTCAGCTGTTATGATTCAGTTTTGCAAGTAAGGACATTGAGACTTAGAGAAATTAAGCAACTGTTCCAGGTTACCAAGCTAAGGACAGACCAGCCCTGTCACTCAATTCCAGACCCTCAGACTCCAAGTCCTGCCTTCTTTCCCCTCTGCCGATTGTCCAGTGTTTGAGGCGTATGTCACTGGCAGTAGAAGATTTCCATGGTACCCGGACATAGTATTAAAGAAAGTTGAGCCCCATGCTAATCCATTCCCTTTTAACTTCTTCTTTTAATCTTTCTGATTATGTCAAGGAGAGAGGTGCAACTTGGGAGGCTCAAGATGTCTTCAGCACCTCTCAAACACTTGCTAATCTCTCTTTTTGACAAAGATAGAGCAAGTGCTATCCCAATAGCACTCCGTAGGCAACAACACTGTGCTAGAATTTTAATAACATTCTGTTGTATTTTATTTAGATTACGCTCTATTTGAGGCACATATTGCTGGCTTTTCAGTTTTCTTTTTAAATAAATTCAACGATGTTTTTAAAACCCCAATTTAAAGAAAAATGTAAGTAAATAAGTATTTAGGTAGTTTATGGCAGTGGCAAAAAACCATGAAAGAGGTCTTTGGCTGAGCACCACGTGGATACCAGGCAATGGCCCCATCCAGGTCTCACTGCCCCATCCAGCAACCTCAGGATCACGGGCACTGGACACAGCCATCTTCAGTCTGTCCTGCCCCACGGCTCTCTGAGCTGTGGTCCTGGCAGCAGAGGGGCGGTCTGTGTCAGCCTCACCACGGATGCGCATTTGCGTTCCAAGTTGGTTGCCGCGGGGGTCATTCCTGAGGGCCAGAGGGTGGTGTCCCACCCTGCTCTCTGAGCATTCACTTGGTCTCACCCAGAGGTCAGTGCATAGCAGGCTCTGCAGAGAATCAGGTTTAGACTTAGCTCTGGAATCTACAATGTGGGCTACTGCCTTGGACCTCCCAGAGTTGGAATCTAGCATAAACAGGAACCAGCATCTATTCATTCAAATACATGTGAAAATTACTAAAAAGAATAAAGAATAAAACAGTATACCCATACTCCTAAAACCCTGCCGGACTGTTTTTATTCATGTCTAGATACATAGCTCTTATTAATTTGGATCATAGTATGTATGGTTCAGAGTCTTTTTTTTTTTCTTTGCACAGAACATTTTCCAAGCAGATTGAAACAGATTCAAAAATACTACTTAAATGTAGGCATAATTATATATCATATAACTGTATCATAGTTTACTTAATCATGCTACTATGTTTTGTATATATGAGTTGTTTACAAGATTTTCCCATTTAAAAATAATTACACTGCCGTGGGCAACTTTGCTTAAAATACCTTTCTTATATAAACATAGGAGTCAGGATTTTATGTTTATGGTTTAGTTCATAGACAGTAAGTAAAAAAAAAAACAAAAACAGATGTGTCCTATTTTCAGTGGCAGATTGAGATTGTGTTGTCGAATGTTTCTGCTGGTATGATCTGTGATTGCCCAATTTTCGAGCAGATGGTGGGGTTCAGATTAGACTGGGAAGTAAGGACTGGAGGGGACTCCCACCCCTGTCTGCAGCCTGTGGCAGAGTCCCCTGTCCCCATCTCTGCAGGCTTCAGGCCTCCATCCCTATGGCAATGTCTCCCCCTCACTACAGTGACTGTGATCGAAGGGTTTCCAGCTGTAGGCAAGATGTGATTTGAGAACGATACAGAAGTTATTTTAAAGTTGAAAAAAATTGAGGGCTGAGGGCACAACAACCAGTAAATACGGCAGAAGATCTGGTCAGGTCGATGCTTGTGATCACTGGGGGGACGGGGAAGGGGGTGACAAGGAAAAGGTCCATTTGTAGTCCCCAGAAGCAGCAAGGCTTATTGGACCACACCTATGGTCCTGATTCTGCTGGTGCTGGAGGGGCTTGCGAGGCAGGCTGGGAGAAAGAAAGGCCTGATGTATCCATCACTCTGGAATTGAAGTGTTGGTCATCTCTATTCCTTGGTTCTCTTTCTTCTGCCAGCTTGGCAGCTGCCAGCCTTGACAGTGATGGATGTGGGGTTGGGTGCATAATGGGGGTCCGTTCTTGGTTATCCCTTCACGGGCACTGCATTCACTCCAATTTTCCCCTTTCACACATTTTATATCTCCCTCCTGTCTGCTGAGGACCAAGCAGCTCAGGAGGCAGATCTCAGCTCCCGTGGGGGTAGACAGGAGACATCAAGTCATGCTTGGGCACCGGGAGCTTGGAGCACAAAGCCCTAGCCTCACTGAGATGAGAACACAACACTCCTGCCGCCACACTTTCTAGGGTGGAGCTGCTCTGCCAAAGGGAGGATAAGGAGCTTCCCTGGTTCTCTGCTGCCCATGAGTTTGGGGTCTTTGCCCTGAGTTTTTTCTCTTGGCTATAACAAATCCTTCCACTTTTTTCTTCTTGTTAATTATCCTCTTTCTTGGTCCACGCGAAAGTGGCTCTCAGTGTTGCTGAAAGTGTCTGTCTGTGTGTCCCCTGCCACGTGGCCTTTTGTTGTTGTTGGTTTTAACTTCTCTCAGGCCATGTGGCATTGCAGCCTTGGTAAGTTTTGGATGGCCCATCTCATCATAAAGATTCTACTGCTCACTTCTCCTCCATCACATTCTATGCTTAATCCTGGTATCCCAGACCTCTCCACAGGAGCCTGTTGGACTGGGTTCTTTGGCAGCAGCTGGAGACCCCGTGAGTGTGGTCACACATGGTCACAAGGGATGGCTGGAGGAGGGACTAGAGCCAGAGTGCAGGGGAAGGAGCTTGGGAGCAAGGGGTGGTCAGTCAAGGAGGAAGAAGAGGGCGAGGGTCCCAGGTAAATCCCCACAACAGGGGCTGACTGGAGGTAGAAAGCTATCCACCAGTGACCCTGACCTTCTCGATGAGAAGATTCTAGTGAAGGTGAAATCATGCTCCAGGTAAAACTAATGCTTAAGGGAGAACCAGTGGATATTGTGGGCTGTTCTCCATCAATAAGGATGAGGAGTAAGGGACATTCAAGGAGGGAGGTTTGCCTGGGACTGAGAGTTTCCTAGGTTGTGGGACTTTCACTGCCAAAACTGAGAAGGTCCTGATAAACTGGAGCAAATTAATTACCCCAGCAGGAGGGATGTGGAGTCCCAGGTTGGAAAACTTGAATGCTGGCCCTGAGAGAGAGCTTGAGAGATGCCCTTGAATGTAGGAATTTCAAGTCTCCTGGGATTCTGAGTTAATGACAGTATACTAAAACAAGATGAAAAGTGAACAATAAAATTAATAGTAATAGCAGGACTGTTGCCAGCCCATATGGTAACTGTGCCAATTAGAAACAGCTGCCCCTTCTTTCAGACAGACACTGTCCTGCACCAGAGTACGTTACTTAGTAAGTGGAGAAAGAGGTGGATTTTAACCCCTAAGTTGTCCCCTTGATCATACATCCTTGTACAGGAAACAACTTGCACACAGCACTGAAAATTAACTAACATTTATTGAGCCCATACTACATATCAGGCACTGTAGTAGGTATTTTACACACACTACATCATTTACTTTTTACAACAATCCTCTGAAATAGGCATTCTCATTATCCCTATTTTATAGAAGGAGAGACTGAAGTTAAGTCAGATTGTATAATTTGCTCAGAACATAGTAGTAAAGAAGTTGTCATTCCAAATGATAAAGTTGACATCTCAGTTAAGTGTTGCTGTCCAACAACCACTGTAAAACTTAGGGTCATTGAACAAGAGCCATTCATTCTTTCTCATGAGTCTACCTATTGATTGGGCAGCTGTGCTAATCTGAGTCAGACTCAGCTGATGCCAGCTGGGCTCATTCGGGTGTCTGCAGACAGCTGGTGGGCAGGCTGTAGGCTGGCTGGTCTAGAGTGGCCTTGCCTGGGCTGACACCATTCTCCTGCATGTAATCTTAGGCATGTCAGCAGGCTGGCCAGAGCATATCTATTCCTGTGCTGATTGCAGAGAAGCTTAAAAGCACAGAAATGTGCAAGGGCTTTTGCAAGCAGCTACTTGGGACAATTTGTTACTGTCCCACTAGCTAAACAAGTCACATGGCCAAGCCCAGAGTAGGAACAAACTACCAAAGGACACAGAGAGGTGACAAGTTAGGGTCATCAGTGCAGTCATTCTATCACTACTCTTAGGCCACAATTATTCACATCCCTCTTCAGGCAAAATATGCTCACTGCATCCTGGGACTCCCAAAAGTGGTATCCAGTCATGGCATCTAACTTGAAGCCAAGATTTTGTGATCCTCATCAGGTCTGGATGCAGGTCCTCTTGATCCAGAGAACTGTGAACTAAAAAGATAATTTATCTTCCCCTACACACCCTCTGGGGAAAGGAAAAACACAATAAATTCTGATTCAAAAGGGAGGAAAATGGGAGCCACACAGCAATCTCTGGACTTGCCTGTAGCAATCCTGATAGTCCTGCCAGAAAAATGTTGCCAGGTTCCCGCATTTTGAGGGTGATTCTGTTCTGCAAGAGGGCTCCCCAGTGCACTGTTTTCTACTGCTCCCCGTTAACCACTGTTCTGTTTTGCCATCATTCGGTTCTGCTTCATCCCATGCCTGGTGGACTCAGTGGGAGTGGGCACGGTGCCCCTGAGGTCAAGTTCCTGGCCTCAGTCCCTGAGGACACTCTTAGCTTCATTCATCTCTATGTCAGTGTCCCTGACTCTGTCCAGCTCAGCCAAAGACAATGGGCCCAACTGAAGTCCAAAGTCCGGAGCTCCTTATATAACAAATCAGGAAACATACAGAACAAAAACAAAGCCTTTGCTTTTGCTGGAGAAACAATTCAAAAGGCACAGGCACCCTTCCAGCTCCAAGCTCAAAGACATCCGAGCATAAAGGACTCCCAATCTATGGCCTTATTGACAAGTGTGATGCCAGCATGTTTATGGTACTTTCACACTCACTGCCCCTGGTGGCCAAATTCCAGGCTACATGACCCAGCCCCCTTGCCTGACTGTGACTGGACCTGGGGTGGACATCTGACTCTAGATAGCTGATGAGTTGGCTAGTTCCAGCCTGTGACCTGCTACCTGGGTAGAAAAGACCACGTAGGCCAGTTGGCTTCCTGTCTGAGTACTGAGGGGCCACACTGGAGGGTGAGGGTTGCAGATAAAACTTCTGTGACACATGCAAATCACAGTATAAGGGCTTGGTCAGCAGACTGAGAGGAGGCAGCTGGTCCCAGGGAGAAACAGATGTGACCAGAGGGAACAGAGTCTTAAGTGGTCCCTGATGGGAACTGTGGCCTCAGGCCTGAGTAGTCCTGGTTTCCTGATGATCTCTGTACTTGTATCTCCACTCTGCCCTGAGATGACTATGTCTCTGTCTCTGAAAACCAAAGAGGCCAAATAAAAACCACCTGTTAATGTGGTTTCCTATATTGAGGACATGAGGCATTGTTTGAGCTACAGGAGAGAAAAGAGCCCAAGAAAGATAGAATAAGGGAACAGCATGGAGAAGAAGTCACTGGGAATTTGAGAACACTGAAGAAATCCTCTTAAAAAGCCGTAACCGGCGATCATCATGGTGAAACCAATGATAATTGAAAACCAGCTGCAACTGTCCATAATTGGAGCGTTTAATAGCCAAGCTTAGACAAGTTAATACTGATTCAAATCCCTTCTCTAGAAGCTATTTCTGCAGCTTACAACAGGAGCCATATTGAATAGGCCTGGAATCGGACCCCATCACAAATATTAATTATGAACATGGATTTGTAAGGTCAATGGTTTTACTTTAATAGGAATTAGGGGCCTATGAATGCAAGTCCTAAATGCCTTAGCTTGTTGTGAGATTCCAACAGGAGTACAAGCAGGCATTTATAGTTCAGTTCTTCTGCTTTGGCACAGTGTCCAGTGTGAGATCACCGAATACCTTGACGTGAGTTCAGAGCTCGATTTTATGATCTTGTAGCTGCCTGTAATCATAGATGAGGCATCAAAGGCCAGCTGTCCTCCATGAACCTTGACAGTCTGTATAAACTAATTAGTTTTTTATGAGCCATCCTTTCAGAGGTTTGGAGAGAGGGCCTATTAAGCCAAGTTTAATATGATCTACAAACTTAAAAAATTACTATTATTTATCTAAGTTCCAGCTGAGTGCCATGGTAAATGACATCCCTGGCAATGGTCAGCTTGGGTGGCTGTGGACTTTATTAAAATATAATACTTTGTATTTTTTTTAGTAGAAAGGTGAATCCCAGTGTGGCAGGAGTTCCTTCTGCACATTAATGATACTAATAGCAAAATTTCAAGGTCAGGGAAGAAAAAGGAAAACAATTTGGAAAGCGTGGGCATATCCGCAAAGGCCACTCCTGGCCCGTTTTGCTGAAGGTTGCAAGGGTAAAAACAGGATGCTCTTCGGCCCCAATTCCAGTGTCCAAGAGCATCCCTTGGCCCTTTGCCTTTTTTGTGTCTCTCTCTTAGAGTCCTAAATCGGTAAGATGCCAGATATAACACTCACCACAGCTTGCCCCGCTGCTGCCTGCCCCTCTGCTGTCCCTCCACCTCAGCGATCTTTGGGCCATCCTTCTCAGTGCTGTTTCCCGTCCCCTATGGTGTCTGCCCTGGGCTGGCCATACCATTTGGGTGTGTATTCTATCTCAGCCTCCACCAGTGGGTGCTCCGTCACTGCCCACCTATGATGCTTGTTGCTCTAACGCTGAACTTAGGGATCCACCATGATGCTGATTGGCTCAGTAATAGGGCTTCATCACCTCCCCTCCACCTCTTTCCCAGCCAAGGAGGAAATGGCCTTTCTCCTCTTCTGGTCCACCCTTGCTTAGCGTTCCTGCAGAAATGTTGTTTGGACTCGTAGTGTTTACGCTTTTTTCTGTCCTCGCTTCCCAGAGATGGATGGGTGCTCCCAAGCTTTAGGTATGTAGGATAGGTTCACAGGCAGGCCAGGCCAGAGCTGTGCTGTGGTACGTAACCTTCCACTCAAGTTTCTGCCGCTGATTCTGCCCTCTACCATCTGAGTTTTTTCTCATTTGTAGTGTTTCTCCTTTCTCTCACAAGTGCAGATATTCTTGCCTGCTGTCTGCTTTCCACTGGGTGTCTCCACTCACCCCTCCTCTCACGCCCACATGTAGTCCATCAGACATGACTCTAAATGTCTGAACTTAATTTACAAAGAGGGCTCGACTGTAAATGATATTGTATTTTTAATTTTGTTGTTCATGTGTTCATTGCTAGTGTATAAAAATGCAATTGCTTTTTTTTTTTTTTTTTGGCTGTGTTGGGTCTTCGTTGCTGTGTGCAGGCTTTCTCTAGTTGCAGCGAGCAGGGGCTATTCTTTGTTGTGGTGCACAGGCTTCTCATTGTGGTGGCTTCTCTTGTTGTGGAACACCGGCTCTAGGTGTGCAGGCTTTGGCAGTTGTGACACGCAGGCTCAGTAGTGGCTCGTGGGCTCTAGAGCTCAGGCTCAGTAGTTGTGGCACACAAGCTTAGCTGCTCTGCAGCATGTGGGATCTTCCCAGACCAGGGCTCAAACCTGTGTCCCCTGCATTGGCAGGCAGATTCTTAACCACTGCGCCACCAGGAAGTCCAATGCAATTGCCTTTATATGTTTATTTTTATGCTTTGTGTCCTGCAACCTTGCTGAACTCCTACATAGACAATCATGTCATCTGCAATTAGAAACAGTTTTGTTTCCTTTTATTCCCTTACTGCACTGACTAGAAATGAGAGAAGATTTTCTTGCCTTGTTCCAGATCTTAGGGGAAAGCATTCATTCTTTCACCAATAAGTATAATATAACCTATAGGGTTTTTGTAGATTCTCCGTATCAAGTTGAGGCAGAATTCTACTCCAAGGTTTCTGAGAGTTTTTTTGTCCTTGTTTTGTCATAAATGGGTTTTGATTTTGTCAAATTCTTTTTTTCTGGTATTGATTGATATGAATGTGTGGTTTTTTCTTCTTTGGTTTGTTAAAATGGTGATAACATTGATTGATTTTCATATATCGAACCAACCTTGCATCCCTAAAGGAAACCCTGTTTAGTCATAGTGTATAATTCTACTTGTAAAATTCATGCTACTGAATTTTATTTGCTAATTTTTTTTTTTTTTTTACGATTTATTGATTGATTGCTATGTTGGGTCTTTGTTTCTGTGAGAGGGCTTTCTGTAGTTGCAGCAAGCGGGGGCCACTCTTCATCGCAGTGCGTGGGCCTCTCACTATCGTGGCCTCTCTTGTTGCAGAGCACAGGCTCCAGACGCGCAGGCTCAGCAGTTGTGGCTCACAGGCCTAGTTGCTCCACGGCATGTGGGATCTTCCCAGACCAGGACTCGAACCCGTGTCCCCTGCATTAGCAGGCATATTCTCAACCACTGCACCACCAGGGAAGCCCTATTTGCTAATATTTTATTCAGGATTTTTTCTCCCATATTCATGAGGGATATTAGTCTGCCATCTTCTTTATTTGTCTGTCATCTTCTTCATCTTTCTTCATCTGATACGAAACCAGATGCCATTATCTGGTTTCATATCAGGGTAATACTATCTTCATAAAATGAATTGGGAAATGTTTTCTCCCTTTCTATTTTATGGAAGAGGTTGTGTAGCACTGGTGTTAATTCTTTTGTAAATGTTTGTTAGAGTCCTTCAGCGAAAATGCTTTCTGGAGAGTTTTACAATTATAAATTAAATTTCCTTAATAGTTATAAGGCTATTCAAATTATCTATTTCACATTGGGTGAGTGGTGATTGATGGGTTATGTTTTTCAAGGAATTGGCCCATCTCATATAAGTTGGCAGATGTATTTGTGTAGAGTTCTTTTTAGTATTCTCTTATCATCTTTTTAATATCTACAAGAACCTGTAATGATATATACTAGTTCACTCTTGATATTGAAAATTTGTCTTCACTCTTTTTTCTTTGTCAGACTTGCTAGAGGTTTGTCAATTTTACTGATCTTTTTGAAGAACCAACTCCTTATTTTAACTGATTTTTCTCTATTGTTTTTCGATTTTTTATTTCATTGATTTTTGTTCCTATCTTAACATTTCTTTCATCTACTCATTTGGGTTTATTTTGCTATTCTTTAGCTAGGCTTTTGAGGTGAGAGTGTAGATTATTGATTTTAGATGTTTTCTCTTTTCTAATATATGCGTTAGATACTATCTGTTTTCCTTTCAGCACTGCTTCACCTGTGCCATACAAATTTTGATGTATTTTTATTTACTTCAATCTATTAGTTTTATTTACATTGAGACCACCTCTTTGAGCCATGAATTTTGCTAAGTTTCCAAATGTTTGGAATTTTTTCTGTTATGTTTCTGTTGTTAATTTCTACTTTGGTTCCTTTGTGGTCAGAGGGCATACTTTGTATGAATTTAATTCCTTTAAATTTTTTGAGGTTTGTTCTATGGCTCAGGATCTATCTCTGTATAAGTTCTCCAGGTGATTGGAAAGAACATATATTCTGCTATTGTTGGGTGAAGTGTTCTAAAAATGCCTGTTGGTTGATAGTGTTGTTGATTTTCTTCTATATCCTAACTGATTTCCTGTCCAGTTCTATCAATTGTTGAGATAGGGCTGTTGAAAACTTCAACTTCTATATTTTTCCTTTTAGTTTTATCAGTTTTTGCTTCACATATTTTGCAGCTCTGTTGTCTAGTGAATACACGTTTATAATTGCTATGTCTTGGTGAGTTGACCCTTTAATCTTTACATAGTGTCATTCTCTGTCTCTAGCGATTTTTTGCTCTTTTTGAAAATTTTATTTATTTATTTTTGGCTGTGTTGGGTCTTCATTGCTACACGTAGGCTTTCTCTAGTTGCAGTGAGTGGGGGTTACTCTTCATTGCAGCATGCAGGCTTCTCATTGTGGTGGCTTCTCTTGTTGCAGAGCACAGGCTCTAGGCACGTGGGCTTCAGTAGTTGTGTCATGTGGGCTCAGTAGTTGTGGCTGGTGGGCCTAGTTGCTCCGTGGTATATGGGATCTTCCCAGACCAGGGCTTGAACCCATGTCCCCTGCATTGGCAGGTGGATTCTTAACCACTGCGCTACCAGGGAAGCCCAATTTTTTTGCTCTTAAGTTTACTTTATCTGATATTAATATAGCGACCCTGCTTTGCTGTGATTAATGTTTGCATGCTATATCTTTTTCTATTATTTAACTTTGAGTCTGCCTCTTTCATTATATTTGAAGTAAGTTTCTCATAGACGATATGTTGGATCTTTTGTTTAATTTACTCTGCCAATCTCTGTCTTTTAATTGGTGTATTCATACCATTTACATTTCATGTAATTATTGACATTTTTAGGGTTTAAGTCTGCCATTTTATTTATTGTTTTCTCTGTGTTCTCTCTGTCTTTTTGCAACTCTGTTTTCTTTGTCCTGCCTTCCAGTTAATTACTTGAATGTGTTTCAGAATTCATTTTGATTTATCTATAGTGTTTTTGAGTGTTTCTTTTTGTATATCTTTTTTAGTGGTTGTTCTGGCTAGTATGTACACATAACTTATCAGAGTCTACTGGTGTCATTATTTTGTCTGTTCAAACAGCATATAGAAAACTTACCTCATTTATGTCCCTTTACTCTCCCCTGTTTATAATTGTCTTAAATATTTTTTCCATACATTTAGAATCACATCAGAGAATGTTATGATTTTTGCCTCAACTGTCAAATGTAATTTAGCAAACTCAAGAAAGTCTATTATACTTACCCATATTTTTGTTTATCATGTTCTTTCTGTTTTCCTGATGTTCCAGGTTTCCTTCTTTTACAGTTTCTTTTTTGTTTCAAAAACTCCTTTAGCCATTCTTTCAGAATAGGTCTTCTGATGACCAATTCTCTTAGTTTTCTTTCCTCTGAGAGTGTCTTGATTTCCTCTTCATTCCTGAAGCATATTTTTGCTGGATATTGAATTCCAGGTTGACAATTTCTTTCTTTCAGCATTTGAAAAATATTGTGCTTCTTCCTTCTTACTTCCTTGGTTTCTGGTTAAAAATCTCCTGTCATTCTAATTGCTTTTCCCCTATAGATAAAGTGTTGTACTGGCTGCTTTCAATATTTTTTCAGTCTTATATTTTCAGAAGTTAATTGTGTCACCTTGGCTTAGACTTCTTTGGGTTTATCCTGTTTGACATTCACTCAACTTCTTGAATCTATAGGTTTGTGTCTCTTGTCCAAAAGGGAGTTTTCAGCCATTACTTTTTTTTTTTGAATATTTTTTTCAGCATTGCTCTCTTTATCCTCTCTTCCAGAACTCCAGTGATGTGAATGTTAGATCTTTTGTAGTAGTCCCATGGGTCCTTGAAGCTCTGTAACTCTCTCTCACTCTTTTTAGTTTGTTTTCCCTCTGTTGCTCAGATTGGGCATTTCTGTTTTTCTCTCTTCCAGTGCACTGATTCCTTCCTCCATTCTCCTGATAAGCCCATCCACTGAGCTTTTTATTTAAGTCATTGTGTTTTTCCCTTCTGAAATTTCCATTTGGTTCTTCTTTATATCTTCCATTTCTTTACTGAGGTTTTCTAATTCTTTGCTTAGGCTTTCTATTTTATTTTGATTCATGCATGTTTATAATTGACCATTCAAGTGTTTTTATCATGCCTGCTTTAAAATCTTTGTCAGATAATTTTCATATGTCCTTTATCTCAGCAATGCCATCTATTGATGTTCTGTTTTTCATTCAGCTTGAGATCTTGTTAATTTTTGATATAATGAGTGATTTTCTGTTGAAACCTGAAAATTTTTATATTATTCTCTGAGACTCTAGATCTTATTTATACCATCTGTTTTCATTGTCTTTTTCTGACACTGAGCAAGGGAGGAGGGTGGGCACCATGTCCTTACTGACAACTGGAGGTAAGAGTCTAGATTCTCTACTTGGCTTTCATTAACACCTGAGGGGGCTTTCTCATTACTGCTAGGTTGGGAAGGGAATTCCAGCTTCCCATGTGGTCTCCAGTGATACTGCAGTGGAGACAGCCTCATTACAGCTGAGCAATGGTAAAAGTCCTGACTCTTTCCTAAGCCTCTTCTGACACCACCCCAGTGGGGAACAGGGAGGGCTCCTCATTATTGTCAGGTGAGGGTGGACACCCAGGCTCCCCACATGGTCTGCATTGACACTGTAGGATGGTCATCATTACTGCCTGTTGGGAATGAAAGTCCCAGCTCCCTACTTGACCTTCTCTGACAAAAACTTCAGCCAGGATGTTGGGGTACCTCATTACAGCATCATGAGACTGGAGGTCTAGGATCCCTACTCAGCCTTTTATGGCATGGGTAGAGAGGAGGGCACAGTTTTTTATGTAGCATTTATCTGAATAGAGTGACAATTGTATGAAAATTATTTGTTTTGCTATGTAGCACTTTTTCTGGTCCTTTGGCTAGAGAAAGCAACCTTTTGTTTGGGATTTTGTTGTTTTTTGCTGTGCCTATTCACATTTCTGAGTTGCAGCCTTCTTCACCTTCAAGTTTGGGATATATGAGGCAAAAACAAAACCCAGGGAACTCACCATGATGCTGTTTCTTGTGTCCCAAGCTCCCTAATTGGTTTGCCTCTCTCCAACTTTCAGAGTCTTCATATGTATATATATCTCCAGGATTTTTAATTATGCTTAGTAAATAGGAAAAAGTCTAATGATTTTCTTCTATATATGTAACCCCAAGTCTACCAGGTCTTGTCATTTTCCAAAAGAAACCAGAAATCCAGAATTTTGTATGAAATTTCCAAAATTTTTTTAAAAAGTAAATAATTCAGTTTTATCTATAGAGCACTGTGTGGGCAGACAATCTACAGATTAAACAACACTGCTGGCTGAATTTTGCCCCAGGCCACCAGCATGTGTCCTCTGGTTTAAGCTACACAGGCAGTGAAGGATGAAGGACTGTGGGTTTGGTACACTTGGAGGTTTGCACACTGCCAAAGAGGGATGTTTGCCTATCCCACATTTGTTAATTTATTCATTCATAAGAAATTTTTGAGAGTCTACTGCATGTGAATTACAGTGGTGAATGAGACAGTCAAGGACTTCTCACTATGGAGCTTACATGAGCAAACAAAACACACCCTCGTATAGTGGACATCATGATGGAGAAGAGGTTTTCAGAAATAGATGTGACTCTATGGGCAGCTCCCTAGTTGGGCCATCTTTCTGATGGTTAATCCTAGTGGATTTCCTCAGGAATCCAAAGTCATCTTTCTTGTTGTGTAAGAGGAATACCTGGGGACAGCTCCACTGGCTCCAATGACAGCCAAAAGAGAGAGAACAGGATCCTCCTAGCTACATCAGTGTGTCCTGATCATCGTCAGAGATAGCAGAGCTTTCCCAAACTTCATGGTGGTTTGGGAAAAAATTCCAGAGTCACATTAATGAAAACCAAGGAAATAGGAGGGCTGATGTCTGGATGTAGGGCTCGGGCATGAGTTATTGCATGGACAGGGCCTGGAGATGGGAATGAAGGTAAAGAGCAGCTACCTCAGCATGCATTTTCCTGGTCAAACCAAGGGCTGGAATGGAATGGGTACCACTTGCCATTTCCAGGGTAGAAAGGAGACAGGGATGAACCCAAGAAGTCACCATCACAAATTCCTTTGACCCCTTTTGGTCATTAGGGTGGATATGAGATGATCAGTCCTGACTCTGAAGATGCTTATGTTTCTTCAAGTCCCCTGAATTCCCAACCAACATAAACACCCATGGTGGGGGGCAAACAGAGAGAAGCAACCAGAACAGCAAAAGCTGTCCCACTCTCATGTATTGGACATTATTATGTTTCTGCACACACAGATTTTGAGGTAAAGCCAGAGTTTGAAAACCCCAGCATTGAACTTTCTGTTTATATTCATACCTGAACATTATCTGTGATCACAATGACACCATGGTTATTTTGTTATGAAAAAAAATTACTTCTGCCCTCTTATATTCAGGCCTTTCCATCTCAAAACCTTGAAATCTTCAGAGCTCTTCGGCAATTCCACTTTTTTTATGAGTTTCAGCAATAAAAGAAGTTGACTTACTCAGCCAGGAAAAGGATGACAAATACTAATTGAATTTAATTTTGCAGAACCCTGCAGCTGGAGATAAGGAAGCTTAAAGACATGACAAAAACAAACAAAAAAGCACATAGCTTGTCTTCCTGCACAGCAAATACAGCCCTGCCTGACTCACACGCACTCTCCCTTTCCTCCAAATGTGAGGAGGCCCCAGCCTCAGCTTACTGCTGCCAAGGTAGCTGTCCCCATTAGGAAATGATTGTTCGGTGGCATTTACAGCAAATTGCAGACAGGAGAAAGAGCTTGCTGGAAATAGACTGGTATCAAACTATCACAACTCATAAAAATAATAGCCACTGCCTGCCTACTGTGTGCTTGGCACTTTACTGACAGACTTGCATACATAATTTCATTTACATTCACCAATCATGTGAACTTGTAAAGCTGGCACTATTTTTACTTTAAAGATAAGGAAACTCAGTCTCAGAAAGGTTAGGTGACTTGCTGAGATCATACAACCAGGTACATCTTAGAGTCAGAATTCACATAAGCTGGCATCGTTCGTTCAGGTCACTGGTTCTTTACTGGGGTGATTTTTGCCCCCCAGGAGACACTCAACACCGTTCGGAGACATTTTTTGGTTTTCTTAATGGGGTGGAGGGTTGCTGTGGCATCTAGTGGGTAGAGACCAAGGATGATGCAAAACATACTAAAATACACGTGACAGCTCCCCACACCAAAGAATTATCTGACCTAAAGCATCAATAGTGTCGAGATTGAGAAACCCTGCTCTGGAAGGCAGGAGGCTTCAGTTTTAATTTCTATTCTGCATGTAGCTCAGGACGTAACTTTGGAAAAATTACTTCCTCTCTTTGAGCCTCAGTTTTCTCGTATGTAAGTCAAGAGGATAGACTGTTAGATTGGATTATCTCTAAGGTATTTCCAGCTTTCATACCTTACAGATCCTGAGAAACTTGAGAATTTCATTTGTGGCTCTTGAAGTGGTCTCGAAGATGCCTGTCAAATGTACTGAGGCTTCAAGCAAAAGTAAGGAGAGTTTTTGCATGGCATCACTACACTATATAGCACGGACATTTTATGCATTCTGCAGTAGAAAAAAATATCTTCACCTCATTGTATTTGGGTCTTAGTTGATGGTCCTGTTAAATTTTGACTACTTGCCATAATTAAATTGCCCATTCTGGACCAGCCAATGATTGTGTCACCATGGGCTGGCCCAGCTGCGTTATTTCATGGTATGTTGGTGCCTTTGGGGAAGGCAGATCAGCTAACCATGGGACTAAGGTATTTGTGCCACACACACCCTGGCAACCACAAGAAGAGCTGAGCCCTCAGCGTGGGCAGACCACATAAGCCTTACCTTGGCTCTGTGTTCCTGGATTGGCCCAGCTGGCCAGTGGAGGTCTGAGGAAAAAATTACTCGAAGGCCAAAAATTACTGCTTTGCCAACACACTACACACATATACACCTACATACACATAGATTAGCCCACACATTTGGCAAAGGATTAAACCTTTCAATCACTTCACTTATGTTTATTTTATGAGGATTTAACTTCAGTATTTTATAATTGTGGAGAACAGACCTTCAGTGTATTAAAGATGCATTGCTAATGTTTTTGTGAAGGTCGGTGGAAGAAAAACAGGGAGGAATTTGCTTAAATTTTAGAGAAGAGGGCATTTGAGAATTGGTAAATTAAATTCTCAACTCTCTGTGAGTCATGGGATAGAATGTAGGCATGGGTGTGATTCAGTTTCTGCCTTAAAGGACCTGGCAATGTCCTGTTGCGGAGGCATGTTAGAGCTGGATTGGAGGTGAATGACACTGCTGTAGCCATCGAGGCTGTGAGGCTGAGCCAGAGTCACAAGAGTAGGTGAGCTTTTTGCAGGCTGAATTACTTCTGCATCGTCAGGGCTGAGCAGAGTGTCTGGCACACAGAGGACTCAGTGAGCACTGCTGAGCATAACAGACCCAGCACAGTTCTCTCTCCTGCTCCACGTATGCTGCACTGAAGGTGTTACCATAACCTGATCTACCTGAACTAGTGACTCCTTGAGGGCAGGAGACCTGGCTTGTTCGTGTCAGTATCCCCTGCACCTGGTCCAGGGAATCCCTGAGGAATGGATGAAGTCATGCACAGCTGAGTGGCATACCCAGGGGCCTGCGTTCCAAGGACTGCAAACTCCCTGAGTGCGAGGGATAGTCAGTGGGGCACCATGGATGCCAGGGAGCCTAAAGAGAAGGCAGAGAAAAGTAGGCAGGAGACTTCCAGAGAGTGAGGGGAAAGTCAGAGTCCCTTTTCCTGGTGAGAAAAGTCAGATTTTTGGTGTCTGAAGGCTTGTCTGAGTTTTCACTTGCTGCTTAACAAAGTGCCACAAGTTTAATGCCTTAAAACAACACCTGGGTAATCCCTGGTGGTCCAGTGGTTAGGACTCCACGCTTTCACTGCTGAGGGCCTGGCTTCAATCCCTGGTCAGGGAACTAAGATCCTGCAAGCCACGCAGTGGCCAAAAACAAAAAGAAAAAGAAACATCTGCTTGCAATCTCAGTTTCTGAGAGTCAGGAGACTGGGTGGGCATGGTGTGGCTGGGTCCTTTGCTCAGGGTCTCACCAGCAGAAGCCGAGGTGTCGGCAGGGCTGTGTTCTCACCTGGAGCTGGGGTTCTCCTCCAGGCTCCCTGGTTGTTGTCAGAATTCAACTTCCTGTGGCTGTAGGACTGATGTCCCTTCTTTCTTGCTGGCTGCCAGCCAGGAGGAGGTCTCAGATCCTGAAAGTTCTTGTAAATAACATGTAATACATGCCAGGCATTTCACATCAATTCTTTCATTTAACCCTCTAAACCAGGGGTCAGCAAACTTCCTTACAGGGCCCAACAGTAAATATTTTAGGCTTTTCAGGTCAAAAGGTAACATCAAAGCTATTAGGTAGGTACTTAATATAACCATTTAAAATGTAACCACTTAAAGATATAAGAGCCATTCTTAGCCTGTGGGCTGTAAAAACCAGGCTGGCTGAATTTAGCCTATGGGTGGTAGTATGCCCACTCCCTGCTCTGAACAATCTCATTAGGCTGAAGTTAATATTATCCCCACATTAGAGATGAATAAACAGAGACACAGGGGCTTTAGATTACTTGCCTGACTCTGTCAGCTCCTGGGTAGGTCTGTTTCTGGTTCCCAGGTCTGATTCTCGTCTGATTCCCAGGTCTGGTTCGCCAAGACCTGATCAAACCCCACAGGTGCAATGATTTATTGCCTGCTCTTCTTCCATCTAGATGCTAACTCCCTCTCTTCCTCTCAAGTTTCCACAAGGGCGTCAGGGCCAGAAGTGGAAAATCAGTCTACCACGTACAAATTGCATGGTCTTTGTGGCTGTCCAGGCTTAATTCATCCGAGTAATCCTACATCTAATCAGCCATGCTCTTGCCTGAACATCAGAATCACCTACAGACCTAAAAATCACATTCATGGGTTTCCTCCCTAAAGAATTCAACTCAGTAGGTCTGAAGTGGACCTGGGAATCAGAATTGTCTTGAGACTTTCTAGGCAATTCTGATGCAGAGCCAGATTTGAAAACCACCAAATAGATCAGTGCTTCCAATCAGCTGGGTGCTTTTCAAACTTGAAGCCACTCAGGCTTCTGCCCAGTTGGTGATTGTCACCAGGGATGACTGGGACACACTGACATCTTTTCTCCCAATTATCTCCTTCCATCCCAGAGTCCCCACACTTGCCCACAGCTGGCCTTCCCAGAGATGGGGTCAGTGGGCTTGGATGAGCTGTGGACAGCTAGATGGCTAACAAGCACTGCAGATGAATCTGAGGCGCTCCGAAGTTGTTCTCCAGAGACCCACAGGGATGAACAAACTAAACAGTACCTGGCCATCAGGTGGACCCAGCAAAGTTTGCCTCTAGCAATCACTTAATTAGACTTCAATGACATTTCATCCAAATCAGACAATGGGTGTTAGAAATTGCAACGGTCTTTTAAATTTAGTGGCATTGAACCCAAACACTGTACACAAATAGAGTTCAAGTTCTGGCTGAAGGGCATTATTATGCTAGGATTGGAGCAGCTGGTGACTATTTCCAGGTCCTTCCTAGGAGACCGTTAGTGCAGGCATGAAGGCAGTTCAGCTCAGAGAAGTCTGTATTCTACATGTAGCCTGTGCTTCTTCCCCTGGAGCTTCATTCTAGGAAGAAGCTGTATGAACCAGTCCCAAGTTTGTCCTTGGTCAAGGTCATCATGCCTTGACTGTAGTATGGTACAATAGTTTGTACACATTTTAAAATTGCAGTCCCCGTGATATCTAATGAAATATAGAGAACTTAGTGCCCTGAAAAATGCTCGGAGAATTTCACTTAAGTATTAAGGGATTCATGGAGCCCCTAAACCACTCCATCCTTAGACTACAGGTAATGACCCCCAAATGTAGCCAAAAGTCTTAAGAGGGGAAGAGGGGGGACCTGTGTTTAAAACAATTAGCTTGTCTATGTTAGCAAGCCTACAACATTTCCAAGTTTCTTTCTAAATCTGTGAAATGGGAGTGTTATTACCGTGTTCTTTATATCTACAGAACAGTAGTGAAAAACAAAAACCAAAACGTATCATGGATGTGAAAGCATCTGGAAGTGTTAAAAAGGCTATTTTGAAATGCAAGATCCTGTTATTTGTTTTTTTTTTTTTTAAAAGTGTGTCTGGTTCTAAGGCAGCTGTCCCCAACTTTTTTGGCACCAGGGACCGGTTTTGTGGAAGAAAATTTTTCCATGGACCAGGGTGACGGGGGTGGGGAGGGTGGGGGATGGTTCAGGCAGTAATGTGAGTGATGGGGAGCAATGGGGAGTGGCAGATGAAGCTTCGCTCGCTCGCCCACCGCTCACCGCCTGCTGTGTGGCCCAGTTCCTAACAGGCCATGGATTGGTACCAGTCCGTGGCCTGGGGGTTGGGGACCCCTGTTCTAAGGCATCCGAGTAATCCTTCAATCTCATTAAGGCAATGTATGTATATATTCAAACATTTGAAAGAGCATCAAAGACAGAACATTTCTCAAAGATTGAACTGAACAAATATTACTGAGTCCCTCACTGATCTCTACTCTAGAATGCCTGCTCCTCCCACACCTGTCTCTTCTTTTCAACACCTACCCCATCTTCAGGCCTTGGGTCAGGCACCTCCTCCTGCTAAGCCTTCCCAGCTCCTCCCCCCATCCCACTGACCCATCACCCAATACTTCCCTCTATGGGACCTTGACAATATGACCTTGGAATTGCTTGTTCATCCAGCTCTCTCCTCTCCCAACAGGGACCACCCTGAAGTCGTGGAAGGTGACCTGCTTGCCTCTAGGTCCCCCATCCTTGCACAGAGTAAAATGTCTCTTAAATCAAAGGGAGATAAATGAGTTTAAAGCCCTATCCTTTTTGATTGAGGTGAATATAACAAAGGGCCTGCCCTCTAAACATTTACTTAGTGAGGAAGCTGACATGAGAGATGCCCTCAAGTCCACTGTGGCCTTTAAAGACTAACGTGGTCTCAGTTCACCTTTATTATGGGAGGTGATTCTTGACATGGCCATTGAAAGACGACTGGGTCCCCGAGGCTTCATTCAAAAGGAGAAGGGAAGCCAGGAGCAGAGATGCAGGGGGAAGAAGGTGTGGTCGGTCCCTTTGCCTGGCGCACAGGCCTCACGTATGGAGGAAGTGGGAGCCACAGCAAGAAAAAGCAATGGGACAAAAATGTGGAGCACCTTCTCTGCCAGCCTGGGAGTTTGTACTCAGTGGGGAGCCAGGAAGGTTTTTCATTGACAGGACTGGAACAGAGGCCTGGGAAGTCAAAGTCTTGGCCACTATGAGAGTAACTGTGACTACTCCACACATTTTGGTGTTGTGAAATACTAATTGTTTATGCAAAAGAAGAAATTATTGAGCACCTACTATGTGGTCAGCTCTGTTCTAGAAACTTAGGATACAAATCAGTAAACCAAAAAGAGCTCTGTGCCCTTGTAAAGCTCACATCCTAGCAGAGGTGAGAACAAGACACAGACAATAAACAACAGATTTAGCAAATAAGTAAATTATATAGTAGGTTAGATACAAGAATGAAAAGGGAAAGAAACCTGAGAAGGCAGAGCAGGGAGGTGGATTGGGAGCATCAGGTGGCCTCACTGTGAAGGTGATATTGAAGGAGGGAGGGGATGTGCTGTGTGTCATGGGGCGGGGCGTATTTCAAGCAGAGGGAATTGTCAGTACCGAGGCCTGGAGGTGGAAGCTTGCCTAATTGTTTAAGGAAAGGCTGGAGGTTACATGGGAGTGGGGCAGATCAAGCATGGCTTGTGGGCTGTGGTGAGAACTTCAGTTTTTTGTTTTGTTTTTTTTTTTGAGTGAAGTGGAGCCATTTCAGGGTTTGGAGCAGAGAAGTGGAATGAACTGATTTCCCTCTGGTAGGACTTCTCTGGCTGCTGCATTGAGAATATATTGTAGGAGGATGCAGGCGGTATCAGGAAAGCCAGGGAGGAGGACACTGCAATAATCCAGCTGGGAATGCTGGTGGCGTCTAACAGGAGGTGCGAACTAGTGGAATTTATTTATTTATTTATTTATTTATTTATTTATTTATTTACTGGTGGGTAGGTTTTTTTTGTTTTTTTTGTTTTTAACATCTTTATTGGAGTATAGTTGCTTTACAATGGTGTGTTAGTTTCTGCTTTATAACAAAGTGAATCAGCCATACATATACATATATCCCCATATCTCTTCCCTCTTGCGTCTCCCTCCCTCCCACCCTCCCTCTCCCACACCTCTAGGTGGTCACAAAGCACAGAGCTGATCTCCCTGCGCTATGTGGCTGCTTCCCACTAGCTATCTATTTAACGTTTGGTTTTAAAGGTAGAGCTAGCAGGATTTCTTGATATGTTATATTTGAGATGTGAGAGAAATAAAGGAGTCTAAGATAGCACCAAGGTTTTGGACCCAAGCTAGAAAGATGGAGGTGCCATTGCCTGAGTTGGAAAGGCTGTGGGTGGAGTGGGTTTGGGAAGGAATACTGGTCATTCACTGTAGAATAATCCATTGCTACGTTTTCTAGTGTTCAAGTGGAGATATGAAGTAAGCAATTGGATACTCAAGTTTAGGGTTTGGGAGAACGGTCTGACTGGGGAAATAAATTGAGAATTGTTGGTATACAGCTAGTCTTTTAAGCCATGGGGTATTCAGATGTTTGAGGGAAGAGATGGGACAAGCAAAGGAGACTGAGCAGAAATAGCCAGTGCGTTAGGAAAAAAGCAAGAGCATAAAGTATCTGGAAATAAAGTGAAGAAAGTGTGGATGGAGCATGGATGAGACTAGTAAGATGCTCCCAAACCAGTTCCTCTTTTTCCTGGGCGAGAATCAGACTATATTTCCCACCTTCCCTTGCAATTAGGTGCATCCATGTGCCTTGAGTCCTGGACAGTGAAATATGGGTGGAAGTGAGGTATGCCACCTCCAGGCCTGGCCAACAAAATCTCCTGCTCTCAATGGTCTCAGGGGAGAGTGGAGCCTGTGGATGGGAAGATCTGGTCCCCTAATGACTCTGTAGAGCTGTACCCCCAACACACACACACACACACACACACACACACACACACACACACACTCCGGAATGTGTCACAGGTGAGAAATAACCCTTTATGATTTTCAGCCACTGAGATTTGGGGATTGGCTGTTACAGCACTTAGTATCTCTGACAAAGATAGAGAGTGATCACTTGCTGCTGCTAGGTCAAGGAAGCTGAGTGAGGACGGAGAAACGGTCATTGCACGTAGCAACACGGAGGTCTTTGATGACCTTGAGAAGGGCAGTCTCCGGGGAGGGTGAAGGAACGTCTGATTGGAGTTGGCGCAATAGAAAACAGGAGGAAAGAAATTGGTGACGGTGAGTCCGGACCCACAAAGCACCGGGGACTAGCTGATGGGGAAAGAGGGGTCAAGAAAAAGGTGCTTTTGTTTTAATACGGGAGAGATAAGCACACCCTGTGCCATTTGTTGGTGGAAAATGTCAGCTCTTTCCTGAGACCGTGGCGCAATTTGGCCCGTGTCCCGCGCCTCTGCCGCTCACCTGGGAAAGTTATTTGTTTCCGCCTGACTAGCAGATGATACCGTTTTGAAAGGCCTCCTGGTGCCTGATTGATTTGTTAGGGAGCCTGACAGCCTTAATGGACTTTTCTGACAAGACAATGGTTTCTGCTGGCAGTGCTTATCTTGGAGAGGTTACAGGGATGGTAATGAACAGTGTTATGTTCAAACACAGAGGAGGAAGAGGAGGAGGAGAAGGAAGAGGGAAACGCTGCAAAGCTTTGTACTTAACATGGAACCTGCACTTAACATGGGAAGGAAGTAAGCTCCCAGGTTCTGCCTAACTGGCAGATACTGGCAGAGGGAACAAAGACAGGAGAGAAGGGTGTTTCTTCTGGGTCTTCGTTAGTAGGAGGCAACCAGGACCGCCCTTTGAGGATATTTCCTTTTGCGATTAATCTCCGTGGATCTCCCCTTTCCTTCTGCTCTCCATTTTCCAAAGGAAAATGTCCTTTGGGATGCAGAGTGGCATGTTAGAAAAAGGCTCGACTTTAAATTCCTGCTTCATCACTTTCTGTGTGATCTTGAGTAAGTCATTTAACTTTTCAAATCTTCAATTTCCCCTGCTGGAATATGGAAATTGTAATACCTGAACTAGCTTCTGGCATGCAGCAGGGATCTACAAGTGGGGGCTATTGCTATTTGGGACCCTCCCAGAAGACGTGATGGCCCAGAGAAGGAGAACTGTTGGGTTACCATCCGGTTCTTTCTCTCCAACCTTGCACAGGTTACTGACCCTCCCTGTACCTCCCTCTCCTCACCCATAAGTGAAGGTCACCACAATACCTATGCCCCAGATTTGAGGGGTTTATTGATGAATGAATACACAGAAAATGGTGTCTGGTGCATCATAACTTCTCAGTGAATTAGCTCTCAGAATTATTTGCACGTGTGTCTGTGGTTTTGTGTTAATTTGGAAAAGGGCACATTCCTTGGCTAGTTGGTTGACTTAACGTGGTACCTGGGCAGAACTTGGGGGTGCAGTGAAGGATCTGGAACTAAGGGTAGCAGTGTGATACTCAGCCGGTCACTCCAGATATGTCCAAATGTCCTTTCCCAGAAGAGCTAGATGTGCTGATGGGTTCCCCTCCCCCCATCTGAGCGGCAACATGAGCCACCTTGAGGTCCTTGCAGTTGCCTGGGGTCTTATTACCCTGGTCACTGCCCCCCAGGCAGCCAGGCTGCAGTAGTGCTTGTGACGGGTCAGACCTGCCTGTCCCCTGTTCTGGATCTATGAGGCATTGGAAGGAGCTGGTGACACTTAATGACAATGCATTGGTGGACCTCACGGCATTATTGACCTGCTAATGATTCTTAGGGGCTCAAAATATGGTGGGGAGTAGGGGAGTCAGGAGACGTGTGAGAAAAGGGCAGGCATTTTCTATAAGATGTGGCCTCTGTCCTGCCTATGACAGGGTAAACATTATCATGTGCACTTAAAAGTTGAGAAAAGTGAAAGTCAGAGAGGTTATGTAAATTGCATAACATCACACAGCATCCAAAGGGATTTGCTGGGATCTGAACCCAAGTCCCTCTGACACCCATTTAAATACCATGTGTTTTACATTTCTTTTTCATTATACCTGTGTGTGGTTCAACTTGACGCTGGAAGGGGAGAATATATGCAGAGGCAGAGGACATTATGCCCAGCCATGAGGAGTGCTCAGAAGGCAGGATGTGCTCGAGGAGCACCTGAGCACGTGATAAATGGTCAGTTTAACCAAACCATGAAACAGGGATTCAGAGAAAAGCGATTCCAGGTACCTCCTGGGTCACAAAAGGTGGGGTATCAGAGACATAGTAAACTGAGGTTGGAAAGCAGATTAGGCGAGGAAATCCACAGAGGAGGGGTGAGGAGACTGAAGATTGGGTGCCCTTTCTGCTCAGACTTGACGCCACACGGCCATGTTCTACGCATGCTCACGATGCAGGTCTTGGTTAGTCCATGAGCTCATCAGTCAAAGCACCGCCTTCTGCCACTCCATGAGGACTGAGCACCCACTGTGTGCAGGCGTCGTGTCTGGGGCTGGAGCGCAGAGGACAGTGAGACAAGGTCCCTGCCCTAAGGGGCTCTTACTCCCTGATTGATGCAAACAGCCAGGCCTCACAGAGCTCCAAACCAGTGGTGCCCGCTGGTCAGCCCTGGGGGTGGGTGAGCTGTGCCCCTAGGGGCTGGGATCTCCATCTTCTGTCCCTGAAAAAAATGCACCAGAATGCACAGGGATAAGAGATTTTATTATCGATATAACCTTGAAGCCACTCCTACTTAAAAAAAAAATAGAAAGGAAATCATTCACAAACTTCAGAACATTTGCTTTTATTAGTAACAAATTACTGCCTGTGGAAATACTGCTGCTGAGACCCATAGCTGTAAACAACTCCAAATTAGTCTGTTCACTGGGGTGGGAGGGTAGGAGGGTGGGTTATGGGTAGTGGAGTCGGGGAGTTGAGAGAGGCAGGGAGGGAACCCACAGGACACCTTCTCCTTCTCCAGAGTGGAGACCTGGGCTCAGCAGGAGGCAGATGCCTGGAGGGAAGGGCATGCGGTCATGGATGGGGCCAGCCTTCCCCAGCTTGGAAGCAGAGGCCAAGGCGGAGGTAAGGATGAGTGGCAGGGCAGGGATTTGGCAAAGTATCCCCAAAGGAACTGATGGAGGAATTGCGGCCCCAGCCAGCAGGAAATGAGCTTGAAGTGCTCCAGGCGGAATCTGGCTTCATTAATACCCATCTGCTCTTATCAAATGTGAGGACACCTGACAGTAAAAGCCAAACCTGACTCATCTTCCAGACCTGAATTAGCTCCCCAAACCAACTCTTCAGAGCTTCTTCTTTTAAATAACGAAGGATTTGATAAAGGTACTACCAAGTGAATTCAGAGCAGCCAAGGAGAGAGGCTGAGATCAGGTTTACAATCTCCCAGTGAAGCTCCCCATGGGCTCTCCAGGGAGACATTTGTACTTGCCCTGTTAGCATCTCTGTTGAGACAGGGTCTGATGGGTTTTTCTCTTTGGAATGCTGGTGGAACGCTGTCCAGGGTCCTTCCAGGGAAATCTCAGGGGCCAACAGGCACTTGGTCGGCCTGAAATGGCAGATGTAGGTCTACAACACAGCTACTTGAACCAGGAATTCTTAGTCCCGGGAGATATCAGAGTCTGCCCTGACCTGAGCAGTGGAGTGAGCAATTGGGATTGGTTCTCTCTTTCTTCTGTTCCTACTTCTTTACCCATCCCCAGGATCACTGTGTGACCAGAGTCCTCCTGTGCAAAGGTGGAATGTTGGGAGATTCCCAGACCCTTTTTCAGAGCTTCCTTAACCTCCTATTTCTCCATTACAACTGACCCATCACGTGTCCCATTTCTAACTTCTAAGATGCCTGTGTTTTAGCTAATAATCTAACAAACAGAAAAGAGAAGAGTTTGAGAGCAGGCCCTCCTTCCCAGGAATGTTTGTGCTTTCCAATGAGTTAGTGCAAGAGAAAGAGTGTTCCAGAATCACCACGTGAACCTCAGTAAGAACCTTCCCCTCTCTGAAAGCCAATTGTTTAATTTTAAGAGAAAGGATTTGGTCTAGGTGATCCATGCTTCCCATTCTGTCATTATATTTTCATGTCTTCGTGGCATGATTTCAGCCAGCAGAGAAAACTTTCTGTGACTTTTAACTTAGACTACATTGACCTGCCCTTTTTGTCTTCCAGTGTCTTTAAGTGGGGATAATGATAATAATGCCTTCCTCAGGGAGTTGTTTCAAAAATTAAATAAGATGACGTTTGGGAACATGATCCACAAATTCAGAAGGTCAAAACACCTGTGAGGACCGAGGTTGATGGTAGTTTTTAAAATAACCTAGAACAGGGCAGATAGAGCATCCTGGGGTTGGAGAAGTCCTCCCGGATACCCCCTGATGCACTTGTTTTATTGGTGCATGGGATACATTTCTAGGAGTTGAATTGGTAGGTCAAATGTGTACACTGCTAGTATTCTTGGTACCCAGTGCAGAACTGGCTTCCAGAAAAGAACTGACTTACCAACAATTAAGAAACAAACTGCTCTCTCCTCTGTTTTGCCCCAAAAGCAAAACTGCAGTTTTACTTTGCATTTTGTTGATTACTAGGGAATGTGAACATTTCCAGAATGTTTATGGGTATATATATTTTTTGTTTTGTAAGTTTTTGATTCATATATTTGTAAATGATTATTGCTTCCCTATTAAAATGCAAAAATATCTATCTCTAATTTCTTCTTTTTAATAGTAACATATTGCTGTACTTTTTGTAAGAAATATTGCTCTTTTGTGCTTTTAAATTTTGATTAGGTTGTTTTAGATACAAATTTTAAACTGTATTCGTCAAATCCATTGATGTTTTCTTTTGTGATTTTTTTTCCCATTACTATTTTTTATGATGGTATTTTTTAATATAAATTTATATATATATTTACTCATTTTTGGCTATGTTGGGTCTTCGTTGCTGTGTGTGGGCTTTCTCTAGTTGCAACGAGCGGGCCCTACTCTTTGTTGTGGTGCGTGGGCTTCTCACTGTGGTGGCTTCTCTTGTGGAGCACGGGCTCTAGGCTCACGGGCTTCAGCGGTTGTGGGACGCGGGCTCAGTAGTTGTGGTGCATGGGCTTGGTTGCTCTGTGGCATGTGGGATCTTCCTGGACCAGGGCTCGAACCCGTGTCCCCTACATTGGCAGGTGGATTCTTAACCACTGTGCCACCAGGGAAGTCCCTCCCATTACTTTTTGCTCTAAGTAAAAAGAAAAAATGTTCTTCATCCAAATATCCAAACAATACTAATACAGTTTTTTTCCCCAAGATTATACATGGCTCATTTTTAAATTAACTCTTTTAAACTACAGGTTTCCCCCACTATCCGAAGGTAGAGCATTTCTTTGACGCCTTTCATAAGCCAAAATGGCATAAAGCAAAGAGCAGTTCTTAGGACATATCTTGCTAACGGATGCACAAAATAAATCAAGATAAAGCACAGATGCTCACAGACACAGTTCAAAGTTATGGTGCCTTGATGTTGAGGTGCTGAGTATAGTTCCCTGGGCTTTAAAGGGCTTGGTGGTGTCATTCTGGTCCAGGTGCATAAAGGCTCCCTGAAAAACAAACACTAGATGCTATTTTTGCTTTTCGCTTTTTTTTGCAAAAGTGAAACTCCTCTTCGGATTTCTTTCAGTTAGTGAAAGCAGGTACTAATGTAGGTCTTTCGAAAAAATGAAGGGGCGTAAAGCAAACTTTCAAAAAGCAGAGGTACCTGTATTTGAAATTTGTTTTGATGTAGGATTGGTGAGGCTCTAACTTAATTTCTTATGAGTAAAAGTATTTTACTAATTGTCTTAAAAGTAATCTTATTAATCCTTGATTTAGTAAATTTAGTTGGCTGTATCCAGGAAAAGATTTCTTTTAACTGATTTTGGAATACAGTAAGATCTTTTAATCTTACAACTATGATTAATCTTTTTTGTTTGCTTTGTTTTAGCTTTTTGTTTCTCTTTTTTCATTTCAGCCAAGAGAAATTTACAATATCTTTGTTTACTGATTCTGTTTCCCCCTAATACAGATAATGCTTAGAATCTCTGCCCTCTGTGCGTATTGTGTGTTCTGATACTGTCATGTGTTGCTTTGGCATTTACCTGCCTTCTTAGAGATCTTCTTGTTTTATTTTTTTCATCACTCATGCAGTTTTCCAGTGTTCATTTTGCTTTTGTGTGCTACCAATAGAAATTTTCATTGTAGTCCTGCATTTTTGGGTTCTGCTGCAATCCTACTTATTTCACTCATCTTGTTTTAATTAATTCTGTTGGGTTTTCACGTTATTTGTTATCTTTTAACCCAGTTCTGCAACTAAAGACCTTGTGACTTCAAGTGAGCTGTGTAACTTCTCTTTACTTCTCAGCAGGTAATTAGGAGAATAAAATGAATCAATACTTGTAAAGAGCTTGTAGCCACGCCTGGCACATAGAAAGAGTTCAGTTAATCTAACCTATTATTATTAATACCCATCACCACTTTCTGGTTATTTTACACTCTGCAAGCATACAATGGATAGAAAATAACAATTCCCAGTTTGAACTGCTCCCAAGTTTCTTCATATCTTTGTGACCATCACAGCAGCTTCCTATGAGAACCATTTATTTAGGAAAAATATGTCACTGTGATTTCATCCACTGACTCCCATTTCTTGCTCTCAGATTTTTGAAACTTAGGGACTTCAACTATCTGTAGAGTAAAAACAATGATGTGTGTCTCTTGGTGGTTGTCAGCAGGAGTCAGAGTGGAGAGTTGAGGGTGTTGTTTGGAGGACAGCATCCTGCTTATCAAACCAGGAACCATTTAGTACAAAAAAGATGGCTCAGTCTTTGGGTAGGTACTGACTTTGCACTTCTGGATCGGGGGTATGTGGGGGGCTGAATGGACTTTTGGGTCAGCAGGTTGCTTCCTTTCAACCACAGAGCTTAGGTGGCCATTAATGGATCCTTTTCATTTTCATTTGATTAGTAAGAGATAGCACTTTCCTCTCAATTCTGGCAGGAGGTTAACTGCCAGGGCCAGATTCGGGTGCTTTTGTGAGGGGTGGTCCTTGCTGTGCCTTCGTACGTACTTCCAAGGGGTACCGAGTGAGACTGCCTCAGCTGCTGCTCATGAGGGGCCCTTCCAGACAGGAGATCCATGTTGAAGTGCAGCGATGTCTGTGTTGCTGTCTGGACCTGCAGCTCCCCAGGCTGAGTGAGCAGAGCACCCCAGTATTTACTGGCTGAGAAGGTAACAGGGCCCCTATACACCCCCCCTTCCTGTGGGCTGGAAGCTGGAGAGGACAAGTGGCATGAAGAGGCCAGCACGATAAGATGCAGTGGACTCAGTTCAAGTGGTAGTGGAAGAGGGATTTTCAGTGGTTCAACTTTGAAGTGGTTCTAACTTTTTAAGTGTAAGTTGGAGACAATGAATTGAGTTCTCACATAGATTTCAAGGACTTTCTAAGTACCTACAGGGCCATTCAGGTATTCATACATTCCCTCCCTTATTCATTATTTATTGAGCTCCTGCCATGTGCTAAGTGCTGGGGATGCGGTGGTCAACAAGTTGGAACCTCCCCTGTCTCTTCTGAGAAAATCCATTCTTCACTGTGTACCTACTGTGTCATCCTCTTTTATTAGGAGCCTTGCATGTATCACCACATCTGTGTAATGACTCTGGGAGGTTGCTGCCATGTTCCTGTTTCACAGATGAGGAACTGGGGCAAAGGGACTTACTGGTTGTGTCAGTGGAGGATCAGGATTTGACCTTCTGTTTGCCTGACACTAGAGCCCTTCCCTCGCGCTTCCTAAATCTACCAATCCCCACTTCCCGTGAGTGATCAGAATATGTTTTCAAGGGTGCAACCCTAGAACCAGAGCTGCGGTGTTCAAATGGATAGAAAGAGCCATAGCTGGAGCATGCTGGATACTAAGAAACATCTGGAAGTATTACACACTTTCAGGCAGGTGTTTGGCTTCAAGGAGCCAGTCAACCGACATGACACACGCCCAGCAGGAAAGAGGCATTCCCACCTGGAGTACAGACTCTTGAAGTTTGAGAGAAATGTTCAGTTTTGCTCATGCCATCCTCAGGGAAATCGTGCACTAGCTTGAGCTGAGGTTGTAGAGGCTCAAGAAGACATCAAGCTGCTTCCCTTTTGGTTGGATAACTCATCACGGTGCAGCCACTCGTGTCCTGACCAGTCGTTGCCCCATTCCTCAGGGAGGATGCCACTTGCCTGGATGTTTCATCTTGAGTAGATCTTAGTGGGCCCTGTCCATGCAGTGGGCTTGAGAGAGGAGGGTTTTTATAGAAACCTGCAGAGTGGACCTATTTACAATGATTGGGATGAAATTTGGGGACAAGGAGGGTTTATAAAAAATACTTAGACATCCATGAAGTCAAGGATACTGCAGCATCCCCTCAGCTTCCTAGGAAGCTTCAAGTCTCCAAATTCATAATACCTCCACTCCTACTCTCAAGTACTTCAACAGTAACTAGAGACTCTGCTCTCTACATTAAAGTGAGCATGACTTTTAAGGAAGGTTTTGTAGACTTAGGGTTGGAGAGGGTTGCCTCATTCCCTGGATGGACAGAGCCAGCCTCCTGTGGAGGCTCCGCGGGGTGGAATCAGAGATCTGACGGTCAGTAGAATCGGGACCTCATCCCAGACCTGTCACTCACCAGCAGTATGGCTCTGGTACATCACTCCCTTCCTTGGCCTCAGTTTCCTCCTCCATAAATTCAGCAATTCAGTTTAGATGATTTTAAAGAAACTTCCAGCTCTGTTCTTTAAGGTCCATTCTAGAGTGATTTGTTTGCAGGGATGAGCAGTCTTTTCTCAATTATCTATGACCAATAGACAGAAGGAGAGGCCCCAAACCACATAAGATATGCCGGGTAATTCATATATATTGATTTATCCCCACAACAAAAAACTTTTAAGTAGTTGTAATAGCTACAGTGGTACAATGGAGCTGAATCATCGTACATATTCAATTTACTTGAATGAAAGCAGATGTGGATTGTAAGAGAGAAACCTGCATTTATCTCACCTCTACATCCCCTGCCCCTCATCCTGTTCACCATGTCTCCCTCAGCCTTTCAAACTAGACCTTCACCTCCAGTAATCAGGAAAATATGGGGAAAGAAAAAGAAAAAATATGGAATCTTTTGGGCTTCCAAGTGCCTGGTGTTCACAATTCAAAGAGGATGTAAGGTTTTGTTGTTTTAGTTTTCAAGTGTAATTTTGACTATGCTTGATTTCCAATTCTCAGCATGCCTGTTGACTTTTGACTCTAAATCTGCATAGATTTTCCCTGTATCATCCATGTTAGATATCAGATGCAGAGACTGTTGCCCAGGGATTAAGTGACCTGTCAAACATCAGGGATCTAGTGAGCAGCTAGAACTCCATTGCACAGCAGTGCAGTGACACCAAGGACCAAGCCCCTTCCCTGTCCCCTGCTTCCTGCATGGCTGAGCTGAATCAACCATAGATAATTGACTTCTCAGGAACGTGATGGGTTCCTGCCGTGGGCATTCCCTTGAATGAACAGTCATTTACATTTGGCTTTCTTATGCATTATTTTAATCATTTTGGGCAGAGATTTTCCTTCTGGATTTGGTTAGGCTCCATCCAGTGTTAGAATGAGTTTGCAGGCCTAGCAGAGTTGGTGACTAATGATAGAAAGGCAGCCATCACTGTCCTGTGCAAGAATGGAAGATCAGTTATGGGTTAACGTTTTGCAATTGCCACAGGTTATCCACAAAGCAAATAATCTGCAAACAGATTATTACAAGTTGATTTGGTTGTACCTCTTTGAAATCCAGACTGGTGTAAGTAGAAAGCTTATGTGCTGTGTTCTGAGGACTACCCAGAGCCACCCGGCCTGGAAACCGCCTTTAGCGAGCCGGAAGTTCCACCCTCAACCTCTCATCTGCTTATAATTCTTCTGACTCCCTGCTGACTTAGGCTAAAGTCTAAACTCTTAAACATGACCCATAAGTCCCTCTAGTATCTGCATTCTGCCTATATCTTTAGCTTCATCTTTTTCTGTGCCACTTACCTCCCAGCAGCTATAACAACCTTATTTCATGTTCTCAAATAGGCTGCCCTTCTGTTCACTCTAGACCTTGCCACATAATGTTGCTTATACCCAGAATACTTATCGCCCACTCTAGGATCCCCTGCCCCAGGCCTCAGTCCTCAGTCTCTGGGAAGCTGATCCTGATGCCTCCTGCCTGGGCTGTGTGCTCTCCACACTCTAGTGTAGTTCCTGGTTCCTCTACCATAAGCTCCTTGAGGGGGAGAACTCCGTCTGTCTTTCCACCATGCCCTGTCTCCTTACACTGCCGGTGCACAGGGGGCGTTCAATGGTTATTGAGGAATGAATGAACCAACCAACCACCAATCAAGGTGGAACTGCAGACTCCTTAACTGGGAGAAATAGCTCATAGCTATCAACACTTCTCCTTTCATTTTTATAACCTCATAGCCATTAACAATTTTCCTTTCATTTTTAATACCAGAAGTAGTACACTAATATATTCTCCTTGCTTAAACAAATAAAAAGAAAAAAGAAGAGAAACATTGCAAATGAGTCTAAACTCCTCTTACCTATCATTTCCACTCCCAGACTCCTCAACTATATTTTTTGTTAATTTCCCTGACGTGTGTGTGTGTGTGTGTGTGTGTTTGTGTGTGTTTGCATGTTTGTATTCATGTGCCCACATATCCTCCAAAATGCACAGTATTACATGGAAATATCTCTTTGCAGCTTGCTTTTTCAAATTTACAATATGTTGTAAATTTGGTTTTGTGTTAGCACCCTTAGCTCTGATTCATTCTTTTTAGAGGCTGTCAAGATTTCCGAACGTGGATAGAACAGTTTATTTAGTTACTCCCCTATTGTCCATCAACGTTTAAGTACATTCTAATCCTGGAATCTTCAAGAGAGAGGGACTTCAGGGATCATATGATCAGATCTTCTCTTCTAGAGCCTGGAGTCCCTCCAGTAGCATCCCTGGGCAGACATCTCCTACTCTTGCTCAGATACTTAAAGGAACAGAACGCTCAGTACCAGAGAAGGCAGCCCTAATTACATTTGTTCCCATAGTAAACCAAGATTCCCCCCCGCCTTTTAATTCCCATCCTTCTTTCTTAGTTCTGTCCTCTGGAACCTCAGCCACTAAGTGTACCTCCTCCTCATCGCCACACTTGCCCTCCAAATGTGTGATGGGAACTAGCATGTCGCCCCACTAACAATTCTTCTTAATCTTTTGCCAAATCCTCTGCCACTTGGTTTCTAGACCCTGTGAGCATCAGGCAGCCTCCTGAATGCACCCAGTTTGGAAAATCCTCTCTCAAAGTGTCACTCTTAGGAGGGAATGCAGCACACTAGATAAAGCCAAACCAGCCCTGGGCTCTTTGGGATTATCCTAACCCTCCATCTCACCATTACACTTGTATTAATGTCACCCGGGATGGGATCTGCATAGCTTCATGCCCCAAAGAAAGAGGAGGCAGGATGAGTAGATTTTGTAGCTTTTGTTCTGGGAGTGGGCCCTGGGGTGACCTTGGGTGAGATCTCTTCTCCTGGAATGCAGGCCTGGGCAGGGGGAAAGGGGCACCGAGATGATGCTGAGTGCCCTTAGAAAATGCCAAAGAGCAAAGGGGACAAAGAGCATAATCCCTCTCCCAGACCATTTTGCTTGGCGTGAGCAGTGGAGGAAGCCAGTTCCAAGGAAACTAGGGATGCCTATTGATTTTTATCAGAGTAAAGTGAGGAGCACCTGCCGCCCAAGGCTTAGGCAAGCAGGCCCAGAGATGCCCAGAATACCAGGCAGAAGCACTGTCCTGGGGAGTAGCAGTTGGTGCTCAATGTCTTGTCTTCCCTGTTTGGTCCAGGAGAACGTCTAGTCTACCCTCATTCACCTAGTCTAAGGTCTGACCTTGTGATGTGAATGTAGGGCCCCTGGTGGGGTTAGCAGGAGGAGGAGCCCCATTTCTTTCACAGAGGGTTAGTATTGGCTTCATGAAGATCGAGGCTCAAATCCAGCTCTGTTCTCTATCAGTCACAATGCTTTGGTTGCAAACAACAGAAACAGACCCTGCTGGCTGAAGCAGAAGAGGATTTACTGGAGAAATATGAGAGCAGAGGGAACTCACAGACCCCAGAGGAGGTTGAAGGTCCAAATTTAATTCCCATCCTTGAGCCAATCTGTTCAAGATTTGGTGATCTGGAAAGTTCAACCAAGCCTGGCAGTTTGGTTTATCATTCTAATCTAAAATAAAGAACCATGACTGTAAGGTATCCCCAAAAGAGCCATTCTAAGTCTATGTTAGATAATGTTATCCAAGCCTCAGCTTTCTTATCTGTTATATATTTTTTAAAAAGGGATGAACATGCCTACCCACTTTGAAAGGGTTTTCAAAGTGCCCAGCACAGAGTCAGTGATCAATATTCTTTAGCTTCAAGGTATCCCAAGGACTAGAGTCAGAACTTGCATCTTTTCCAAATAGTTCGGCACAACACTTACCAGCTCGTCTGACCTCTTTCTAACACGTCTTCACTGCTTGCAGGCCTTCAATAAAGAATTTCCCAATTACTTAAATGGTGTTTTCAAGGATCACATCCAGAGATCGAGGGAAAATTCCCACCACAAGTGATTACTCATGTGGCAGACAGCTTTGAGACCAGGGAGAGTGCAGCATAGGGGGAGAAATTCAATAACTGCATAATTTAATGAAAGCAATCTTTCTTTCACTGTCTGAAGCCTTATCTGCTTTTTTACACTTTGGAAAAGCACAGATACCATATATTTTGGAAGTGTTTATACAATGTAATAAAATTAGACTATTTATTATATGTGCGTTAATCTGAATGTATCAAATTTTTATCAAGCAACTAAAATAACTAACACTTACGGATTGTGCATTATGATGTAAATCTAGGACAGAGGGATGAATATTTTAGTAAATGCACTTAGTTATTAAATTTTGCAATGACAGGGACCTGAATCCCCTGGTAGAAATAGAAGGTAGGGAGATTCTCTTTCTGCCCTTGCTCTTCTGTGCCACTGGTAGGTTTGATAATCAGAAAAGCTGCCCATCATTCTGCCTTCCTTCTCCCTCCCTCTTCCTTTTCTGCCCTCATCCTTTTCCCTTATTCTTTTCTTCACTCCTCTTACAGCATTCATATCCTCTTCTTTTCATTTCCTCTCTCCTTCCCTGTTCACCCCCACTTCTTCCTTCTATGACAATCACAAACTCTCCCCGGCCTTCAAGACCCACCACTACAGGCTCGTTCTTTGGAATAAAACAGTTTCCTCCATAAAATGTAAGGTGCACATAGAACACGGGGAAGACAACTAGTTCTTAGCTAGATACCCCTTAACCATAACAGTTTATCTGTCTTTATCCCCATGATAGTTGTCTCCATGTAAGAGGTATCAGAGGTTGGAGAGAAAGAAACATTGGATGCAGAGCTGGGAAGGGATGGGAATCCTTGTTTGGCTCTTAACTACCAGTGTTACCTCAGGAAACCTGAGACTCTTTGTTCATGTAGGCATTTAGCACAACGCCAGGCATAGAACAAACATTCAGTAAATTAAGAGAGTCGGGAGAGCCTAATAATAATCATGCACAAGTAACATAACCTCTCTGTGCCCCACTTTTTTAATTTGAAAAATCAGGATAATAGCACTGCTTTTCAAACTGCATTATTATTAGATTTAATAAGTAATTTATGAAAAGCTTAAAACAGTGCTTTGTATATAGTACATACTCAATGTGTGTTATGTAATATAAAGCAAGTATATCAGTCTGGGTTTGGTCAAGAAAATAGCTAACACTCCAGGTGTTTCCAACGGGAAGATATTTCACAGAGGGGATTAGAGGACATAAGGTCTTTAGAGAAGCTGTGGGGTGAAGGAAAGGGAAAGCCACCACTAGCATTTAGGAAGCCAGGAATTGCAGCACCAGTGGGGGTGATTTGCACAAGGATGCCCAATGCATCTGGCATCAGTCCATCCATCCGCTCTCTGCTGGAGAGCCCACATGGCTGCTCACCCCCATGGCTTCAGGGGCCGTAGGGCTCTGCTCCTCCTCCACCTTCAAACTCTCCTACACGTGCCTCTCTGCTGTTACTCTTACAAAGATAGAAATCTGTTACCTGCTGGTTAGAATTCTAGGAAATCTAGTTCCCAGGACTCTAGGCCTGTGATACAGGACAAAACACAGAGGAGAGAAGGTGATGCTAAGTTGTCCAAAACAATCAAGCAGAGTGGGGAATAATACCCAGGGTTGATATAAAGAGTATGTGAGGTTTCGAGTGTAAGTGCATTTTGTAAACTTCAAAGTTCCATGCAGATATTAGATTTTGATGGTAATGGGAGTGAAGTGGGAGGGATATGTCCAGACAATGAATCCAAGACCAGGTAAGAAAACCTGGGAAGCCAACTGACAGTGGAGTGAAAGGATGTTCCATAGATAATCTGACATATTTAAGACTTTACCATGTGCCACGCTCTAGTATAAACGCTTTATATGTACTAACTCATTTAATCTTACAAACACCCATGCAGGAGGTGCTATCATTACATTTTACAGATGAGGAACCATGGTACGGAGAAGTTACATAACTTGCCAAAGGTCATACTGCTAGTAAATAGGATTTGAATCCCAACAATGTGATTCCAGGGGGCAATTTCTTAACTGCCAGGTAACAGAGAAAGGAGGGGATGTCAAGTTGGAGTTGGCTGACTTCGCGATTCCCCAGGAGCTGGCTCTGACTGGAGCTGAGGGTCTGTTACATGTGCCAGTTTGGTTTCTATATCCTCAGAGAAAAGGTTATTTTAAAAAGCACAGGTTGGGCTTCCCTGGTGGCGCAGTGGTTGAGAATCTGCCTGCTAATGCAGGGGACACGGGTTCGAGCCCTGGTCTGGGAAGATCCCACGTGCCGCGGAGCGGCTGGGCCCGTGAGCCACGGCTGCTGAGCCTGCGCTTCTGGAGCCTGTGCCCCGCGACGGGAGGGGCCGCGATAGTGAAAGGCCCGCGCACCGCGATGAAGAGCGGTCCCCGCACCGCGATGAAGAGTGGCCCCCACTTGCCGCAACTGGAGAAAGCCCTCGCACGAACCAAAGACCCAGCACAGCCAAAAATAAATAAATAAATAAATAAATAAAAATTAAAAAAAAAAAAAAAAAGAAAAAAAAAAAGCACAGGTTGTTATTTCACTCTTCTCAAAGCAATTCTGCACCAAGGTTGGGGATGTTTTCGCCAATCAAAAATAATTCGACAAACTAAACTAAGCCACTTAGACCCAGGATGGCTGTCCGTGGAGCAGACTTGTAACTTGCCCCGAGAACTGACTTATCCTGTTAGAATTCATCCTCATTCAGCCCACAGTGGCACCTCCTCCACAATTTGCTGAGATCCAAGAAAAACTGATCATCATTCAATAGTCACCATTAAAATACAGTTTTGTTAATTTCTTTGTACATGACAAAAATTTAAAGGTAGGAAAATGCAAAAAGCAAAATAAATCTTGTTCTACAATATGATTATGATATTTTTTGTACCTTTTCAAGATCTGGAAGGAATAGAAATTGTTGGTGTCTTGAGAGAGGGGTTTTGGCCCTAGAAATTGTATGTAGCACATGACATATTTCTTCAGATAGCCTTCCCTCACCTTTGGTTTTCTCCCAGTCAGCTGCTTCTCGAGCAAAAAAAAAAAAAAAAAAAAAAAAGCCATATTTGCCTTAGAAAGCAAGAGCACTGCTGTTGGGCTAGAAAATGAAACTATTTAAGAAATGTCAAGTGCAGAGGAAGCTTGGAAAGTATGCTTTAAATTTTAAAAGTTCTCTAAAACAGAAAGGAAAGAAGAAACCAAACCATGTTCTGCTTTAGCTCTGAAGCACATTAGCACTCTTGTGGCCCTGCAATGAACCAGATCGTCCCCAAAGTCTTAATTAATGACTCAGCATAGAAGAACTGATCCATTTTCTATCTGCTCCAGCAGAAAGATGACCAGGAATAGGACCTGTGGTCATTTTTCAAGAGCTCATCATGGAGCTGGAACTCAGGAAACAAAAACAAAACTAAATAAATGTTGACAAGAAATATAACGGTTATTATTCTGTAAAAACAATGTCTATGTAACTAAGCTACTATCAGCAGAAATTTCCCAGTTCTTATCAGAAAAATGGCCACCCCTATTAGCTAAGATTCCAGTCTTTTTTTTTTTTTTTTCGTGTCTGATCTTATTTATTTCTCTTAGAACATCTCATTTTTGCCTGGAATCAGACTTAGAAGTAGAAGCTCTCAGAGAGGACAGCCTCCATCTCTTGGCAATCTGTTCCTGGTGTTTTTCTTTGGCATCCTTCATTCTCTTGGCTAAAAGTTTAGCATATTCTGCAGCCTCTTCCTTATTTTTCTTAGTACGCTGTTTCTTCAGAGCAATACACCTACGTTTGTGTTGTGTAACAAGACGCTGAATCTTGGGTGCTTTGGTCCTAGGTTTCTTACCTTCTTTGTTTAGGGGCTTTCTAACAACATACTGGCAGATTTGGAAGCAAAACTCTGGAGTCATTGAACTTGCTATTTCTTTGCCTGTATTCATCAATGCTATGTAAGCAAAGATGCAACCTCCTGCATCCCCTTAGTTGCAAAGCTGTTAGGGCTCTGGGGTGGTGCTCTCAGTGCAATCTGGGCACTCATAAACCTTTGCTCACTTATTTAGTTCTTACTTCTTGGGTTGGAAAGACCCCACCCAAGGACCAAGTAGGATGTGAATTCGAGTGAGGGGGCAGAGTATAAGACAGAGGAGCCCTGGGATCGTGGTGCGCTGGAGAAGGTCTGCTCTCAGGGAAAGCAGGACCCAGCAATTGTTGCCTTGTTGGCCCAGATTGCTAGCTCTCCTGATTTTCAATGGGAATCTGAGTTGATCCATCTAAACCTCCTGAATTTTACATTTCAGCAAGTAGTTCAGATTTTTTAAAACACTGAGCAGATCAAGCAAGCATGTCTTTGGGCCAAATTTATCCCACAAGAGTTTTCTCCCCAGACACTTTTCAAGGCACGTGACAGTTTTACAAAATAGCCCAAGACCCATGACATCTGGAGCAAAGATAGTGTTTGGGGTGAATCTGTTGAGGGAAATGATGACTTGAGTTTGCTTCTCATAACAGAGTATGTGGAGTCCCCAGGGGGATGAGGATATAGAAACAGCCTTCACAAACACAGTCATGTGAGGCAGGATTAAACGGGTGCAATAATTTGAACCATCTCACTGAACAACGTGAGCAGAGGTGGTGGAGTGGCAAAAGGGGAACCCAACCTGGGTGGAGCAGGAAACCCCAAGTGGCAGCGTTTGGTTCACACACAAGATTATTGTAGAAGGAGCGTGGACCTATTTTTTTTTAATCTTAATAATTGAGAATTTAAAAAAATACCACCAGTGCATCAACTCCAACCACGCTATGGTCCATTTGGGTAGCACCATAGCAACCATCATACATGAACTGCAGGAGTGATGGACACTCGGGTGCCCGGGTGCATTTGTCTCTGAAGAGTGGGGTTTACAACTTTTCCTAAAGAGAGGGAACGGGAACGGGGGCACACAGCTCTCACATGGGTGCCAAGGACTCAGGAGTTTCTCCTCTCATCAAAGCCCTTCTCTGGCCTGCCTTCCCAGAGAGCACACAGGGGACCTCTGGGCTCACACATTAGTTGCCCATGAGTGAGCTTTAATTAAAGCTCAGGGCTTTAAAAGCTCCAGATTTCCCACAGGTAACCTTTCAAACCACAGTTCCTTCATTCAGAGAATTTTGAGCTCCTTACGAAAACAAGGGTGGCTTTTTTATCTAGGAGCAATCTAGAGTTGTTTCCAGAGTTCTCTTTCTTGATGTATTTTTTAATATTTTATGGACGCTGCTCACTTTTCATTCGGAGCAAGTCCTGTCTTGGTGTCCTGGAGGCTGGTAAATACAGTGGGAAGGAGCACCCGTGGTGCCTTGATGGAGGGGCAGTGCCCAGCCCTTCCAGACCGGCCAGTGGATTCAACTCTGACACTGGGGCAGCTGGGCTTCCGCACATCCGCTTGGTAAAGCACTCATCAGGAAAGCACCTGCTTGGAAGCCTGCCTTCTTCCAAGCTTCCTGGCTGACTTCTGCACCCCGCTGAGGACATGCCATCTCAGGTAGACAGGAATGTCTCTGAAAGAGAGCATTGTCACTATCACATCTGCTGCTTACTTACGGCTTTGGTTTTTTCTTTTTTCTTTTTTTTCTCTGGAAATTTATTTCTTTTTTTTTTTTAATTTAAATTTTATTTTGTATTGGGGTATAGTTGATTTACAATGTTGTGTTAGTTTCAGGTGTATAGCAAAGTGATTCAGTTATACATATGCATATATCCATTCTTTTTCACATTCTTTTCCCATATAGGTTATTACAGGATATTGAGTAGAGTTCCCTGTGCTATACAGTAGGCCCTTGTTGATTATCTATTTTACATATAATAGTGTGTTTATGTTAATCCCAAACTCCTAATTTATGCCTCCCACCACACTATGTTTCGCGTTGGTAACCATAAATTTGTTTTTGAAGTCTGTGAGTCTGTTTCTCTTTTGTAAATAAGCTCATTTGTATCATTTTTTTAGATTCCACATATAAGTGATACCATAAGTCTTTCTCTGTCTGACTTACTTCACTTAGTATGATAATCTCTAGGTCCATCCATGTTGCTGCAAATGGCATTATTTCATTCTCTTTTTACAGCTGAGTAATATTTCATTGTATATATGTACCACATCTTCTTTATCCACTCCTCTGTCGATGGACATTTAGATTGCTTCCATGTCCTGGCTATTGTAAATAGTTCTGCAGTGAACATTGGGGTGCATATAACTTTTCAAATTATAGTCTTCTCTGGATATATGCCCAGGAGTGGGATTGCTGGATCGTATGGTAGCTCTATTTTTAGATTTTTAAGGAACCTCCATACGGTTCTCCATAGTGGTTGTACAAGTTTACATTTGCACAGACAGTGTAGAAGGGTTCCTTTTTCTCCACATCCTCTCCAGCATTTATTGTTTGTAGACTTTTTGATGATGGCCATTCTGACTGGTGTGAGGTGATACCTCATTGTAGTTTTGATTTGCATTTCTCTAATAATTAGTGATGTTGAGCATCTTTTCATGTGCTTTTTGGCCATCTGTATGTCTTCTTTGGAGAAATGTCTATTTAGATCTTCTGTCCATTTTTTGATTGGGTTATAGGATTTGTGCTCCATGCTGTTCCGAGAGCTTTGGCCATATTTACTCATTCTGCATCACTGCGACCCCAGGCAGTGGGCACTTTTGTTCTCCTCATTTTATAGATGTTAGATGGAGGATGGGAGACGTGAGGGCTCAGGTATGTTGTCAACATCTGTAAGTGGCAGAGCCAGGCCGTCGGGCTCCAGATGCTATGCTATCCTGCCTCTCATGGTTTCCCTGCTACCAGGAAAATAACTCCCAGATGAAAACAATCAGATGCATCAGTTCAGCTTTAAGCATCCGCAGGGGTACGGAGTGTGCTGTGTCACCTGTTACAGGAGTCCTCAGAGGCCTGCGGTCTAATCTGCTCACAGCACCCCCTGGCGGAGGTGGCCCACCTTCCAAGTGTCATCTCACTATGTTCATCATGCTGTATGTCAGTGTCATGATGTACTTGGTCGCTAGCCTGTAACACTGGTGGGAGTGGGGAGTGCAGGTTCCCTGGGAAAATAGAGCTGTGGACATTATCAGGACCACATGTGGAATCCAGCCTCTTGTCTTCCCACCTGAACCCCATGGTTAGTTTACAGACAGTTTCCAATTTTAGCCTTAAATTGGTCTAGATGTGTTTAGCTTTGGAACCAAGCATCCTTGCCTGGGCAGCATAGCAAGTGCTCCTCCCTTGTCTATTACTATTAACACCATCACTCAAGAAGAAGATTCTGGGTGCATTCATAGGCAAATTCTCCAAGAGCCATTTCCATTTAATTCAGTAGAAATGTCTTCAGTAGAAATACATCATAAAGATACATGAGCAGAATTGGCGTCTGCTTCCATAATGCATTCCATCTAATTGAAAATCCAAAAGCAAAAGCAGATGCATGAACTCAGAGGCAAGAGAGAACAGAACAAGACCAAATATCATTTTGTGCTGATCTGTGACAGAGACAAGGCAGTTTCCATCCAGGGAAGGAAAGGAGGATGATATTTCCTCTGTGTGCCCAGCAGGTTCACCTACACTGTGTCCTTGCATCCTCACAACCAGCTGGTGAGGTCAATATTATTATCTACATTAATAAATTTGGCCTCTGGGGCCAGGAAGCCAGAAAGTAAATTGAGGTACTGTCTCTGCGGGACTGTGGATTTGAGGCTGTAAGGAGACCACATTGAGAGCAGGTGGGGAGTAGGGGACAGGTGAGGAGTTAACCAAGCCCTGGACACACATGAGCCCAGTCCTATACTGGGTCTAACTTCAAATGTACCACCATTCAAAGCAGAAATCAAGGGCCAAGTCTTATTCTTTGAATCTCTACAATGTTAGGCCTTTACCAGTTGCTGAAAAAATGTTTTCTATTATTGAAAGAATGAATTAATAATATCATTTAAGGGCTCTTACGGCTTGAAACATGATGGATACTCAGCAGGATAATAAATTTAAACGCACAATTGCTGTCCTCAAGTCTTTGCCTATGACTTTAATTCTCAATTATCACTCTAGACAATCCTTGGAGTGTGTCTGCAGCTAAGAACTAAACATCCCATCAGAATGTGGGGCAAATGCTTTAGACCTGGAATGCTGAGAGGCAGGAGGACAGGCTAGATTAGGAGGCCCTCCGGGTCTCATTCTGATGCCAGCAGACCTCGGGAATTCCAGTGACATCTCCATCCTTCGGGGGTTGATGCGGAACTGTGCTGAAGGTTGGCTGGCACCTGTGTTGAGACCTAGGATCCAGGGTCTACAAGACTCACAGGGCAGCCAGGACTGGGACCCTGGCACTGCAGCTCCCCAAAGTAGAATTTATCAGTGCCCTGCAGTTGATCCGATACCAAGAGGCTGTCTCGCCACACTAAACACACCAAGGCTGATCTGAAAACCAGGGGTTCAGCAAGACATATAGTCATGCAGAAGACGAGCCTCACATGTAAATACCTTACGTCTCTTCTATCTTTCAATCCTTGCCATAATCTTAAGAGATGCTGTCATTTTTATCCCAATTACATAGATGGGAACACTGAGGCCCAGAGAAATAAAATAACTGGCTCAAAGCAGACACACTTAGAAAGTGGAAGCGTTAAGAATCAAACCCAGACAATCTGGCTTGAAAGTTTTTCTTCTTAACCACTGTCCTCTGCTGAGTTGTAGTCGTGTTGACCAAGAAATGTCCTACCCATCCTGGGTCAGAGGTGACTTCTTACCTGGAGCCAACACAAGATGCATGGAGAAAGCATCAACAGGAGGAAGCAAAGGTGAGCTCCCAGTGGCGGAGCTGGCCTCTAGAGTCTTTTGCCAGACTTTGGCCAGAGCTCAAGAGACCCTTGAGTGCTCGGGTGCTGATTCAGCACTTTCTGAGAGACGAATTTCCTGTTTCCAAAGAGGGATCCTCAGAATGCCTCTCTGCACCAGGCTTTTTACCGTATCAACGTCCACTTTCCTGGGCAAGTTTGTTACTTCTTGTCTGCCACAGTGGGGGTAGAAGCATCATGGAGACATACTGGGAACATTGAGAGGTTGAGACGTCTTCTCTCCTGAGCCTCCATCTACTGTGTTAAAGTAAATACTCCTAATTCCTGATTGGAAGCCTTAGCGATTATTTAATTGCTTCCATGGCCTTCATCTCCCCACCCCCACCCCACCTCCTAACCCCTGTTCCTGTGGCTGTTTGATTCCAAATGCCTCAGTGTTCAGTGTGGACTCTTTTAAAGAGAACCCCACGTAACTAAATGAAGATCAAGCCAAGTGATTCTGGTGACTCTGGTTCTTGATGACGTTCCAGTTCTCACAGGCATATGTGCCAGCCTCTGAAGCCAGGAAGGTTCTGGAAATGTGTGTTATCCCTGAGTATTCTGGAAGGCCATGTCCAAGGATGAGTTAGCTCAGAGGAGTGGGGTGTTTCAGTAGGGCCACTTGGACTAGTTCCCTTCCTGTGAGTGATTCCTGCATGGGTTTTGGATTCATTTATCTACGTATCTGTTCCTTCCTAGAAGAAATGTAGAGAAACAGTTACCAGCGTCGGCTGTGGAGTCATATAACCTGGATTCAAGCCCCAGTCTGCCCCTTCCTATCTGTATGACCTTGGGAAAATTAATGAACTATCATAACCCTCAGTTTTCTCATCTATAGAAGCAAGTAACAATGAGACCTATTTCTTTGTATCGTTTTGAGAGTTAAATGAGGTAATATCTAAAAAAAGTTTAGCACAATTCCCCAAGCAATAATAGTTACTTTTAGTTGTTCAACCTGTGTTCAGTAAGCACTTACTATGAGCCAGGCACTGTCCTAGGGAGTGGTGATACATCAAGGAACACAATGGAAAGTGCCCCCAGCGTAGAGCGTATCTTCTTGTGTTTATGGTGTCCCTGTGCACACAGGCCCCACAGACAGGAAACAAGGCCCCTCAGAGTGGGACCCAGAGTGCTTTTGTCTGGGTAAATCTTCACAAGAAAATGAGGTCCCCTGGTCAGAGAAGTTAAAAAAAAAAATCCTGATTACAATCTTACAATCAGTCATCATAACTGTACAATCTTACTCATAATAATCTGTAGATCTCCCATGCACAGCCTCATGTCAAAGGGTCTGAGCACTCCTGCAGTAAAGATGCCTCCTTAACTTTGACTAAACCAGCATTCCCCAAACTCACGTGACCGCAAAATCTTTGTTTGCTAATTCTTATTAGACTGACTGCCTATGTTCTATGTTCTGAGAAAGATAAGGAAAATGCTGATTAGAGATGACTGAAAAAGCAAGTCTACAGTATAATGAGAAATACCAGGGTCTGTTCTTCCACCAAGGAGCCCAAGCAAGGGGCTACTTTCAAAGAAGGACAACTCTCCTTGTTGTCCCACCACATCCTCCCACCCCCGGAGTCAGTCCTGCGGAGATGTGTAAGGCAAGACTTGAGCACTAAATGCTGAACTTCCCTTCTCTTGTAGAGAAGTCTGTAAATCATTGACTGGTGTTTGCCCTCTTTGGAATAAACTCCTAATGGATTTCTAAAGATTGCTGTTTGCAAATTAAATTACACTTCCCTTATACATTATACAAAGAAGCATAAACCAGTCACTTCCGCTGGGCACACACCCCTTCCTTGAGTTCCTAGGGTGTGATTACATTACTTCAATTGCACTGCTTCTTTTCAACTCAAACTACATGAATTGTTTCTCTTGCTTAATCACCCATGTCTTATTACAGAGACAATTTATTGTTTTAGTGCAGCATAAAGTTCAAATATCTTATGCAAGATGAATATGGCCACTGACATTTTTATTCCCTTTTCAAGTTCACATGCACAAAAATCACATTGGAAACTTTCAAAATGTTTGTTGCCATTACCGCAGTGTCGAAACCTCCAGAAGGTGGTTGTTTAGATGTAGAGAATGGACTTGAGGACACAGGTAGGGGGAAGGGTAAACTGGGACGAAGTGAGAGAGTAGCACTGACACATATACACCACCAAATGTAAAATAGATAGCTAGTGGGAAGCAGCCGTCTTGCACAGGGAGATCAGCTCAGTGCTTTGTGACCACCTAGAGGGGTGGGATAGGGAGGGCGGGAGGGAGATGCAAGAGGGGATATATGTATACATATACACTTTGTTATACAGCAGAAACTAACACAACATTGTAAAGCAATTATACTCCAATAAAGATGTTTAAAAAAAGGGAACGACTCTAGAGAATATGTTTCCTCCTATAACATTGCAAGGGATTTTTTTTTTTTTTTTTTTTTTTTTTTTTTTTTTTTTTTCCACACACACACACTGTATTTTATTTTTACAAGAGATAGATAGACTGACACCAAGCATTGTACATGGATGACCACAACAAAAGCAACAATGATTGCAATTACCAAACATGAAACACACTTATACTATGTCATAACATTGACATTCAGTCCAGTAATCCTCCACTGTAACAGCTCCTTTACTTTGCAGTGAAAATTGATTTGTATATTCTTTTCCTCTGAGTCCTTGTGGGATTTTTTTTTTTTTTAATTCAGACAGAAAGTCACAAAAATTATACTCATCCTCATCAGTTCACTCAGTCCCATGTAATTAATTTCTTTTTTTTCATCTTGATCTTTTGTTAGCACTTTTATGAGTTCATCAGTTTTTCATTAGAGTTCTGAAAATGCTTATTCATTCAGTTCAGCAGTACAGTCAGTTACCAGAAACCTGTACTTGTCAGAGTCTTTTCCATGAATTTCTTGAAGATGAAACTCTTTTATAGGAACATATTTGCAAAATCATCAGAGTACACCCAGAACTGTCTGTAAATGACAAAAGACTTAAAAATGACCATGGTTAAAGATTTGATGAAAGTTCATAATAATGCAGTTGACAAGAAAATTAGTTATTTCTGAGATATACATTTTAAAGTAATAACTAGGATTATTACTTATAACATTATACCAGAACATATAAGATTTTTAGACGTTTCCTGTAATGTCTGAAACATTTATATTAACATATTTCCATACATATTTCCATACAAATACAAATATAAGATTTTTAGAAATTTCATGTAATGTCTGAAACATTTATATTAACATATTTCCATACATATTTCCATACAAATACAAATATAAGATTTTTAGAAATTTCATGTAATGTCTGAAACATTTATATTAACATATTTCCATACATATTTCCATACAAATACAAATATAAGATTTTTAGAAATTTCATGTAATGTCTGAAACATTTATATTAACATATTTCCATACATATTTCCATACAAATACAAATATAAGATTTTTAGAAATTTCATGTAATGTCTGAAACATTTATATTAACATATTTCCATACATATTTCCATACAAATACAAATATAAGATTTTTAGAAATTTCATGTAATGTCTGAAACATTTATATTAACATATTTCCATACATATTTCCATACAAATACAAATATAAGATTTTTAGAAATTTCATGTAATGTCTGAAACATTTATATTAACATATCTCCATACATATTTTCATACAAATACAAATATAAGATTTTTAGAAATTTCATGTAATGTCTGAAACATTTATATTAACATATTTCCATACAAATAACCCAATGAAAGTTTAGTATTAGTTGTTTTGTTTGTTTTTTTATACTGCAGGTTCTTATTAGGCATCAGTTTTATACACATCAGTGTATACATGTCAATCCCAATCGCCCAATTCAGCACATCACCATCCCCACCTCATCGCAGTTTTCCCCCCTTGGTGTCCATATGTCCATTCTCTACATCTGTGTCTCAACTTCTGCCCTGCAAACTGGCTCATCTGTACCATTTTTCTACGTTCCACATACATGCATTAACATACGATATTTGTTTTTCTCTTTCTGACTTACTTCACTCTGTATGACAGTCTCTAGATCCATCCACTTCTCAACAAATGACTCAATTTCGTTCCTTTTTATGGCTGAATAATATTCCATCGTATATATGTACCACAACTTCTTTATCCATTCGTCTGTTGATGGGCATTTAGGTTGCTTCCATGACCTGGCTATTGTAAATAGTGCTGCAATGAACATTCGGGTGCACGTGTCTTTTTGAATTACGGTTTTCTCTGGGTATATGCCCAGTAGTGGGATTGCTGGGTCATATGGTAATTCTATTTTTAGTTTTTTAAGGAACCTCCATATTGTTCTCCATAGTGGCTGTATCAATTTACATTCCCACCAACAGTGCAAGAGGGTTCCCTTTTCTCCACACCCTCTCCAGCATTTGTTGTTTGTAGATTTTCTGATGATGCCCATTCTAACAGGAGTGAGGTGATACCTCATTGTAGTTTTGATTTGCATTTCTCTAATAATTAGTGATGTTGAGCATCTTTTCATGTGCTTCGTGGCCGTCTGTATGTCTTCTTTGGAGAAATGTCTATTTAGGTCTTCTGCCCATTTTTGGATTGGGGTGTTTGTTTCTTTGATATTGAGCTGAATGAGCTGTTTATATATTTTGGAGATTAATCCTTTGTCCGTTGATTCATTTGCAAATATTTTCTCCCATTCTGAGGGTTGTCTTTTCGTCTTGTTTATGGTTTCCTTTGCTGTGCAAAAGCTTTGAAGTTTCATTAGGTCCCACTTGTTTATTTTTGTTTTTATTTCCATTACTCTAGGAGGTGGATCGAAAAAGATCTTGCTGTGATTTATGTCAAAGAGTGTTCTTCCTATGTTTTCCTCTAAGAGTTTTATAGTGTCCAGTCTTATATTTAGGTCTCTAATCCATTTTGAGTTTATTTTTGTGTATGGTGTTAGGGAGTATTCTAATTTCATTCTTTTACATGTGGCTGTCCAGTTTTCCCAGCACCACTTATTGAAGAGACTGTCTTTTCTCCATTGTATATCTTTGCCTCCTTTGTCATAGATTAGTTGACCATAGGTGCGTGGGTTAATCTCTGGGCTTTCTATCTTGTTCCATTGATCTATGTTTCTGTTTTTGTGCCAGTACCATATTGTCTTGATTACTGTAGCTTTGTAGTATAGTCTGAAGTCAGGGAGTCTGATTCCTCCAGCTCCATTTTTTTGCCTCAAGACTGCTTTGGCTATTCGGGGTCTTTTGTGTCTCCATACAAATTTTAAGATGATTTGTTCTAGCTCCGTAAAAAATGCCATTGGTAATTTGATAGGGATTGCATTGAATCTGTAGATTGCTTTGGGTAGTATACTCATTTTCACAATGTTGATTCTTCCAATCCAAGAACATGGTATATCTCTCCATCTGTTGGTATCATCTTTAATTTCTTTCATCAGTGTCTTATAGTTTTCTGCATACAGGTCTTTTGTCTCCCTAGGTAGGTTTATTCCTAGGTATTTTATTCTTTTTGTTGCAATGGTAAATGGGAGTGTTTCCATAATTTCTCTTTCAGATTTTTCATCATTAGTGTATAGGAATGCAAGAGATTTCTGTGCATTAATTTTGTAGCCTGCAACTTTACCATATTCATTAATTAGCTCTAGCAGTTTTCTGGTGGCAGTTTTAGGATTCTCTATGTATAGTATCATGTCATCCGCAAACAGTGACAGTTTTACTTCTTCTTTTCCAATTTGTATTCCTTTTATTTCTTTTTCTTCTCTGATTGCCGTGGCTAGGACTTCCAGAACTATGTTGAATAATAGTGGTGAGAGTGGACATCCTTGTCTCGTTCCTGATCTTAGAGGAAATGCTTTCAGTTTTTCACCATTGAGAATGATGTTTGCTGTGGGTTTGTCATATATGGCCTTTATTATGTTGAGGTAGGTTCCCTCTATGCCCACTTTCTGGAGAGTTTTTATCATAAATGGGTGTTGAATTTTGTCAAAAGCTTTTTCTGCATCTATTGAGATGATCATATGGTTTTTATTCTTCAATTTGTTAATATGGTGTATCACATTGATTGATTTGCGTATATTGAAGAATCCTTGCATCCCTGGGATAAATCCCACTTGATCGTGGTGTATGATCCTTTTAATGTGTTGTTGGATTCTGTTTGCTAGTATTTTGTTGAGGATTTTTGCATCTATATTCATCAGTGATATTGGTCTGTAATTTTCTTTTTTTGTAGTGTCTTTGTCTGGTTTTGGTATCAGGGTGATGGTGGCCTCATAGAATGAGTTTGGGAGAGTTCCTTCCTCTGCAATTTTTTGGAAGAGTTTGAGAAGGATGGGTGTTAGCTCTTCTCTAAATGTTTGATAGAATTCACCTGTGAAGCCATCTGGTCCTGGACTTTTGTTTGTTGGAAGATTTTTAATCACAGTTTCAATTTCATTACTTGTGATTGGTCTGTTGATATTTTCTGTTTCTTCCTGGTTCAGTCTTGGAAGGTTATACCTTTCTAAGAATTTGTCCATTTCTTCCAGGTTGTCCATTTTATTGGCATAAAGTTGCTTGTAGTAGTCTCTTAGGATGTTTTGTATTTCTGCGGTGTCTGTTGTAACTTCTCCTTTTTCATTTCTGATTTTATTGATTTGAGTCCTCTCCCTCTTTTTCTTGATGAGTCTGGCTAATGGCTTATCAATTTTGTTTATCTTCTCAAAGAACCAACTTTTAGTTTTATTGATCTTTGCTATTGTTTTCTTTGTTTCTATTTCATTTATTTCTGCTCTGATCTTTATGATTTCTTTCCTTCTGCTAACTTTGGGTTTTGTTTGTTCTTCTTTCTCTAGTTTCTTTAGGTGTAAAGTTAGATTGTTTACTTGAGATTTTTCTTGTTTCTTTAGGTAGGCTTGTATAGCTATAAACTTCCCTCTTAGAACCGCTTTTGCTGCATCCCATAGGTTTTGGGTCGTCGTGTTTTCATTGTCATTTGTCTCTAGGTATTTTTTTATTTCCTGTTTGATTTCTTCAGTGATCTCTTGGTTATTTAGTAACGTATTGTTTAGCCTCCATGTGTTTGTCTTTTTTACGTTTTTTTCCCTGTAATTCATTTCTAATCTCATAGCGTTGTGGTCAGAAAAGATGCTTGATATGATTTCAATTTTCTTAAATTTACTGAGGCTTGATTTGTGACCCAAGATGTGATCTATCCTGGAGAATGTTCCGTGTGCACTTGAGAAGAACGTGTAATCTGCCGTTTTTGGATGGAATGTCCTATATATATCAATTAAATCTATCTGGTCTATTGTGTCATTTAAAGCTTCTGTTTCCTTATTTATTTTCATTTTGGATGATCTGTCCATTGGTGTAAGTGAGGTGTTAAAGTCCCCCACTATTATTGTGTTACTGTCGATTTCCTCTTTTATAGCTGTTAGCAGTTGCCTTATGTATTGAGGTGCTCCTATGTTGGGTGCATATATATTTATAATTGTTATATCTTCTTCTTGGATTGATCCCTGGATCATTATGTAGTGTCCTTCCTTGTCTCTTGTAACATTCTTTATTTTAAAGTCTATTTTATCTGATATGAGTATAGCTACTCCAGCTTTCTTTTGATTTCCATTTGCATGGAATATCTTTTTCCATCCCCTCACTTTCAGTCTGTATGTGTCCCTAGGTCTGAAGTGGGTCTCTTGTAGACAGCATATATATGGGTCTTGTTTTTGTATCCATTCAGCCAGTCTATGTCTTTTGGTTGGGGCATTTAATCCATTCACGTTTAAGGTAATTATCGATATGTATGTTCCTATGACCATTTTCTTAATTGTTTTGGGTTTGTTTTTGTAGGTCCTTTTCTTCTCTTGTGTTTCCCACTTAGAGAAGTTCCTTTAGCATTTGTTGTAGAGCTGGTTTGGTGGTGCTGAATTCTCTTAGCTTTTGCTTGTCTGTAAAGCTTTTGATTTCTCCATCAAATCTAAATGAGATCCTTGCTGGGTAGAGTAATCTTGGTTGTAGGTTCTTCCCTTTCATCACTTTAAGTATTTCATGCCACTCCCTTCTGGCTTGCAGAGTTTCTGCTGAGAAATCAGCTGTTAACCTTATGGGGGTTCCCTTGTATGTTATTTGTCGTTTTTCCCTTGCTGCTTTCAATAATTTTTCTTTGTCTTTAATTTTTGCCACTTTGATTACTATGTGTCTCGGCGTGTTTCTCCTTGGGTTTATTCTGTATGGGACTCTCTGCGCTTCCTGGACTTGGGTGGCTATTTCCTTTCCCATGTTAGGGAAGTTTTCGATTATAATCTCTTCAAATATTTTCTCTGGTCCTTTCTCTCTCTCTTCTCCTTCTGGGACCCCTATAATGCGAATGTTGTTGCGTTTAATGTTGTCCCAGAGGTCTCTTAGGCTGTCTTCATTTCTTTTTATTCTTTTTTCTTTAGTCTGTTCCGCAGCAGTGAATTCCACCATTCTGTCTTCCAGGTCACTTATCCGTTCTTCTGCCTCAGTTATTCTGCTATTGATTCCTTCTAGTGTAGTTTTCATTTCAGTTATTGTATTGGTCATCTCTGTTTGTTTGTTCTTTAATTCTTCTAGGTCTTTGTTAATCATTTCTTGCATCTTCTCAATCTTTGCCTCCATTCTTATTCCGAGGTCCTGGATCATCTTCACTATCATTATTCTGAATTCTTTTTCTGGAAGGTTGCCTATCTCCACTTCATTTAGTTGTTTTTCTGGGGTTTTTTCTTGTTCCTTCATCTGGTACATAGCCCTCTGCCTTTTCATCTTCTCTGTCTTTCTGTAACTGTGGTTTTTGGTCCACAGGCTGCAGGATTGTAGTTTTTCTTGCTTCTGTTGTCTGCCCTCTGGTGGTTGAGGCTATCTAAGAGGCTTGATGGGAGGCTCTGGTGGTGGGTAGAGCTGACTGTTGCTGTGGCGGTCAGAGCTCAGTAAAACCTTAATCCACTTGACTGTTGATGGGTGGGGCTGGGTTCCCTCCCTGTTGCTGTGGCGATCAGAGCCCAGTAAAACCTTAATCCACTTGACTGTTGATGGGTGGGGCTGGGTTCCCTCCCTGTTGGTTGTTTTGCCTGAGGCAACCCAACACTGGAGCCTACCCGTGCTCTTTGGTGGGGTTAATGGCAGACTCTGGGAGGGCTCACGCCAAGGAGAACTTCCCAGGACCTCTGCTGCCAGTGTCCTTATCCCCACGGTGAAACAGAGCCACCACTCGCCTCTGCAGGAGACCCCCCAACACCAGCAGGTACGTCTGGTTCAGTCTCCCCCAGGGTCACTGCTCCTTCCCCTGGGTCCCGATGCACACATTACTTTGTGTGTGCCCTCCAAGAGTGGGGTCTCTGTTTCCCCCAGTCCTGTCACAGTCCTGCAATCAATTCCCACTAGACTTCAAAGTCTGATTCTCTAGGAATTCCTCCTCCCTTTGCCGGACCCCCAGGTTGGGAAGCCTGAGGTGGGGCTCAGAACCTTCACTCCAGTGGGTGGACTTCTGTGGTATAAGTGTTCGCCAGTCTGTGAGTCACCCACCCAGCAGTTATGGGATTTGATTTTACTCTGATTGAGCCCCTCCTACCGTCTCACTGTGGCTTCTCCTCTGTCCTTGGACGTGGGGTGTCCTCCTTGGTGAAGTCCAGGGTCTTCCTGTCAATGATTGTCCAGCAGCCAGTTGTGATTCTGGTGCTCTCGCAAGAGGGAGTGAGAGCACGTCCTTCTACTCCGCCATCTTGGTTAATCCATTGCAAGGGATTTTATTGGTATATTCACACAAGCTCATGAAGAACTTCCCCTAGGTGTGAAAATGCCTTTGAAAACACATTGGGAATGAACTGTTGATACTTACTTGAGTCTCCAGAGCATGAGGCTGAGTGAAAAAAGCCAATCCCAAAAGGCTACAGCTGCATGATTCCATATATATAACATTTTTGAATTGCAAAATTTTTGAAATGGAGCAGAGCTTAATGGTTGCCAGGATTAAGGAGGGTGTGGGGAAAGAAGGATAGTAGGTTATTTCCACCTCTTAGCTATTGTGAATAATGCTGCAGTGAACATGGGAGTGCAGACATCTCTTGGAGATCCTGATTTCAATTCTTTGGATAAATACCCAGAAGTGGGATTGCTGGATCATATGGTAGTTCTATTTTTAATATTTTGAGGATCCTTCATACTATTTTCCATTGCAGCTGAACCATTTTACATTCCCATCAACAGTGCACAATGGTTCCAATTTCTGCACATCTTTACTAACACTTATTATTTTCTTTGTTTATTTTTTGTTTTTTTGAGTTTTTTGATAGTGGCTATTCTAACAGGTGTAAAGTGATAGCTATTGTGGTTTTGATTTGCATTTCCCTTATGATGAGTGATGTTGAGCATATTTTCACATATTTATTGGCCATTTGTCTTCTTTGCAGAAATGTCTATTCAAGTCCTTTGCCTATTTCTTATTCAAGTTATTTGGGTTTTTGCTATCGAGCTGTTGGAATTCCTTATATTTTTTGGATATTAACCCCTTAGCAGATATATGGTTTGCAAATGCTTTCTCCCATTTCCATAGGTTACCTTTTCACTCTGATGATTGTTTCCTTTGCTACACAGAAGATTTTTAGTTTGACGTAGTCCCACTTATCTAATTAGTTTGAGGTAGCCTCACTTGTCTAATTTTTCTTTTGTTGCCTATGCTTTTGGTATTGTATCTGAGAAATCATTGTGAAGACCAATGTTATGAAGCTATTCCCCTACATTTTCTTCTAGGAATTTTTAAAGTTTCAGGTCTTATGCTTAAGTCTTTAATCCATTTTGAGTTGATTTTTGTTTATGGTGTTAGATAAGGGTCCAATTTTATTTTTGTGCATGTAGATATCCAGTTTTCCCAGCACCATTTGTTGAAGAGACTATTTTTTCCCTATTGTGAAGTCTTGACACCCTTGTGAAAGATCCTTTGATTGTATATGCATAGATTGTTTTTGGGTTCTCTATTCTGTTTCACTGGTGTATATATATATACCTGCTATAGCTTTATAATGTTTATAATGTTTTGAAGTCAGGAAGTGTGAAACCTCCAGCTTTTTTCTTCTTTCTCAAGATTATTTTGGCTATTCAGGGTCTTTTGTGGTTCCATATGAATTTTCGGGTTTTTTGTCTAGTTCAGCAAAAAATAACATTGGAATTTTAATAGAGATTGCATTGAATTTATAGGTTGCTTTGGATAGTAGGGACATTTTAATATTAAGTCTTCCAATCCATGAACATAGGATGTCTTTCCATTTGTTTGTGTCTTTAACTTCTCTTGTAGTTTTTAGTGTACTAGTCTTTCACCTCCTCAGTTAATTCCTAAACGTTTTATTATTTGTGGTGCTATTGTAAATGGGATTGTTTTCCTAATTTCATTTACAGATAGTTTGTTGTTAATGTATGGAAACACAAATGATTTTTACATGTTGGTTTTGTAACCTGCAACTTTACTGAATTTGCTTATTAATTCTAACAGTTTGTGTGTGTGTGTGTGTGTGTGTGTAATAATTAGGGTTTTCTACATATAAGACCATGTTGTCTGCAAATAGGGACAGTTTTACTTCTTCCTATCTGATTTGTATGCCTTTTATTTGTTTTTTGTTTTGTTGTTCTTGTTGTTGTTTTTGGCCTATTTGCCCTGGCTGAGTCTTCCAATACTCTGTTGAATAGAAGTGATGAGAGTGGGCATCCTTTTCTTGTTCCTGATCTTAGAGAGGAAGCTTTCAGGTCTTTTGCCTTTGATTATGATGTTAGTTGCGGTCTTTTCATATATGACCTTTATTATGTTGAGGTATTTCCTTCTATTCCTAGTTTGTTCTGTGTTTTATCATGAAAAGGTGTTGAATTTTTTCAAATGCCTTTCCTGCATCTATTGAGATGATCATGTGATTTTTTTATCCTTCATTCTGTTAAAGTGATGTATCACATCAATTGATTTTCATATGTTGAAACATCCCTGCATCCCAGGGATAAATCCCTCTTGGTCTTGGTGTGTGATCCTTTTAATGTATTGTTGAATTCAATTTGCTAGTATATTGTTGAGTATTTTTGCGTCTATATTCATCAGAGATATTGTCCTGTAGTTTTCTTTTCTTGTGGTGTCTTTGGCACTAGTATCAGGATAATGCTGGCCTCAAAAAATGAGTTTGGAAGTATTCCCTCTTTTTCAATTTTTTGGAAAAATTTGAGAAGGATTGACATAAATTCTTCTTTCAATGTTCGGGAGATTTCTTGAGTGAAGCTGTCCTGGGCTTTTCTTTATTTGGGTGTTTTTGATTACTGGTTCAATCTCCTTACTGTTCATAGGTCTGTTCATATTTTCTAGTTCTTCGTAATTCAGTCTTGGTAGGTTGCATGTTTCTATGAATTTATCCATTTCTTCTAGGCTATCCAATTTTTTTGGTGTATAATTGTTCATAGCAGTCTCTTGTAATTCTTTTTATTTCTGTGACATAAGTTGAGATGTCTCCTCTTTCCAATTTTATTTATTTGAGTCTTTTCTCCTTTCTTTTTAGTTAGTCTAACTAAAGATTTGTCAATTTTGTTGATCTTTTCCAAACTCCAACTCTCAGTTTTATTGATTTTTTTTCTATTGCTTTCTATTCTCTATTTCATTTAGTTCTGCACAAATCTCTATCATTTCCTTCTTTCTCCTAACTTTGGGCTTAGTTTGTTCTCCTTCTTCTAGTTTCTTGAGGTATAAATTTATGTTGTTTATTTGTGATTTTTCTTCTTTTTTAATGTAGGTGTTTACTACTACAACCTTCCCTGTTATTATTGCTTTTGCTGCATCTCTTTTCATATGTTGTGTTTTTATTTTCATTTGTCTCAATATATTTTCTAATTTCCTTTTTGATTTTTTCTTTGTTCAAGAGTGTGTTGTCTAATTTCCACATATTTGTGAATTTTTTAGTCTTCTGCTATTGACTTCTAGTTTTATTCCATTGTGGTCAGAAAATGATTTTAATCTTCTTAAATCTGTTAAGACTTTTTTTGTGATCTAAAACACTATATCCTGGAGAATTATCTGTGTGCACTTGAGAAGAATAAGTATTCTGCTTCTGTTGTGTGAAATGTTCTTTATACGTCTGTTAAGTCCACTTGGTCTATAGTGTTGTTCAATCTGCTGTTTCTTTATTGATCTTCTGTCTGGATGTTCTATCCATTACCGAAAGTGAGTTATTGAAGTCTCCTACTATTATTGTATTACTATTTAGTTCTTCCTTCAATTCTGTCAGTGTTTGTTTCATATATTTGTGTGCTCTGATGTTAGGTTCATATATATTTATAATTGTTATATCTTCTTGGTGAATTACTCTTTTATCATTATATAATGTCCTTCTTTATCTCTTGTGACAGTTTTGACTTAAAGTCTATTTTATCTGATATAAGTATGGCCATCCCTGCTCTCTTTTGATTGACATTTATGTGGAATATCTTTTTCCATCTTTTCATTTTCATTATGTGGTCCTTAAATCTAAAGTGAGTCTCTTGTAGACAGCATATATTTGAATCTTTGTTTTGTTTTGCTTTGTTTAATCCATTCAGCCACTCTATGTCTTTTGATTAGGGAGTTTAAACTATTTATATTTAAAGTAATTATTGATAGGGAAGGATTTACTATTGCCATTTTGTTCACTGTTTTCTATCTTATGACAATTTTGTCCCTCTTTTTCTCTCTTGCAATCTTCCTTTGTATTTTGTTGACTTTTTGTGCAGACATGCTTTGATTCCTTTCTCATCTTCTTTTGTGTATCATCTATAGGTATTTTCTTTGTGGTTACCATGGAGCATACATAAAACATTTTATAGTTATAACAGCTGGTTTTGCACTCACTTGGGGTACAGGATCCTTTTAACTGGCTTCTGCTTTTCTCACAAAGGGAATTGATTCATGTATTGTTGCTGGATCAGTATCTTCATGGGAAAAGGGGGTTCTGAGGGTTCTCATTCCACTATCTTGTTCCTAGCATCCTAAGTTGTTTTCCTTTGACAAAGCAAAAAATATATTGATGTTCCTCATGTGGTTATTCAAGAGAGCTAAAAATCTTTCAGGCCTTAAGGAAGTAAGGAAACAAGGAAGTGAAGAAGAAAGTGGGGAAGCTGCCATGCTCACTGTGAAAGCCTGGAAATACTGTATCCACTCTTGCCTTCTCCACAAATTCCTCCAGGGCTCCTCTGGACCCAACTTTCCTGCCTTCTCCTTATCAAGATCTCCTCTTACAAAGGCAAAATAAGCTCTTGCTCTGTGAGAGGCAAAGCTCTAACAATGAAGAATTTCTTTCTGCCCTATGGAAATATAGACAGAGACTTCTGCTGACTAGTTCTCTCACACTTGTGCTCTCTCCCATGATTGTCACTCTGAACAGGATGTGAGATGGGAGCTCAATCTATTTTTTGTTTTTGATATACAACTATCATAGAATCTATCTCACTCTATTGCAAGTATTGCTTTCCTATCTTTCTTCTCTAATAGTCTGTGAGCAGCTTGGAGGATGTGTCTGATTCATCTCCTTGCCCTCAGAGTAAGGCTCAGTAAAGTAAATGGTCATCCAGTGTTTCCTAGATGACTGGGATGGATGGATAAATGGATGGGTGGGGCACTGATGAAATATCAGGTCTCAGTAAGCAGGGGTCAGGGCTAGTTTTGGCATTGATTTCTGATGTATGGAAATATACATCCTGACAGCACTGACATGAGGCAAATGTATTTGCTGGGAAGGTTACACCTAGTAGTATTGTGTGGTCCAATAGGCAGCTAGCCTACATGCAAATAAATAGGTCAAACCCATGGGCATTTTAGACTTACCTGTAACACCCTCAATGACTGGTTAGTCCAGTCCCTGAAGCATGTCTCAAAGAGTAAATACAGCTATTTCAGAAATGACCTTTAGTTATCTGTAGAGGGAATCCTTCCCAAACCACCCTCTGGATATTGTAGTCTCCCTGGGATCTCCCATAATAGTATGAGGACAAAAAGCCTTATAGGTTCTCAGGATACTTCATTGGCAGGTCAGCCTGGCAGTTCCTGAAGGCAATGAGATAGCTCAAACTTGGCTCTTAATAAATAGGGGAATAATTCTCTCATTTTTTTTAAATAAGTAACTACTATTTCTCCACATTGCAACATCTATTGTAGATTCCTCCTAATTCAGACCTTTCTCATCTCCATAACAATGAAATCCCATGGTGAGCATTGGGAAAAGAGCTATTATCCAGAGATAGAAGAGACCATTATTAAGAAGAAACAAGGGTCTTAGCTTCTTTGGGGGGAGGCTCCCACTGTCCTGGGTGATGTCACCCAAGAGTCCTTCCCACCTGAAGTAGACACTCTTCCCCTTCCTGGCTCCAGAGTTGTTAATATCCTCCCAATCATCCAGCACTGGATGAACTCCATGATTCCATAAATCCCAGCCCTCTAAATTCTAAATGTCTCAGTCTATTCCCACCATAAAAAGGAGATTGAAAACAGCTTTATTGTTTTTTAAAGGGTGCAGATTATCTCATGAACAGTGAAGTAACCAACACAAAAATACTTTCCACTGAAAAACACAAGGGGAGACAAATTCAGGTCAAGGCCAGTCTGAAATATCCTTAAGTGACTGTGCCCTTTAAACTAGTTTGCCCATTATAGCTCATCTCAGGTCTAGAAAAGTACTCCACACTGAGGTGTTAAATAAAATCCTGCATTTCTCTCAACTGTCCCCAGTTCAAGTTTCCTCCACATTCTGTCACTCAACTCTATTGTCTCTTCATTGTTTGTCTTCTCTAAATATGATTGAGAATCAGTTCTAGGAGGTACTGGACTGTAAGATCTATTTAGGTAGGAATTGTAATGTTTTAGCACATTTTTTAATTGCAGCATTGGACACGATGCCTGGAATGTGGTAGTCACTCCATTAGCCTTTGCTGAATGAAAGGTTTCAGATCAATTCAAGTTGTATAGTGTATTGGTTAGGTACACCGACTTGAGAGCCAAACTTCCTGTGTTCAAATCCAAGATCTGCCTTTTTTTTTTTTTTAACTGCACAGTCTTAAACAAGTTTGTGCCTCAGTTATCTCATTTGAAAAATAAGGATAATAATAGTACTACATTATTGGTACTGTATATCATTGGATTATTATGAGTGAATATATTTGAAATGTTTATAACAGTGTCTAGAGCAAAGTACATACAAATAAAAGTCATTCATTTTATCATTGAAACCTGTGATGTAGCTTGTGGGATAGAAGTACATAGGTTTCAAATTAAAAAACAAACATGTTTTAATCCCACCTCCAAACCTTACTGGCACTGCAAACCTAGTCAAGTTACTTTTCCCCTTTGATTCCCTGTTCTCTTTCCTGTAAAAATAAGAATAATCAGATCTAGCCATACAGCTGTTGGAAACATTACAAGAGATAATACATGTGCCATTCTTGGCAATGATGTTATGCCACTCTCTCCTGGTCCTCCTTCCCTCATCAGGGGTGCCCTTTCCCTTCTCCCTCATGGTCTCCCTACTCTGACCATCTCTCCCCTGGGATTCCCCCGAGGCCCTTTGCTCTTACTCTATTCACCCTCTTTGTGTGGTCTCCTCTCTGCCATCCCTTTGATCACAATTCCTAAAAGCTGATGTTCCAAATTCCTTACCTCCTGCCCAGAGCTCTCCGTAACTTCCAGTCCCATATACCTACCTACTAAGCATCTTCACTAGTCTGTCCCACAGACACTCAGAGTCAAAAGCTGATCTCACTACCTCTCCTCCAAACCTGATCTTCCTTCTGTATTGAATGTTGCTATAAATGACACCACCCACCCAGTTACTCAGACGGAGACTTGAGTGTCTTTAATTCTCTCTCACCACTGACATTTCAAAACTCACCAAGCTCTATCAGTTCTCCTTCTATAATTCTTCCTTCTAGGACTACCCCTTCTCTTTGAGTCCTGTCACTGCCAGAGCCTCCTGATCGGCCTCTCCTCTGTATTGCACCCCACCCCCTCCTCCCCAGTGCATCCATTTTCCATAGTGAAACCTTAGTAAAATTTCTCTGGATTCTTAAAACAGAAATCCATGCATTTTTTCTCTCTGATTTAAAAGGCTTCAATGCACCCTATTGCCCTAAGAATTGAGCCCACCTCCTTCAGAGGGTGCAAAGACCTTTGATAATCTGGCTGCAGATTCTCCTTCACCCATTGCCCTCCATTCCCTCTTCAGACTAATTCTCTGGTTTTGCACTCAGATTGCTTTAGCCTCCTGCCCTTCCTCCTGCCTCTAGCCTTTGCACATTGTTTACTCTGCCCCTCTTCCTTCACTTAGTTGATTCCATATCCTCCAAGCCTTCAAGTATCAATGGAGGGTTACCTTCTTCCAGGAAGCTGCTCTGAAAGCTGCCCTTCTCCTGGTCTGTGTAAGATGCCCTCCTCCAAGTTCACGCCATGCCCTGTGGTTATCTCCAAGCTAGCATGCACATTGGTAGGCTACCTATTTACATCTTCCTCCCCATTGGGTTATGAGCTCTCTGAGAACAGGAACACTGCATAAATTATCCTGTGTTTATTTATACTACATGGTATATAGTAGTCCTTCAGTAAAGATAAGTGAATAAAAAAGAATTGATGGATATTAGTTGACATTTCCCTCTACTTTATAGAGCTCATATAACAAGAGTTGGATATGAAGGGGCAAAAAGTCTCCCTGTCATAAATAGTCTGATACTCTTCTTCACCCTGTTAGTAGTTGTAATGTTCATCCCAGACACACAGAATCCAAAGATTTCTTGCCCCCATTGAAACATCCTGCAACCAGGTGGCTAGTAGAAAGTCTGTTCAGTTTGAAATATCTTTTCTTACCTTCCCTCCCTTCCATAACCCCTCTTTCAGAGGGTAATATTTGGTGCTCTAAAATAGGGATGACCAACTATAGCCTGAGAGCCAAATTCAGCTCACCACCTGTTTTTGTAAATAAAGTTTTATTGGAACTCAGCCACCCTTGTTTGTTTATGTGCTGTTTATGACTGCTTTCATGCCAGAGTTGAGTAGCCATGACAGAGAACATGTGGCCTGCAAAGCCTAGAATATTTACTCCCTGGTCTTTTACAAAAAAAAAAAAAAAAGTTTGCCAATGCCTGCTATAGAGCTTTGCTCAAGAGCATCTGGGCCCATTCAGCTCTGTGCTGAGATTTACATATGCAAGGCATAACCCAAGAAAGGGTCATGGTCTTAAATCCAATGGCTGAGAGGTATCCCTAATACTTTCCCTGTGATAACGCTTTATGTTTTTCTAAGTACTTTCATATTCATTAAGAAAAAGATCTTCATATACAAGTATTACTGCTCCCAGGTGAGGCCCATGCAGCTGCTCTGCAGCCCACACTTTGAGTTGTGAGGAGGTGGAGCATAGGCTCTGGAATCTCACTGCCTGTGCCTACAGTTGGCGCACTGCTCAATGGTGTGAACTGGAGCAAATAAGGTACTTAAGCCTCTGGGCCTCAGTTTCCTCCTCTTTGAAATGTGCTCAATGAAAGTAACATCCAACAACCAAAGTTATAGTGAAGAGTAGATGGGACATGGAAAACTCTTATCGCAGTGTTTGGTTTATTTTAAATGCTTAATAAATGTCAGCTGTTCTGATCTCATTCAGTTGCGTTCTAGTACCATAGCAAGAAATTCCAAGGAGGTCTCCTGGATTTTGGACTTCCCTCCCCAATAGAAATAGCTTAGCTCTCTAGGAACAGCCAGATTTCCTAAAATGTCCTTGTCTGCATAAAATCGTCTATGTATCTCAGTGCCCATGTGAGAAGATCAAAACTGGCATCCATCCATTTCATCCATTCTGATGTCATTCAGCCTCTGTCCCCATCAATGGGCCTTTTCACTGCCCTGATCATTCTTGCTCTTTTGCTTTATCATACTATTCCCCTAAGGTCAAATTCTCTCATGCTGCCTCACAGCCTGTTTCTCAAAGACCAGCAGCTGTGCCACTTCCTACAGGAGCCCACCCAGGACTGTGGTCCCCAGCCACAGTGCTGTCCTCTTTTCCACAGCTCATACAGCCCTAGGACAAACAACTGCTCTGTAAATGAGACTTGTCTCCTCAGGCTTTATTTAGCTGTGTGACTCACTCAACCTCTCTAAGCCTCAATTTTGTCAACTACAAAATAGGAATATGTATCTTTCAAGGTTGTTGTGTGAGGATTAAATATAATTTAATAAATGTTTCTTGCACACAGTACGTTCAAAATACATTCATTTTTGTCCTCCATGCTTTTAGCCCATGGCTGTCTGCATACAGCTGGGCACATGGACTGATTAATGTAAATTGCCCCAGATAGCAGTTCTGCTCCCAGTGATTGGCTTCTGAGGGCCAGATGAGGGCCCTGACAGTCCCACACAAGTTCTTTCTACCCTCTCCCTTCCCTGCAGACTTTCCTCGTTAGCATGTAACATTCCCCCACCCTGCCCCCAAGAAGAAGGGTGGTGGTAGAGGAGAGCCTAAGTGCTGCTGGGAGCAAAAATGGATCAGTCTGTTTGAAGAGACATTTAAATGCATGCTCAGTGAACACAGTGGAAATGATAAATCAGGTCCTGAATGTGTCCAGTGCTGTGCAGGTCTGGGAACGCACCTGTTGGTCTGAGTGGCTTTAATTAATCTTCTAGTTTGCTGTGACTGGCAGAGGGCTGGTCTTACCCTTCCACTGTGCTCTGGTGAGGAGCCCTTGCTGTCTGTGAGGAGCTCTTGCTGTCTACCTGGTCTGTGCCCACAGGTTCCAGAGCTGTTTTGCCAGTGGAGCTGGGAGAGGTAGGGGCCCCATGGGGAAGACCCAGACCATCCTTGGGGTTCCTAGGCCTCCTCCTAGTGTGTAGACTAATGTATTCCCAATCTATGAGTGAATGGGAGGTTTGTCTTCATCCAAGGTTTAAACTCTGCTTTGAGCTAAATTAAAGAAGATGAAGACACTTTATTTACTGGAAGAAAGGGAATGAAGGAGAACAAAATACTTGGGAAAAGCAAATTCTGAGAAAAGGACTTTTTAGAGAAAAACCACAGATATGAAGGGGAGGTAGCAGTGAAGAGCAATATCTATCTATCATCTATCTATCTATCTATCTTCCATATCTTTCCTTATCTGCCTGTGCTTTCTTTTCTTTTACTTGTTAAACATATGAAATATGTTTATAATAGTTGTTTTAATGTCCTTGACTACTAATTTTATCAGCTGTGCGACTTCTGGGTCTGTTTGTATCAACTGGTTGTTCTCCTTACATTGCATATATTTTTCTGCTTCTTTGCATGCCAGGTAAATTTTTATTAGATACTGGACATTGTGAATTTTATGGTGTTGAGTTGTGGTACTTTTTTTATACCTTTAAATATTTTCAGACTTCGTTCTGGAATGCAGTTAAGTTTCTTGGAATCAGTTTTAGTTTTTCAAGCCTTGCTTTTCAGCCTCATTAAATGGGGCCAGATCAGCTGTTAGTCTAGGGATAATTTGTCCTCATTACTGATGCATTACTCCATGCCTCATGCATTACGAGGTTTTTCCTCCCTGGATGGTGGGAACACAAACTATTCCTAGCACTGAGCTCCAAGGATTATTCTGTCTGCTTTTTGTCAGTAGTTTTTTCCCTCAGCCTTGGTAGTTTTCTCATACTTCTCTTCTCTCAGGGATCACTGTGCTGTGTTACCTGTTGTACAATATCTGAAAACCAGTGTTTTATACATTTTCCCAGTGTTCTGGTTTTTTAAGGCAGTAGTTTCTTATTATTCCATAGTAAAAAATACTATTTTTAGCCTTGTTTTATATGTGGTGAAACTGAGGCACAAAGAGGTTGAGTAATTTGCCCAAGCTTACATGGTTAACAACTGGAGTAGCCAGAGATGTGAGGTCATGTTCTTAAATTTGAGGCACTACTGTCTCAAAATTATTTCTGTAAATCAAGTCATAATTTGTATAAGTGATCATTTGGTATTTGCCTATTACAGAAGAAGGAAATCAATGTGTGTTTTCACATAAATCATCCAGCATTTAAAGGAACAGCCCCATTCTGTTCATCCCTGTGCTCAGAACTAAGCATGGGTGCTTCTCCAAGCATCAACCCCAATGCTGTATTCTCATCCTGTCTCAGATCTGAGGACATTTCCCTTGACCCTTTGGGGCCACAGGATAGATTGCCAGAGCCTCCATTTGTGACAGATTCTTGTATTAAAGAAAAATATAACCTGACTTTTCACCACTATCTGGAAAATTTCCGTTTTCAGAGCACAAACCATTTACCTGAACAGAGTAAAGAGATTATGGTTAACTCTCTATGCTGAATTATGCATGGTTTTCAGCTAAGTTCTCTGTGTTCTATTTTAAGAACATTTTCTGCACAGAGTTGAAGAAAATCTATACTGTCCAGAAGCAACTAATTTTGATATATTTTACTTCCACTAGGAAAAAGAAATAATAAGTCTGAACCTTATCCATTTTTCTTGCATCATGTTTTATAATTGGTAATAAGAGATTTCTCTTCATTTTCAGAAGTGGAACTTTCCCTTCATGTTCCAAGATGTTAAAAGGAAAAAAAAAAAAAAGAAAATAGAAGCAAATTTGGTGCAAGTTTTAAAACATCTATTGTGGCATACTCATTATGACATCTTTTTAGAATTAGGCTGACTAATCCTGCTTAATACATGAGAAGTGTTTGCTATTAAGCACTGTGCCTTCTCAGAACACCATGTCAAAACCATTTTAATTTGAGTTAGGGATGATTTAAAAATGTCAGCTTTAAAAGGACTATTTCAAGAATGCCTCAGAGCCTTGGGTTCAGCTACAAAGAAATTTGTGATGCATTGAAATAATAGAATGACTAAGGCAAGAAAGGACTTGAATTCTAGAGTTTTTGTTCAGCATTCATGGTGTAAAGTACAATGGATGTGGATCTGAAGGGGAAGTCAGATTACCCAGCTGAACTGAAGACGTTCATCTGGGGGCAGAAATCAAAGTGAAAAAACAAATCTACGCATTTCTCAAATGTACTCTGCCTCTCATCATCTATACCAGCAATCTTTGCCACATTGGGGTTTCAGGAAGGCCTTAATAATTGCAGTTTTTGCTGCCAGTCTCCCCAAATACTGGCTGTGAGTGTGGGGCAGGGTGGTTGGTGGCATGAAAAGCAAAATGAGGTAACTTCACAATTTTGATTCAGGCCAGACCTACAACTAAATTTTTCTTCAGGGTTGCAGAATAGACACACCCACATATGAATACATACACAATACATATGTGAGTTCTATTTATTGATGTTATGATGCCATCAAATGTGAGATGCACCATTATTTGTACCACTAAGAAAGGAAAAGCGTTGCCAGCTAAACTATGACACGTTTTCCTAATACTTAGGAAAAAAAAATGTTATTTTATACTTATTAAAAGACTTATTAAAACAAACAGTAGACTGTTATCCCTCCCATGCATACTTTAAAATAATATAGGTAAAGTTAAATGGTTGAGGAGCTTTCAAATTATCTTCACATTTAGAGGCTGAATTTTCTAATCACCTGTCATTCAGAGTTGTCCAATCCAAAGTTTTTGCCTACAATATTATCCTTCATGCCATTAGAGCATTGCTCATACAGCATTTTAAAAAAGTCCTTCATTATTGTATCCAGAACTTTCTCCAAGTGCTAAAAGTCATTCTCCAAATTTTGATGTGTACACACTGGCAATGAAAACTACAGCATGACTACAGCCTGGCCAGAAATTGTGAGATGCCGTTGATTTACTCATTGTAAGATTCATTGATAAAATATGAAAATAAAAATGCATCTTAGAAGACATGAAATGATATATATGTATATATATATATATATATATATATTTGTGTGTATACATATATGCATGTGTGTATATATACATATACACACATAGATATATAAACATTTATAAAAGAAACAAAAGATTTCCTATCTTGTAGGATCTCATGCCAGAGAATAGGTTACCTTTCTTCCTTTCCTGGGCACAGACATTCCATCTGTGCACTTACCTCTGGCCTTGACATTTCTACAAGCCTGGCCCCAGTCTCAGCCGTAGCTCTGCCTTAATTGTACCTGGATATCCTGCTCTTTTTATGGTAGTCCTTACAGAGCAAGTTATCATAAACAAAGAAAATAAGCATGAGAGACTGCATGACATTGTGGGAAAAGAATGAGATTTAGAACAAAGAGACAAGATTTGAGCCCCACTGAGCTATAATATTTACCAGCTATGAGACCTTGGCTAAGTTACATATCCTCCCTAAACCTCATTTCCTCATCTGAAAATGATGGTGCAATATTGCCAACTTGACAGGTTTGTTGAGAGGGCAGATAACATTTATACAGATGTAAGATTATACACACATGGATCTTACTTACACTGCCAGTGTGCTGACACATGTCCTGTCGGCCAAGAGGTGGGACCTTTACTCATGGTAGATGATCCTTAACTTTGGTCCTAGAAAAGCAGCAGAATAGAGAGCTAGAGAGCCAGCTTCAAGAGATTGAAGCAATAAAGACTGACCAGGGGATAAGGGGTGTTCTGAAGCTAGGATAAAAGAGGAAGCTAAAATTTTTTGTGGCACTACTAGGTTCCCTGCCTCTACACTCACCCTCTCTATCAGAGAACCCTCCTCTTCCCAGATGACATGCTGACCATCATCTAGGAGGTTAAGAGTGGGGGAAGTGGTATGCGTCCCCCATCATCAGGTTGTAATGCACTGACATCCTAGGAGATGGGAACTTGTAATTGTTGACAATGTGACAGAACACGAAAAATGATAATGCATGAAATCAGCTGTAGGAATTATGATTTGTAAATTATCATTCTATGTGTTCTGTTTCTCAATATTTTTAGCAAGGTAGTTTTTAAAAAAGGAATATTAAGAGTGCCATCTCATGGTGTAACTTATATCCATTTTGTCAAATAGTGCCTGCCCATCCCTGTCACCTGTGCTCAGGATGTTAAATAGGTTTTATATCTCCCGTCATCTCCAAGCAATTGACAGTGACCACTGGGAGTGCTCTGTTGTAAAATATTCTCAGGCCATGTCCATGTTCAGCAAGTAAGTGTTCTGTGAGGACTTAAATTTTAATATCTGCCATGGATGAGGGAGAGGAGAATGGAGTCAATGTTCCATGAATCCACTGACCCTGGCCTGTGGTTCAGGTCACTCGTTCAGATCTGTTTGTTAGAATAAACATTTAAGAGCTGACTGAGGAGGAAATTGATCTTGCACTTAATTCTCATCTTGATATTAATGTCCTGTAACTGTTCCCAGGCATCTTGCCCTGATCCTAGTGTCTCAGACTCTTCTGGCAGAAGGGATTAGACTACACCTTCATTCATTCTTCTAACAAATTTTGATTGGGTGTTTACTGTGATCAGGAACTGTGCTAGCATCTGGGGATATATCAGTGAACAAGATAGATGGAGTCCTGCTGTCAGAAAGAAAGACAGGCCTTCAACAAGCACATATGCTATTTAATACAGCTCCCTTGGGAATTCCTTGGCAGTCCAGTGGTTAAGACTCCACGATTCCACTGCAGGGGGGCTTGGGTTCGATCCCTGGTTGGGGAACTAAGATCCCGCATGCCACGCAGTGTGGCCAAAAAAAAACAAAAAACAAAAAATACAGCTCTCCTTATGTGCTACAGAGGAGAGGACGTGTATAGTACCTTATGAATACATAAAAATGGGGGAACCTGGCCTATTCCAGGAATCAGTGAAAGTTTCTTTCAGAAAAATGTTGTCATTTTTAAATGCATCTTTAATATTTTCCAGGAAAACCTGTCTATGAGAAATATGAGTAGAAATATTAAGAACGTTTGAAAAATAATATTGGTGAAGGTGGACATGGTCTACCATGGGCCAACTTCTGAGAGTATTTTTTACTCAAACTGACTTTACATTTTGGAGCCTGGCATGCCTTATTCCAAACATCCATTCTCTGTGCTCTGGCTTCCCAGAGACCAGGGAAGTTAACTTTTCCCTACATGAGATAAAGACACAGCCTCTACCACACTGTCTTCCCTCGTGGCTGGACACTACAGAGTTTTTATGGACCTTGAGGGGTTTTCACACTCAGCCATCACCTTCCTGAGGGGAAACTTATAAGCAGTGAGAGATCACCGGACTCTGAGCTTTATGAGAGAACATGACTCCCATTCCCCAGGCTGCCATGTCTGGCATTCACAGGGGCGATAGGGCCTGATGGAGTCCTCACTGCCCAACAGCCTGTGGAGGAAAAGTGCTCCTTCCCCAAGCGATTCTCTCCCAGAGGACCACTGCAACGCCACCACCCCTCCCGGATGAAGAGCCTGGGCTGACCCATGTCTCCCTCATTCTGGACTCAAATACAGGAGTACACATACACTGCCAGGGTTATCTGTACTTTTTATGTGCTTGTTTTTATCAATGCCCACTTCTTTCTCTTCTCCCTGACTCATTGTTAAGCTCTGATTCTTCTAGAACCCTTGCCAAGCCACTGCAGCCTACTGCACTTTTTTCTTTCCCTGATCCTCAGAAGCACATGTTTGCTAATTGCATCAGTTCCATTTTCCAAAACACACTCTAGGGGCAGAGGGCTTCTCAGGTCTCATAGTTCAGCCCATCCCCATCATGTTGGAGTGTAGCACAGAGCCAGAGACACGGGAGGCGTAGGTGACAAAGCCCACTGGGAGTGGACAGGAACAGCAGTGTGCTTTGGCCTTCATTTCCCAAGTCAGTGTGGAATTATTCACTATCCAAAGGCATTGATGATGAGACTCAATATTTTGATCCAGACTTCAGGAGGAAAGCCATTGATGGGTAAATGATTGGCTAGTTCTGTGCTTCCCACAAGTGGGTCATGAAGGGGTGTTGATTTTCCGAGGCATTCTGGGTAATGATGCCCTCATCTATCTGTCATTAAAGGATGGGAGGAGGTTTTGGTGAACACAGGGTGGAGAAGATGGAGGACATGTGTACATATGTGTGAATGATTGCAAAGAAGTGCATGTTCTGTGGATACCTATTTGTTCCTCATGTCAGTACAGAGTGAAAGTGCCCCATTTGGGCTGTGTGTGGCTGAGACACACAGGTGATGATCTCCACTGTATAGTTGCAGGGCCTCCACGGGTTCCATGGTCTCAGCCTTTACAGGAAGTGCTAAGAACTTGGACTGTAGGCTCTGGGAGAGGGAAGGGAGTTTCCTTTTTTATTTGTGTTTATGTGTCATTAGGCTTATAGTTCTAGGTTGATGTAAATTGCAATTTGTCCTCTGTAACATTTGCTCCTACAGAATGTTCATTTTATGTTATATTTTTAAAAGTTCTAAATCTCAATAAATTTTGAAGTGTCAGGGTTTTAAAAGATGGTGGTATATCTTGCTGCAGAGCTGCTGAGACCTAAGCTGTGCTAACATCCAGGGTGACTCCCCGGGAAGCAGCGCTGGGAGGGTCCCCACGCTGACCTCACCGTGGACCCTCTTCCTCACAGTGTCTTGGGTTCTCAGAACACATTTTTGGAAGTGCTGATCTAGTTGTCCTACTATGCATGTCATTTGTCTCCTAATTTGACAACCACACGTTACAGGGCTGGCAAAGTGTTTTATACTTGGCTTTTAGTCCTCAAGGCTGAGAGCACGGTAGGAAATTAGGGTATGTCTGTTGAATGAATAAATAACTCAATAAAAGTACACCTGTGAGAAAGTCCAAATAGACATAAGTGCTGGGCTAAGACATATTCCACCAATTTAGTTCTAATCCAATGCAGTGAACATGTGTAGGTAATTGCTTCTGTGCCAGGCAGTGTGCTAGGCATGGTGAATATAAACATGAAGGAAACTCAGCTGCACCCCCGAGAAGCTCAAAGGCTTGAAGGAGAGACAGGCATTTTAATAAAGAAATCACCCAACTGTGGCTAAGTGGGACAGATGATGGATGTACAGGGCTTGAAGGCTGCAAAGGAAAAGGAATATTTAACCCTTTACCTATGTGATGACTAAAGTGGGTTTTGGAAGAAAAACCATGAGTTTACCAGGTTGACAAGGAGAGGGGAGGGTAATGCAGGGAGAGGGTCCAGTGTACTGGACTGGTCTAGGGCTTCCAAACCTTGGGGGAAAACACATCGCCATGTGCCAGAGACTATTAACTTCCAAGAAGGAAAATGTAAGACTGGCACGTTTTGGAGTTGAGGATGTCCTTGGTCGCAGTGCATACTTCTTTCCTTCTCTAGAGGCAGTGCAGCTCTGCGGTGACATGGTCTCGCTCTGATTCGGGGAGGTGCCACACTTCCTGACTTCAGGGATCTGTGGTGGCTTTGGACAGTGACCTCACCCTTTGTGAATTCCCACTTAAATTGTTGTGTTCCTGAGACTGAGGGAGGCTGCTGTAGAGCACGGGCCCTGCTCTAGCGTGTGGCTGATAGCATCTACTGGGGGCATGTGTATCTGTGATATTCTTATTTTCTTAAAGTCTTCTTATTATGCAGTACAGATAGCTTTTTTTAAGCTTGCCATCAATAAACTGTGAATCTGTGATGGTAAATAAGACAACTTGTAAAAATGCATTTACGTTGATACTTCCAACTTAAAATTTATTTTGTTTTTACTTTAGTTTATTTATGAGCCAGGAACAACACTGATGGAGAATCTGTTTCCATACTAATAACACTAAAATAGATTTAGATGCCTATCAGATGGAAGCTGAGTATCATTTTTAATTATGATTAAGGTGACGTTTTATTATTTTCCCCAGGAGAGTCATGAATTTTGACTCTGAATGAAATGTTAATTGAATGTACCTCCTGCCCCTTCAATCAGAGGATATTCCTGCTAAATAATTGTTGTTCTATGTGGGCAGTTGCTAGTGGGGGAACTTTCACTGCCATGAGTTCAAAGCATCATTCCAGATGCCTTTCCCCGTGCCAGCCTGTCTGAGCCAGGAGGAGGAATCAGACACATGTAAATTTGAAACCCCTAGGTAGCTGTGTACACCTTGACGATTTATTTCATCTTCCTAAGCCTGAGTTTCCTCAACTGAACAGTGGTCATGATACCCCCCTCACAGGATGAGGATTTCATGAAACATGTTGTAAAATGCATTGCAAAATGCCTGGCACGTAGTAAATGCATTTAACACTGTTGTTGGTGGTATTCTTATAATAATGATGATAATGATATTATTATTACTATTACTGTATTGAAATCTCAGTGACAATGGGAAATCTCAGACTAATATATCAGTCCAAGTAAGGGCTGGGCAGATAGTGACAAGGGTACCTCTGGGCAGGTGGGATGGCAAGTCTGGGGAATTCCAGGAAGGGGTCTTGGGCTCCTTAGCAGCTGTCTATGGGGGCTGCTTATGTCCTGGGGAACACTCACTTATTTCTGAGAGGCAGTAAATGTAGTAAGCAGGGCATGGGCTGTGGATTCAGATAGATTTGGGATCCAGTCCTACGGTTATTAAAATGGGAATAATAATGCTATTTTCAGTTATTGTGAGGACTGTGAATAATGGATGAAAGCATCATTGGTGCCAGGGACTTCCCTGGTGGTCCAGTGGTTAGGACTCGGTGCTTTTACTGCCAAGGGCACGAGTTCAATCCCTGGTCAGGGAACTAAGATCCCACCAGACGTGCCAAAAAAAAAAAAAAAAAAAAGATTCTTGGCGCCAAATACCTGGGGGCTGTAGTTATGAAATGATACCAGAAAATGTAGAGTGGGGAACACATCCACCATGGCAGGCTTAGCCTATTTGGAAATGACAGATGTGGATCAGATGATTTCTAGGAGACCGCTTAGCACTGACACTTTAGGAATTCATGCTTTTTTAGTTCAGTATCTGTATTAGTCAGGGTTCTCCAGAGAAACAGAACCTCTGTGTGTGTGTGTGTGTGTGTGTGTGTGTGTGTGTGTGTGTGTGTGTGTGTTTGTGTATGAATGAATTGGTTCATGTAATTGTGGAGGCTGAGAAGTCTTACGATCTGCTGTCTGCAAGCTGAAGTCTCAGGAAAGCTGGGGGTTTAATTCAGTCCAACTCTGAAGGCCTGAGAACCAGAGGAGCTGGTGGTGTAAATCCCAGTCCAAGGGTCGGAGAGGATGAGAAGAGATGTCCCAGCTCAATCAGTGAGGCAGGAAAACAGGGATAAATTCATCTTTCCTCTGCCTTTTGGTCAATTCAGGTCCTAAAGGGTTGGATGAGGCCAACCCACATTGGCGAAGGCAATCTCCTGTACTGAGTCCTCCACCAATTCAAATGCCCATCCATCTCGAAGCATGCTCACAGACACACCCAGAAATAATGTTTAATCTGGGTACCTCATGGCCAGATAAGATGACACATGAAATTAACCACCATAGTATCTATGGGAAGAGAGAGAGGGTCTGAGGAAGGGTTTGCCCATGGGGTCTTTGATTCCTTGTTCCCGGCCACAGGCCCCCACTCCCACCACCCTGCTTCTCCTAAGTACATTCCATACAACTCCGGGAGCCACAGTGGGGCTGAGATGCCAGCCAACTTGTGCAAGTCAAGCCCTACCTCTGTTAAGATGTCACTTCAACAGGCAGAACCTCAAGAGAGTCTGTCCTGTCTCCAAAGTTATTTCTCTGTTCAAATGAGTCCAGCTGAAGATCTGAGCTTAGATGAAGATAAATTGACACAGACAGATGTTCTAGCTGGAGCAATTGCCCTGCAGCTCACACAAGAACATTCAGTCGATGTGTCCAGCCTATAGTCTGAGAAGTCTGACAAAGCTGAGGGTTGAGCAGATGCTCTGCAAAGGGCTTATGGAGCACCACATTGCTTTGGGGGCTGGATCCCTCAGGAGGAAATGGTCAGGGAGAGCCAAGGGCTATGGATTCTGGTCTAACTAGCTGACATGACCTGGGCTAGGCGGATAACAGCAAATGACTTCCATATTGGGTACCTATAATGTCCCAGGTACAGTATTGGTACTTTGCAGATTTTTTCTAATTTAATTGTCTTCCAAACCTGAGGGCATTATTATCTCAATTTTACAGATGAGAAAATTAAGGTTTAGGGGGTTTCTAAAGGGAGAGTTACTTTGTGCTCCAAGTGGTCTGGCATGAAAACCTATTTCCTTTCCTCTATTACATGCTAAATTCTAGATATTCTCATCACTCACCATTCTTGGAAACTACTTTAACTCATGGGTCCCAGCTAAGAGAACGTGGGAGTACAGGAGTTTACAGATTTCAGGGAGGGGCTTGGAAAAGCCTAAGTTTAGGACAGTCACGAGAGAGCCTCGCCCAGCAGGGCAACAGGCTGGCAGCAGCAGCAGTACCAACCCAGCCATGCATCCTGGCTTATGGCCTGTGACTGGCAAGGAGAACCCAGAAAGACAGCAGTGTGACCTCAGACACCAGCCGGAATCATGTCAATTTAAGAAATAGCAAGAGCCCCTTTCAAAAGGTAACTGCTTAATTTTTTTTTTTTAACTTTGCTTTGCTTTTATTTTATGCAGAATTTATTCCTGAGCCATAAGTTTTTGTTTCTACAGTTTCTTCTGGGGTATCTTTTTCTTCCATGCAGCCTCCTCTTGGGGTTTAGGGACAATCTGTTCTTCTTTAATAAGAATCATCTCAATGTGGCAGGCAGAGCTCATGTAGGGCTAATCTGACCATGAGTTCTATAGGTACAGTAGCTTTGTTCACCTGGATGTGCTCAGTGACCAGAGAATCTACATTTAAACCCTTAAGTTTATCATCACTCTTTGCATTTTTAAGCATGTGCAGCAAAAACAGCACTCTATGAGGGCCACCAACCCTGTGTCCAGCCCCACTGTTTCACCTAGACGCATCTGCCAGCTCTACCACTGTAGGGACAGAATGTCACCCATTGCTCCTGTAAAGTGACATCTTTCAGATACTCGGTGGCTTACTGGATATGCAAACCTGATGGCCCGGGCATTTACATGGGTGTTTGTAAAGTGGACACAAAGATTTGAACCTCTTGATTTACATGATTTTTGTGGGGTTTTCTGGATCAAGCGAAAAGCAATCCATTTTCAGAGATCAACTCAGTTGGCTTACGTGAAAAACCTGCTTCATTTTTTCTTGGAAACATGCGAATAATCTGTGCTATGGAGGGATATATCAAAACAAGACCAACGGACAACCTACTGGGATGACAGACAATATTTGTGAACCAAACATTCGGCGCCGGCAGCAAGCATGTCTGAGCCATCACGCATTCACTCAGCGCAGTTCACTGGTGCTGGTGCTGTACCAGGATCTAGGAACACTGACAGAGCCAGATCTGGTTCTGCTTTCCAGAAACCCCACTCATCCAGGGCCCTCCAAAGAATGTGCCAAACCCTGACAGTGGAAGGGTTAGTCCATCATTTGAGAATAAGCTAGGGAAGATTTCCATGTCAGATGGTTTCAGCTGAGAGTCATAACTGTTTGGCTGTGCCTTTTGGGGCAGCTGGGGCTAATGCTTCATGAAGTTTTCATAGGGAAAGAATGAGAAAAATCTATTTTAATTACATTTTAGAAGTCAAATTTACATAATCATTTGATGTAATGCTGTTTGTTCCAGGCTTCCCTGGAGTGACATGGCAGCCACGGTCCCTGTAAGGACTTCAGCCCCTGGGGTTGCAGCCAGACTTTTCTCTGCACTTTGCTCTGAGCTGCGCTCAGCTGCAACAGGGCCCCGGCCAGGGATAATTAGGCCGAATGGCTGTGAAAACCCACCCAGGGGGAGAAAAGAGAGGAAAGCCTTCTCTTTAATTAATCACTCTTTTTCCCAAACTTGAGAGGAAAACACTAAAATTAAAATCCATTTTCATCATATAGTCTTCATTAATGTGAAATGTGGTTTTAGGCAGACCTTAATTCAAAGCCTGGTTTTTCAGTGGAAAAGAATATTGCTTTTTGGTGACCTTTAATAAATCCAGAACTGACAACATGAAATTATAAAAGATTTCTTAAGCAGCCGACTTCCGTGAAGAGCCTTTTCCCCACGGGTTGGTTCTCCGTGTGGCCGAGGTGCCCATGCTGTGACATTTGTTCCAAGCACATGTTGGCTGTGACCCCTACGGGCTGCACGCGTGTGGGGATGCGTGGGTGCGTGGCCCCCTCTGTGAGTGCCAGCGCCACGTCCTTCCTGGCTGGCTTTCACTGAGTCCCGCCCGGTAGGCACTCAGGCACTGTCTGTGGAAGGAAGAAACGTACAAATGAGTGACATTACGGGAAGGTAACGTCGTTGTTCTCAGTACTAAAATTTGGCATCTCCTCTGGGCCCAGATCATTGAGTTTGACATTTCTAAAATTTTTTGATAAAGAATAATCATAAGTATCTTCGTCCATGAAAATTTTCTCTGGCCTATATTATTTATTCAGCATCTGTTTCTATACTTTGGTAGTTTGCCTAGTTATTAAATAGATGTTTTGTGACTAAGAGTCTGAAGAGCTAATTTGCTTTCCTCAAAATTTTGGCAGGAAAAGCTAAAAATGTTTCGAAATTTGGAGACAACATCTTTACTCTAGCCTGGTGATGGACACCTGGTTCCTTGACTAGTGTGGCAAGGGGAGAAGAAAATCACCAAGAGCAGCTGCTGGTTCCCTCCCTCCTTCCTTTGCTTCCTTCCCTCCTTCCCTTCTTCTTTCCTTCCTTCCTTCTTTCATTCCTCCCTCCCTCCCTCCCTTCCTCCCTCCCTCCCTCTCTTCCTTCCTTCCTTCCTTCCTTCCCTCCTTCTTTCCTTCCTTCCTTCTTTCCCCCCTCCCTCCCTCCTCCTTCTGAGCTACTGAGCACCGTCTCTGAACCAAGCCTGTGATCTGTGCTGTCAACAGCACGCTGTGTATGTGATGAAAAGGACCCAGCTCCCACCTTCATGGAGCTCTGTCAAATGAGGGAAACAAAGAAGTAAACCGACAACACGAAAGCATGGGTCTAGTACTCCGAGGCAGTGGACTCCGGGTCATGCCTGGGAAGAGGAGTAAGAGTTGCTTGGGTGGAGAAGGGGAAGGTGAGAAGGAGGGGTTTCAGTGCAGAGCATCTCACTCAAAGCTTGGAGACACACAGCTATGACACGCCTGCGACTGCAGCGTGTTTGCTGTGGCAGCAGCTCGAGATACGAGGACAGCAGTGGGGAGACAGGGCTAGGCTCTAACGAGATGCTCTGCACAAAGATGCCACACAAAGAAATTGGTTTCTAAGCACAATGGAGAGGTACTGAAGAATGTTAAGCAAGGGAGTGACACAATGAGATGTGGGTTTTATTTGTAAAGAAGAGCTTGGAAACAGAATTGAGGGGAGCAGGGATGGATGAGAGCCCAGCAGAGACGAGGAGATTAGCAAGCAGGTTTAGTGGACAGAGCGGGGAAAAGAGGGAGCAGATTCTAGAATGAAGCCCAAGGCTTGAAATCCCATCCTGCGTAGAGATGCGAGCAGTCTACCCTTGTCAGAGGTCCCATGCTAACACTCAAGAGACCCTTACTGTTCAAAGCGTGGTCCACAGACCAGCAGCACAGGCCTCGGCTGGGGAGACCTCAGCCCTCACTACTGAGTCAGATTCTGCATTTGAACAATCTCTCCCCGTCATCTGGCTTATGTGCAAGTTGGAGAAGCACGTCTGCAGAGGATGGTGGGAAGGAGGAGCGCAACTCTGTAAGCTGTAAGCATGTTAGAAGAGTGCGGTGTACAGATGTGTCTCGTCGAGCTGATTATATTGTTCAGGGAAGTAGCAGCTGAGGCTCAGAGACTTGAAGGGATGTGTGGGCAGCTGACGGAGGGTCGGCCTTGACCCAGCCCATTTCATGAAAGCCAGCGATGGCTGGATCTGCTGGCCTGTGTGTCTCTGGGGCAGCCAGGGAGACCAGGCCAATGTGCTAAGATAACATCAGTCCCTGCATCTTCCCCGCCCCCAGCCTAAACTATCTCGCTGCCGGCCAAATGTGCGTTCCTGCCTAAGACTGTTTACACGTGTTTACATGTGTGTGAGTTTGATCACCGGGATCCTTCTGACTCCCTGCATAAGTACACCAGGCAAGGGACAGGGGAAGCCCTATCCAAGGTCAAGGCAGAGAGATGGAGAGCAAAAGGCAGATTCGAGATCACAAAGTTCCAGCGGAAAAGACAGAGTCAGCAAATCTTGGTCGTGGGCAAGATGAGGTGTTAAGATGGGGGCTAGTCAAGGTCAGCACTTGAGCTCTGCCATGGTCACTCCAGGTCCTTCCGTGGCTGGGAGGGTGGCGCATGGGAGTTACCTCCATGGGGTACCTGTCTGCATACCCAGGACACCTGTCATCAGCCACTCTGAGCACAAGGTCGCCATGCACGTGGCACCCGAGGAGATGGTGCCCCTAATTAGTGTTGGCAGCAGCTACACTTGTTTATGACGTTACATAATCAAATTTGTATAATTGCTCTTTTATAACTCACTTAAAAAATTCAAAACAGCACAGTGCAGGCAGGGGAGGTATGAGCAGGGGCCTCTGACAGGTGGGTATTCCAGCCCTTCCTTCCAGGGAAAGGTGTGTACACCAAGAGAGAACACAGACAGGAGCAGGAAGTGGAAAGGCTGTTTGCAGAGCTGCCAGAATCAGGGATGGCTCCCTTCCCCAGGACAGACCTTAGCTGAATTCTTTTCATTACAAGGAGATAGAAGTTCAGGATCCCAGGAGACAGGGACCCACCAAGATAGAAGTTCAGGATCCCAGGAGACAGCGACCCACCAAGATAGAAGTTCAGGATCCCAGGAGACAGGGACCAACCAAGAGTTTCAGTCTTTGTTTTTTTCTTGCATCCTCCAGACATGACAGTTGCCATGTCATCCCCCTGACAGATGTGGGAGGCTTTGATTGAGTAACACTCCTGGCATTGGAGACCCCATGCTTGGTGATGAGGGTGGGCTCTCAGTTCTGCTCAAAACCACAGGCAGGCCTTTGTTGGGGGCAGTTGGGTAACTTTTTGCAGCAGTCGGGGAGCCGTGTTCTGCCTTCTTTGGAACTATCTTTGGGGCAGAAATTGTGGGTCCCTTACTTCATTTGGGCACATTTCTCCCCAGTCTTTTCTAGAAATCATAAAATAGATAAGGAAAGATTCTTCACAAGATATTTGCAGACTTCCTATGTTCTCACCTTTCATTGCAAATACGTGACAAGTCTAAGAAGAGATGCAGATCCTTGCAAATGTTATATAAGAGATGGAAATAATCTTGGCTTCCTGCAAAAAAGAAAAATTATTCCATGTAGAGGTGAGGAGGTCTTGGGCCCTGTGGGGAGGAAGTTTATGAGAGTTTCCCATAACTAATTCACAAGAGAATTTCTCAAGCTAGGACTCATTGTGGCTTCAGGAATTCCATGAACTGTCTGAAATAATTGTGGGTACAATTTTTATATAGGTGGGTACATTTTTATGGGAAGCAGATCCATGTCATTCATAAAATTGCAAAGGCTGTGATTTAAAATAGCTTGAGAATGTAGAGATTTTTTCGAGTTTATGAGGAGCCTTCAGATATGTCCCATGTGGTCCTCATGTTATCCTTGTGAACGAGGCAGAGCAGAGACCATTATCTCTAGCTTATTGCGAGAAAACTGAGGCATAGAAATGCTCAGTGCTCATTGGACACATGCCTATTGGTTCTCGGAAACTGGACACATAACCAAAGTTATGACTCCTATTCTTTCAACTCCAGCACAAACTTGAAGAACAGAAATTATTGCCTCCAAATAAATAACCCAGGACATTTGAACATTTGGAAACTTAAGAGCCTTAAATTCTGAATCTGAAAAACTGATTTCCATGTGTTCAAGTCAGATCTCTGACAACCCACGTATTCCCTTTCCCCACATTTTGCTGATATGAAGTCACGTGTGATGACAAAGCTTTTTCTAGGTCAAAGTTAGCCCTGGGTATGACCACTAAAGATGAGAGACCTTCCCCCCAAAATAACCACAAGAGTCTCCTTGCCTCAGTCCTCTCCTGGGCACTGGGACTCTCCTTTCAAAATGCAGATGCCTACCCACCCTTTTGATGAAGGTGGACCTTAAACTTTATTTTGAGTCACACTTCTCCAAAAAGCAACCTTAAGAATGCTGTGTTTTTGGAGATGGAGAACAAACTGGTGGTTGCCAAGGGGGAGGGGGTCAGGGGAGGGATGGAGTGGGAGGCTGGGGTGAGCAGATGTAAGCTTTTATGTATAGAATGGATAGACAACAAGGTCCTACCGTAGAGCACAGGGAACTATATTCAAGATCCTATGATGAACCATAATAGAAAAGAATATTAAAAAAATAATGTATATGTATAATTGAATCACTTTGCTGTACAGCAGTAATTAACACAACATTGTAAATCAACTATACTCCAATTTTTAAAAAAAACGCTGCATTTAAAATTCACAATCAGACTAATTCCTAAACAAAAATATGTATTGAATAGTTGCAACCTGTTCCAACGTGTGAGTGGAAGTCTGATACCTCACCTCTCCGAGCCCTGTAAGAAGAGTATCATCACATCAATCTCACTGGATTATTTCAGATTGAGTGACATGAAATGAGAACATGCCATCACTCTGTCAGGCCCCAAGTAGGAGCAAAGAAGTGGTCATTGGTCTTTTGGCATCCTTCAGCATGAGTTTCTGGTTGGTATTTCCATTCTCTGTCTTCCCTGCTTTACATCCTAGAACATAAGCTGGACCTGACATTATAGAAAAGGAGTATTTCTCAAGGCTTTGCAGTGCTTCCCTTTTGAACTTGGCTGTCCTCAGGTTAAAATTTTCTGATTGTTTGAGACTTCTATTTGATTCAGTCCAACAGAAAGACAATCAAAAAACATCATTAACTAAGATGTCATCAGAGCCATTGCATGACGTTTGTAATGCACTGCTTGTGTTTAATTTGCATTCTGATGTAAGAAATGGATGTCCTTGCAAGCAAGTACACACCAGGCATGGGTTTGCTCTGTGCCTAACTCCGTGCTACGTGCTGGAAGCTGGATGTCACACTCCCAGGTCTGGCTGGGGTGACAAGCTTAATGCACCAGGAGCTTTTGAGAAAAGTATGTGTGATGTAGAAAGGCATAGGTGCTTCATAAATGACCATATTCATGAAACTGAATTCAGTGCTCACTGGAACTGTTGAAGAAGGGTGTAGAGGATCAGTTTCAAACTTTGAAAGCAAACATGCTTCAAACTAAGCAAAGGCTGTACAAGAATTGAGTGTGTGCTCCATGAATAGCCCTTGGTGCACGCTGCAAGTGGAAGTCTCTGGGGACCACGTAGGAGATTAAAATGATTTAATAAGGGAAAGTGTTTAGGTAATAAGTAGAAAAACCATGATCCAGTGGACGAGACATAATCAACAGTAACCCAGTCTGCCTGTGAAATGAAGAAGGTCTTGTATTACTTGGAGAAATGATGGAAAAGATTTACTACAGATCATAAGTGTCATGAGAGTATCTTCTTGTCTTTTAAATTCGTAATTGCTCAGTTGTTTATACAGAAGAAAATTAAAATCGCTGGTAGTCTCACTGGCAAGGGGTGGCAAGTATTGTTGGTATTCCAGCCTACTTCTTTCCAGCGTTCTGTGTGTAGCGGGGTGTGTGTCTGTGTGTGTGTGTGTGTCTGCTATGAGATCACATTCTATGTACAAAATTATTTTCCTGTATATTAAATATTCCCATGACATTAAAAATGTCGTCAAAATGTGTTTTTAAATGGCTGCAAACTGTTCTGACATATAGATGTGTCACAATTTAATTAACAATTTTCCTGCTGTTGGGCATGTAGGTTGTTTCCAAACCTTTGCAGATAGAAACATAAATATTTTAAAAAGTATTACAGTCATCACTTTTGTGCCAAAATATCACTGTCCATTTCAAATTCTTTCCTTAAGATGAAGTCCCAATAGACAAATTTCTAGGTCAAAAGGATATAAACATTTCTAAGATTCTCCACATCTATTCTTTTCAGATTCATCATTTTATTTTCCCACTAATAGTATCCAGGTGTTCTGCCTTTCATAGATTCTGCGGGCACTATTATTATATGTCTTTTCCTATGTTGGTTGCAAAATGATCTCATCTTTGTTTTAATTTGTTATTCTTTCTTATTGATTGAGTATGTTCCCCAATGCTTAATCACATTTTAAATTTCCTCTTTTACACATTTTCATAGATTTTCAGCCTCCTTTGATTGTCTTAGGCTCCCTTTAGTAAAGTTATGTAAACAGACCTTGAGATTAGGAAAAGAAAGCCCAGTGTGGAGACTTCTAACTACCCACTTGCTAATTTCACCTGGGTAGTGACTTCCTCACAGACGTATGTAGCTGAAATTACTTTAATGCCTTGTGCTTAGGTCAAGTATTTATACATAGGTTTTTTATTTGACAGCTAATCCATGGCCCAGCTTTGGGAAGGCATTATTTCCTCCATATGGCCATAGATAATAGATGAGGTCATTTCCAATTCATTTGTCTTTTCCTTTTTTCTTCTTCTGGCTCTCTTTAGTCAAATCCTTGGAAAAGCTGTAAATGCACACAATAAGAATGAAAGTCATGTTTCTGATGGGAGGTTTGTCATTTCCCATTTGCTGCTGTGATATATATTCTTTTCAAACCTGAAGCAAGGATGAATTTTTCTACGTACGGTTAAATTCCATTACTTCCTCCCTATTCATCTTTTTTTTTCTTCCTTTAATGTCTTTTGTGGAAACTTCCATCTTAATATCTTTGAGCTTTGAGTTTTCTATGGGTTGCAGGACCTCTTTGGGTTTTAACAAAATGTTGGAAATTTCCAGTCTTCTGACATTTGCCATGTGATTACCGGAAGCTGTCTGATGACAAGGAGTGCTTAAGAAGAGTCTTCTGCTCTTTATCCATCCTATGTATAATGGTTTACATAAGGTCCTACTGTATAGCACAGGGAACTATATTCAGTATCCTGTGATAGACCATAATGGAAAAGAATAGAAAAAAAAAAGAATGTCTATATGTGTATAACTGAGTCACTTCGCTGTACAGCAGAGATCGGCACAACATTGTAAATCACCTAGACTTCAATAAAAAAAATTAAAATTAAAAAAGCTAATAAAAAAGAAGGGTCTTCTGTGTAATTATCTTTATTTTCAAAACTGGCTCACAATATCAGCTTTCTCATTGACGAAAATCATGATATGCCTGTAACATCATGACTGTTTATGTAGGGAGGCACTAAGCTACATGTGGACCTGTCCTTGGCAGTAAATGGATAACCTCACAAATGTGATGTCCATATCACACTATTGACTCACATTTGGGTCGGTCCCTTTGGTAATTGTATATTAGCTCCATGTATCTTTTATAGCTTATCTTAGCCATCAGAATGTCTTTAGAGTTTACTCTGCTACTTATCATTGATATTGGGAGTTATTCAAGGTCAACCATACACCCAAGCTAATTAGGATAATGCTATAAAAATTATAGATGTTATAGTTGCCCTGTTCTGCCTGATCAGCTGTGTGATCTCAGTAAGTGTCCTAACCTCTCTGAGGCTTGGTTTCTTGATTTAGAAAATGGAGATTATAGTAAAAACTTTGCAAGATAATTGTGTTTGTATATACTATATTTTTGTGTATGTTTACTTGCAGTTGGAAATGATCCAGCAGAGTATGAAAAATGTGTATGTATGTGTATGTGTTGGAAATGATCTAGCAGACTATGAAAAATGTACAGTGTGGCAGCAAGAGGGGCTGATGGCTGGGATGAAGGCAAATGGTGATCAGATTCACGTGAGTGGTGAGGCTTCTCTTATTCGAACAATAAAACATTCAGATTAACTATTCATTGATGGTTCCAAGAAGGAGGAACACCCCTGAAGGAAAGTTTAAAGCTGAATTTGATAGTCTGAGAACATTCGAAGCCTCAGTTTACAGGCATTCATTACAAATGCCATACTGAGTATTCATATTTCATGATCATACACAGTCCATCCTCATCTTTCGCAGATTCCATATTTGCGAGTTCACCTACTTGCTAAAAATTACTTGCAATTCCAATATCAATACTCACACTACCTTCACGGTCATTTGTGGGTACGTGCAAAGTGGCAAAAACTTGAGTTGCCTAATGTACCGGTTTCCAGCTGAGGTAGAACAAGGCAATGCTCTGTCTTTGTGTTTCAACTCATCTTGTTAACAAGTATCCTTTTCATGGTCCATTTAGTGCTGTGTTTTTCGCATTTTTGTGCTTTTTACTGGTGATTTTGCCGTTTAAAATGGCCTCCAAGCATAGTATTGAAATGCTGTCTAGTGTCCCTTATGGAGAAAATACTTGTGTTAGATGAGCTTCACTCAGACGTGAATTCTAGTGCTGCTGGCCATGAGTTCAATGTTAATGAGTCAATGATATGTATTAAGTATGGTGTCTTTAAACAGAAACAGGTCTAAAACAAGTTTATATGTTTATCAGTTGATGAAAATGTTATGACCAGAGGATCTCAGGAACCTAATCCTATATTTCCCCCTAAGGGCAATGATTCAGTATTCATGAATTCAGTGTTTGTGGTGACTTTCTTGACTATAACTATACTGCGAATAACTAGAATAACAAGAATCAGCCATGGTTGGTGATGATTCCCTTTAAGGACAATTCCCTTGCACTACTTCCCCTGACCTGCCAGCAAAAGATAATCTCTAGCCTGTTAGGGAAGCACCCCAGGATCATCACACAGAGAGAGAACAAAGTAAGAACTTGTCAGGTATTTTTAGGGCAACTGAAAAACTGGTGGTTCTCATAGAACAATGGCTATTAACTAGGAACTAGGCCAGTGGGGGAGATCTAAGCGAACAGGCCTGCTTCCATATGCAGGCCTTTGTTGAGAGCCTTCTCTGTGTCAGACTAGATGCTGAGATTACAGAGGTGACTTAGAGCCCTGCCACGGAGGAGCTGATTGTCTTTGATCCCTACCTCTCTACCCCCAACGCTTATAAAGTATTGGGGGCATGTGCTGGCCATCATGTAGTACATCACCGTTGTAGACCATTTAATCTCCACAATGACTGTATGAGGAGGTACTAGTACTACTGTCACGTTTTAGAGGGGGCACCTGAGGTCAGATAACTTGCCTGAATGTACACAGTACATGGCAGAGCCAGTAACTGGGTCCAAACTGTGAAGCTGCAGACACCCAGGCCTTCAACCGTGGGTCTACACTACCCTTTCTGGTTAGGGGATGGATGTGGAAACAAAGACAGTTCCAGGTAAAGGTGCGCCCTGCTGGGGGCGCTTACAGGGGCTGAGGGAGTCCTAGGCTGGTGTCACCTCCGGAGGCTCAGACAGTAGTAGGAGAGAGAAAGTGTGGATTAACAGCTTCTCAACAGAGCAGGGAGGGCTCAGAGACTCAGGGGCACTGCACAGTCTCCATGGGGTCCAGTTCTAAACCACAGCTGTGTGTGGGCCCCTCGAGGCTCCTTGAGGCCAGCCGGCAAGAAAACAAGCTTTTGTCAAAAAGAGGCAATGACTCACGCTAGCCCGTCTCCATTGAGTGTGATTAAGTGCAGTATGAATGCACTTTCCATCGGCATTGACTTTTAAGAGTAATTCTCCTGCTGCAGATATGAAAGAAAAGCCGGTTTTATCCGGAAGAAAAATAAAACCATCAGTGCTTTGAGTTTTCTTAGGTAAGGGCTAGATTTTCTTCATTCTTCCCACTCCCACACAGAGCTCCTGAAAAGGAAAATGTGTCAGTCAGCAAGAATGTTACACATCAAAGAGATCGTCAAGGCTAGAGGCCCAGAAAAATTACACAGATAGAGGCATCTGTGCTGGTCTGAGTTTTCCCTCCTGTGAACCATAACAATACGTTCAGAAAGCACTCCAGCACTGGGCAAACTAGGCTCTAGGGTTCTTGGGCCCCTCGCTAGGTGGGCATAGCTGGTGCAGACAGCAATACTGCATTGCCTCTGCTCAGCTAGCTACAACGGATCCACTTGACTCGTGGGTGTTCTTAACAAATCTTCCAGTACTGCATCTGACACCCTTCAATAGCCTAACACCAGAAACATGGGCGCTGGATTGCTGAGGGTGACTTAATCCATCATCCTACTGTCTGGTCCCTCTCTCTGCACTCAGTGTTGTCTTGCTGACTCTCCAAACCTTTTGTCGTTTAATTTTTCCCAATCTCCAGAGGGAATGCAGAGAATATGTGGTTCCCTGAGTAGATGCTCCTAAATTCTTAATCTTATAGGTGAATGGAACCAATAAAAGTGTAAATGGGTGGAAGAGAGAAAAGCATATAGCACTGGAAATCACACCCCAACACTGAAATCCAAAACAACCACAGCAAACTTGAAAAAGTATTGAGTGAATTTTTTTTGAATTTATTTTATTTTATTTTTATACAGCAGGTTCTTATTAGTTATCTATTTTATACATTTTGGTATATATATGTCAATCCCAATCTCCCAATTCATCCCACCACCACCACCCCCCTCCCCCACTATTGTCCATATGTTTGTTCTCTACATCTCTTTCTCTATTTCTGCTTGCAAACTGGTTCATCTGTACCATTTTTCTAGAATCCACATATATGCGTTAATATACGATATTTGTTCTTCTCTTTCTGACTTACTTCACTCTTTATGATAGTCTCTAGGCCCATCCACGTCTCTACAAATGACCCAATTTCATTTCTTTTTATGGCTGAGTAATATTCCATTGTATATATGTACCACATCTTCTTTATCCATTCATCTGTTGATGGGCATTTAGGTCGCTTCTATGACCTGGCTATTGTAAATACTGCTGCAATGAACATTGGGGTGCATATGCCTTTTGGAATTATGGTTTTCTCTGGGTATATGTCCAGTACTGGGGTTGCTGGGTCATATGGTAATTCTATTTTTAGTTTTTTAAGGAACCTCCATACTGTTCTCCCTAGTGGCTGTATCAGTTTACATTCCCACCAACAGTGCAAGAGGGTTCCCTTTTCTCCGCACGCTCTCCAGCATTTGTTGTTTGTAGATTTTCTGGTGATGCCCATTCTAACTGGTGTGAGGTGATACCTCATTGTACTTGTGATTTGCATTTCTCTAATAATTAGTAATAATTATACTAATAATTATTATTATTACTAATAATAATTAGGCACCTTTTCATGTCCCTCTTGGCCATCTGTATGTCTTCTTTGGAGAAATGTCTATTTAGATCTTCTGCCCATTTTTGGATTGGGTTGTTTGTTTTTTCAATATTGAGCTGCATGCACTGTTTATGTATTTTGGAGATTAATCCTTTGTCCATTGATTCGTTTGCAAATATTTTCTCCCATTCTGAGGGTTGTCTTTTCGTCTTGTTTATAGTATTCTTTGCTGTGCAAAAGCTTTTAAGTTTCAGTAGGTCCCATTTGTTTATTTTTGTTTTTATTTCCATTATTCTAGGAGGTGGGTCAAAAAAGATCTTGCTGTGATTTATGTCAGAGAGTGTTCTTCCTGTTTTCCTCTAAGAGTTTTATAGTGTCCGGTCTTATATTTAGGTCTTTAATCCATTTTGAGTTTATTTTTGTGTATGGTGTTAGGGAGTGTTCTAATTTCATTCTTTGACATTTGGCTGTCCAGTTTTCCCAGCACCACTTATTGAAGAGACTGTCTTTTCTCCATGTATATCCTTGCCTCCTTTGTCATAGATTAGTTGACCATAGGTGTGTGGGTTTATCTCTGGGCTTTCTATCCTGTTCCATTGATCTATATTTCTGTGTTTGTGCCAGTACCATATTGTCTTGATTATTGTAGCTTTGTAGTATAGTCTGAAGTCAGGGAGTTTGATTCCTCCAGCTCCGTTTTTTTCCCTCAAGATTGTTTTGGCTATTTGGGGTCCTTTGTGTTTCCATACAAATTTTAAGAGTTTTTGTTCTAGTCCTGTAAAAAATGCCATTGGTAATTTGATAGGGATTGCACTGAATATGTAGATTGCTTTGGGTAGTATAGTCATTTTCACAATATTGATTCTTCCAATCCAAGAACATGGTATATCTCTCCATCTGTTTGTGTCATCTTTGATTTCTTTCATCAGTGTCTTATAATTTTCTGAGTACAGGTCTTTTACCTCCTTAGGTAGGTTTATTCCTAGGTATTTTATACTTTTTGTTGCAATGGTGAATGGGATTGTTTCCTTAATTTCTCTTTCTTATCTTTCATTGTTAGCATATAGGAATGCAAGAGATTTCTGTGCATTAATTTTGTATCCTTCAACTTTACCAAATTCATTGATTAGCTCTAGTAGTTTTCTGGTGGCATCTTTAGGATTTTCTATGTATAGTATCATGTCATCTGCAAACAGTGACAGTTTTACTTCTTCTTTTCCAGTTTGTATTCCTTTTATTTCTTTTTCTTCTCTGATTGCCATGGCTAGGACTTCCAAAACTATGTTGAATAATAGTGGCAAGGGTGGACATCCTTGTCTTGTTCCTGATCTTAGAGGAAATGCTTTCAGTTTTTCACCATTGAGAAGGATGTTGGCTGTGGGTTTGTCATATATGGGCTTTACTGTGTTGAGGTAAGTTCCCTCTATGCCCACTTTCTGGAGAGTTTTTATCATAAATGGGTGTTGAATTTTGTCAAAAGCTTTTTCTGCATCTATGGAGATGATCATATGGTTTTTATTCTTCAGTTTGTTAATGTGTATCCCATTGATTGATTTGCATAAATTGAAGAATCCTTACAGCCCTGGGATAAATCCCAGTTGATCATGGTGTATGATCTTCTTAATGTGTTGTTGGATTCTGTTTGTTACTATTTTGTTGAGGATTCTTACATCTATATTCATCAGTGATATTGGTCTGTAATTTTCTTTTTTTGTAGTATCTTTGTCTGGTTTTGGTATCAGGGTGATGGTGGCCTCGTAGAATGAGTTTGGGACTGTTCCTTCCTCTGCAATTTTTTGGGAGAGTTTGAGAAGGATGGGTGTTAGCTCTTCTCTAAATGTTTGCTAGAATTGGAAGGTTATACCTTTCTAAGAATTCGTCCATTACTTCCAGGTTCTCCATTTTATTGGCATAGAGCTGCTTGTAGTAATCTCTTATGATGCTTTGTATTTCTGCAGTGTCCATTGTAACTTCTCCTTTTTCATTTCTAATTTTATTGATTTGAGTCCTCTCCCTCTTTTTCTTGATGAGTCTGGCTAAAAGTTTATCAATTTTGTTTACCTTCTCAAAGAACCAGCTTTTAGTTTTATTGATCTTTGTTGTCATTTTCTTTCTTTCTATTTCATTTATTTCTGCTCTGATCTTTATGATTTCTTTCCTTCTACTAACTTTGGGTTTTGTTTGTTCTTTCTCTAGTTCCTTTAGGTGTAAGGTTAGACTGTTCATTTGAGATTTTTCTTGATTCTTGAGTTAGGATTGTATTGCCTGTGTTGTATTGTATTGCTTTAAACTTCCCTCTTGGAACTGCTTTTGCTGCATCCCATAGGTTTTGGATCATTGTGTTTTCCTTGTCATTTGTCTCTAAGTATTTTTTGATTTCCTCTTTGATTTCTTCAGTCATCTCTTGGTTATTTAGTAACATATTGTTTAGCCTCCATGTGTTTGTATTTTTTACGGTTTTTTTTTCCCTGTAATTTATTTCTAATCCCATAGTGTTGTGGTCGGAAAAGATGCTAGATATGATTTCAATTTTCTTAAATTTACTGAGGCTTGGTTTGTGACCCAAGATGTGATCTATCCAGGAGAATGTGCTGTATGCACTTGAGAAGAAAGTGTAATCTGCTGTTTTTGGATGGAAAGTCTATAAATATCAATTAAATCTATCTGGTCTATTGTGTCATTTAAAGTTTGTGTTTCCTTATTTATTTTCATTTTGGATGATCTGTCCATTGGTGAAAATGGGGTGTTAAAGTCCCCTACTATGACTGTGTTCCTGTCGTTTTCCCCTTTTATGGCTGTTAGCATTTGCCTTAATGTATTGAGTTGCTCCTATGTTGGGTGCATAAATATTTCCAATTGTTATATTTTCTTGGATTAATCCCTTGATCAGTATGTAGTGTCCTTCTTTGTCTCTTCTAATAGTCTTTATTTCAAAGTCTATTTTGTCTGATATGAGTATTGCTACTCTAGCTTTCTTTTGATTTCCATTTGCATGGAATATCCTTTTCCGTCCCCTCACTTTCAGTCTGTATGTGTCCCTAGGTCTGAAGTGGGTCTCTTGTAGATAGCATATATATGGGCCTTGTTTTTGTATCCAGTCAAAGAGCCTGTGTCTTTTGTTGGAGCATTTAATACATTCACATTTTTGGTGATTATCGATATGTATGTTCCTATTACAATTCTCTTAAGAGTTTTGGGTTTATTTTTGTAGGTCCTTTTCTTCTTTTGTGTTTCCCACTTAGAGAAGTTCCTTTAGCATTTGTTGTAGAGCTGGTTTGGTGGTGCTGAATTCTCTTAGCTTTTGATTGTCTGTAAAGCTTTTGATTTCTCCATCGAATCTGAATGAGATCCTTGCTGGGTAGAGTAATCTTAGTTGTAGTTCCTTCCTTTTCATCACTTTAAATATATCTTGCCACTTCCTTCTGGCTTGTAGAGTTTCTGCTGAGAAATCAGCTGTTAACCTTACAGGAGTTCCCTTGTATGTTATTTGTTGTTTCTCCCTTGTTCCTTTTAATAATTTTTCTTTGTCTTTAATTCTTGTCAGTTTGATTACTATATGTCTCAGCATGTTTTTCCTTGAGTTTATCCTGCCTGGGACTCTCTGTGCTTCCTGGACATGGGTGGATATTCCCTTTTCCATGTTAGGGAAGTTTTCAACTATAATCTCTTCAAATATTTTCTCTGGTCCTTTCTCTTTCTCTTCTCCTTCCAGGACCCCTATAACGCAAATGTTGATGCATTTAACGTTGTCCCAGAGGTCTCTTAGGCTGTCTTCACTTCTTTTTCATTCTTTTTTCTTTAGTCTGTTACATGGCAGTGAATTCCACCATTCTGTCTTCCAGGTCACTTATCTGTTCTTCTCCCTCAGTTATTCTGTTATTGATTCCTTCTAGTGTATTTTTCATTTCAGTTCTTGGATTGGTCATCTCTGATTGCTTGTTCTTTAATTCTTCTAGGTGTTTGTTCTTTAATTCTTGTAGATCTTTGTTAAACATTTCTTGCATCTTCTCGATCTTTGCCTCCATTCTTTTTCCGAGGTCCTGGATCATCTTCACTATCATCATTCTGAACTCTTTTCCTGGAAGGTTGCCTATCTCCACTTCATTTAGTTGTTTTTCTGGGGGGTTATCTTGTTCCTTCATCTGGTACATAGTCCTCTGCCTTTTCATTTTGTCTATCTTTCTGTGAATGTGTTTTTCGTTCCAAAGGCTGCAGGATTGTAGTTCTTGTTGCTTCTGCTGGTTCCCCCCTGGTGGACGAGGCTATCTAAGAGGCTTGTGCAAGCTTCCTGATGGGAGGGACTGTTGGTGGGTAGAGCTGGGTTTTGCTCTGGTGGGCAGAGCTCAATAAAACTTTAATCCACTTGTCTGCTGATGGGTGGGGCTGAGTTCCCTCCCTGTTGGTTGTTTGGCCTCAGGTGACCCAGCACTGGTGCCTACAGGCTCTTTGGTGGGGCTAATGATGGACTCCAGGAGGGCTCATGCCAAGGAGTACTTCCCAGAACTTCTGCTGCCAGTGTCCTTGTCCCCGCGGTGAGCCACAGCCACCCCTGCCTCTGCAGGAGACCCTCCAAAACTAGCAGGTAGGTCTGGTTCAGCCTCCTATGGTGTCACTGCTCCTTCCCCTATGTCCCATTGTGCACACTACTTTGTGTGTGCCCTCCAAGAGTGGAGTCTCTGTTTCCCCCAGTCCTGTCAAAGTCTTGCAATCCAATCCCGCTAGCCTTCAAAGTCTGATTCTCTAGGAATTCCTCCTCATGTTGCTGGAACCCCAGTTTGGGAAGCCTGACGTTGGGCTCAGAACCTTCACTCCGGTGGGTGGACTTCTGTGGTATAATTGTTCTCCAGTTTGTGAGTCACCCACCCAGCAGTTATGGGATTTGATTTTATTGTGATTGTGCCCCTCTTACCATCTCACTGCAGCTTCTCCTTTGTCTTTGGATGTGGGGTATCTTTTTGGTGAGTTCCAGTGTCTTCCTGTCGATGATTGCTCAGCAGTTAGTTGTGATTCTGGTGCTCTCGCAAGAGGGAATGAGCACACATCCTTCTACTCTGCCATCTTGAACCAACCTGAGTGCATTTATGTAAAGTAGTTTGAGTGTTCTTATAAAATGAAGACAGCATCTTCCAAGAAGTAGCACTTCTACTACTTTAAGTGTAAGAAATTCCTGGCTTCACCTACACGTGTGCATGCCTAAAGAACAATTCCTGTTCTCAGCTACTAGAGAACAATTTGAAGATATATCTGTTGGTATTCTGTTTACATACTGGTTGCTAAAACTCATCATTTGATTTAAGTAGGTTGTTCTGCCTCAAGAAGTGACTGAATAAATGAAAATGTGTCTGGATTTCCATTGCTAAATTTTCTTTTCATCCATCTTGTTTGGGCCAGGCACTAAAGCTCTGACAGTGTAGCATGGGGCTGATGGTCACCATATAGGATTTGATTGGTCTAACAAGTGATCATCCTCCACAGTAAGTTTAAATAGACCCAATTCCTAGGTCCACTGGTTGTTCTACCTGACTGTGGATGTGAACCAATGATTTGTTCTCCATTTTAGCTCTATGGAGATCATGAAGAGAACTGTGGGTTTTTATGTGCCAACTCTGATTATTAGTTATTGTCTGGAACACTGTGTTGGAAAGAATGCCAAGGCTGAAACTGGCTCAGTAAGGAAGGGCATCATGATCAATTAGCAATGTCTACCATGAGTGCAGGTGGACAGAATTGGGACAAGTGAGACCCATGTTTTACATCCCTGGAATAGAGCTGCAACATTTGGAAACTGGGAAATCCTAGGAGGATGGAAGATGGACCAGGTTCCTCCCAGAGCATCAAGTTGAGTGTGTAGGTGGGGGAGATTGTGTATCTTCCTGTCCGTTACACCACTTGGGTCCCCCTTTCAAACCACCAAGGCTCTTCTGAAGCCTCAGATCCTTCCTTAACAAGGAAGATGAGGAGAATGCAGCCTAAGGAGCCAATTTAGATAAGTGAGATTTGTAGCAAACCCACCTCCACTTTGCTCCTCTGTATATGTTCTCTGATGTAGAATGCCTTTGCCCTGGCCTAAACATCTCCATCCACAGGTTCCAATCCCCAGGTCTGCTGCACATTTCTGGGTTTCAGAGCAAGACGAAAGCCTATGGTTATTGAGAGAACACTGTAGGTCATGGAGAAAAGCTGAACCTCACTGAAACAGAAGAGTCAAGCAATAAAAATTACCTAAGGAAGCTGAAGGTGCATGGACACATCCTTTGTTAGTTGGGAACGTACCTACATTCTAGAGGTTCAAGCTGGTTAAAATCACTGTGCTGCTGCCTTCAGGCAGAAGTCCAGGTGGTCTGCCATGCCCTGGGCCAGCAGACAGGTAAGCCTTTGAAAGTACAAGGGGAAACCTCAGTGATTTCTAGGTTGGTTGGCCTGAGGAAGGGCTTTGCCATCTTTCTGATACCTCAACTTCACATTACATGGAGCTTTGGAGGCATGAGAATTCTGGTTTAGCTCAGAAGCCCCAGCATAGGGACAGAACAGTGTGGATAAAGGCTTTGGAAGAACAGCCCAGAAGGCTGGATTCCTGGAAGGGGTAGATCTTCTTGGACTCTGATTGATTCTGTGAAATGAAATTACACCCACAGTGACATCCATTGTCTCCTGTCACATACGCATATCATTTGTCCTTGAGAAACAGACTACATAAAAACAGGGAATGAATTGGAGGCAGAGGAAAGGGGAGGAAAATAATATGAGATGGCAAGCTTTGAGCTCTGTAGTGAAAAGGTTCACCGGCATGCCCTGTGGCTGCCCTCACGTAGCTTACTATCTAGTAATTGCACAGTGACCTGAGACCCAACAGGGAGGAACTGAGGGCTCTGGGTCTTCAGAGAGGGAGGGATCACCCAGCAGAGGTCTGGGCCAGGAATGTGCAGTGAGGGGGCGGTGGACGTGCCTTCATGCATTTATTCCCTCAGCCCTTTAACCAACCTTTCTTTCAGGGGGTTTAGAAACCCCATGCTGGGCATTGGGGTCACAGAGATGACCCCAGTTCTCCCCCTCAGGAAGTTCAGGGAATGCATGTAGAGAAACACATGCACATGGTAGTTACGGGTGCTGGGATAGATCTGATGGGCAAGGGGGTGGGTAGGCCGGACTAGCTGCTCCATGAGGCACTTTGGGGCACGTTAGAGAATGGCACCTCTTCTGGACAGATGCCATCCACGGGCATGTGGCTTGGCAAGCAGAAGTTTTGCTGTGAAAATCAGGAAGAGTCCCAATCTTCTGGCTGAGTCTGTACCCAGCCATGGTGTTGACTTAGCCTGTGAACCATGGGAGCACCCAGGCACTCTCGTGCAGTGTGCAACCTGCACAACTGTACACAGCACACAGCCCGTGTCTTGACTTCGATGTGTGGAAACTTAAGCAGCCCACTTGAGCTCTCAGAGTCTCATTGTCTATATGTGCAGGATGGAAACCATAATATGCACCTACCTTGATTGTTCTGTGTGTGTTAGTGTGTGTGCTGGTGCTCTGGGCCCTGGAAGGCTCTACACAGATTTTTTTTTTTTTAAAGACTTTATTTATTTACTTTATTTTTTTTTTTTTTGGCTGTGTTGGGTCTTCGTTTCTATGCGAGGGCTTTCTCTAGTTGTGGCAAGCGGGGACCTCTTCATCGCGGTGCGCGGGCCTTTCACTGTCGCGGCCTCTCTTGTTGAGGGGCACAGGCTCCAGACACGAAGGCTCAGTAGTTGTGGCTCACAGGCCTAGTTGCTCCACGGCATGTGGGATCTTCCCAGACCAGGGTTCGAACCTGTGTCCCCTGCATTGGCAGGCAGATTCTCAACCCCTGTGCCACCAGGGAAGCCCTACACAGATGTTAAATATTACTATTCGGTAGAGATCTGCTTCTTGATTTATGGACCAGGAAAATCTTTAATAAATCTGTTAGTGGATAAACCTTACATTTACTACCTCTTCTTGCTTCTCTCTTTTCTTCTCTCTCTTTCCCTCTCCCTATCTCTCTCTGTCTCTCCCTGACACTCACGCCTACCTTCTACCATCAGTCCTGCCAATTCACAGGCTTACTCTCTCCTTGATGAGAGACCCTTATCTTTGTTTGCAGAGTTTCAGTCAAGAGGCAGGTTTTCTATGGAGTCGTAGAACTGCATACAACGTAACAGTGTCCTTTAGGCCCTACCTTGCTTATTTGTTGCAGAAAGGATTTTTTTTAAGAGGACATAGAAAATAAAGTCAAGAGGTGTTTGTTCCCAATAGCTTGATTGGAAAACATCATTGGGACAAATTAACAGAGCTGCACATTTGCATTAATTAAATTGACCATGAACCCAGCTTAATGTTTCATTTCACCTTTCTCCTGGCATGATGGTGCCTGAGTGTTTTGGAACTCAGATACATACACGCTGGCAGGGATGGCTGAAAGATCAGCAACAATCAATGTTTGTAATCAAAGAAGATTAAACTCCATATTAATTAACGGGAATCTAATGATTGACACTCTTGTGGGGCAGAGTGGCCCAAGCCTGCACTGCATTCACAGAAATGGAGGTAATTAAACAGTGGACCTTTCTGGAAGGAAAAGCTTTCATTTTTATTGAGTTAAATTCTATGCATAGCGCAATTCTTTTACCAATGGGGAATCAAACCAAGTGCTGTAGTAAATTGGGACCAGTGACATGCAGCTCCTGACCTGAGTCTCCAGGGTGCTTCTCCAGGTGTTCCCCAAAGGAACGTGGGATAGTGTTAAGAGAAGGGGCTTACTCCTGAGTTCAAATCCCAGCCCCATCACTCAGTAGCTGTGTGATCCCAGGAAAGTTACTTAACCTCTCTGTTTCTTCATTTGTAAAATGGCAATAATAATAATTGTACCTATCTCAGAGGGGTTGTGTGAGGATTTGATGAGTTTGATGTGGTAAAGATAGATGGAAAGCAAAGGGGAGGAAATGCTGGATGGTTTCTCGAGCAAATGCTCCCTAATGGGCCCCATCTTTACAGACAGCAGCACGTTTAAGCCTCAAAGCCAACATATGAGGTGCATCTTCACAGATGAACATGCCAAGGAAATTGGAAAAGAGTAAATACCAGGACTGCTTAGATATCCTAGTGAGTGAGGATTGATGGCTCCCATTTACTGAGAGCACTAACCCCGCGGCCTCTATTCGGTGCTCTTCATTCATTGCCTCACTCACTCACCTGCAGTACTCGGGACCTCCTGACACAGGTGAGGAGATGGAGGCTCAGGGAGGTCAAGGGTGAGAGTTCATGCTGGAGCTGGACTTGCGCCCAGAGGCACCTGGCTCCACTCTTCCTGGGGGTGTCCGCCGGAGGGAGGAGGCTGAATGGAAGAGGGCAGTCACCCGCTTTCTATGTCAGCCACCCTTGTGACAAAATGAGACAAAGTCCTTGCTTGGGATGCACCTGCGGTCTGGTTGTGAGGACAGAATTCAAAATCAGAGAACGGAAGAATGTGTGTGACCCACAGTCAGTTCCTTGTCAACCCCAGTGTCCCCGCTGGAACGATCCATGCATTGGACCATAAAGAACGGGATCCTCTACTGCGAGGTCAGGTTACGTGGGTGCAGGAGGGGCAAGGATGCTAGGGTGTAGGGATCCACGCTGTGCACCTTGTGGGTCTGTGGATCTATGACTGGAAATCCTGGTCCAGGAGGTGGCAAGTGCCACAGGGACACAGCATTTCCAGATGATTTCGTTATGGCCTACAGAATGGTTGGAGCTCCGCTTTACTTGAAAAGCATATGCATTATCACCTGGCTGTGGCTGATAGCAGAATTCTGGAACCTGCGGTCCAGAGACGTCCCAAGGGAGGGCATGCAGCGCCTTCCCCAACATCACTCCTCTCTGACAGACCCAGTAAGATGTCTGCCTTTGACCTCTCACCCTGCCTTTGACCTCAATTTAGCACCCTTGCAACCAAGTCATAATTTAAGAGAAATTACTCCCTGACATCCTCATGCCAGATAATTCTTTACCAGTATCTCTGGGTGATTTCCTTCCTGGGCAGCCGCATAATCACTTTGTACTGTTTCACCAAACAACTGATGCCTCGGTGCATCACTGCCTCCCAGTCATATGGATTTAGCACGCCATTGCATTCTGTAATCATTTATCCCTTAATCTCTCGGAGGTCACCTCTGCTTATCAGGGCCCCAGACACCCAAGAGGGCAGGAGCCCAAATGCCAGCTAAGTCCAGGCAGGAAAGAGCAAATGGCAGGTTATTCAGGTTGCTTCCATATGCCCACCTCCCCTCCAGGCTGATTGTTGACTTCCTCAAAAGATCTGCCCGTTTAATAGTACATGAAGCTGCTCACTAGGCCTGACTAATTTCAAAAGAAGGAAAGCGTGTGCAATTCAAATGAAGTGCGCTGGTGTAATGCAGACACACAAATGTGTGTGGGTTCCCAGCTGAGGCAGAATGTGATTACTCAAACCACAAGTGGTTCAGCTAAGTGAACACTTAGCTTCTAGAATAAAAGTACAAACAGAAACCAACTAACTGCATTCTCCAACCTCCTTTTCCTGCTCATCACGATAATAGCACGGTGTTTAAAGCAGCTACCCTGGTTTTGTTTTGCTCATACCTCAATCCATAAACGCCTGTGGAGTGATGTGGGAAAAGAAAACTTAAGAGGTTTTTTGAACAAGTTAAATCTAGAGCCACATCCCAACTCCTCTGAGTCTAGCTGAGAGATCTTGGGAAAGTTATTTAATGTTGCTGGCTTCAGTTTCTTCCCCTCCGATATGAGACGCAGAGTGACAGTTTAATCAATATGCATAGGACATGTATAAGGTCAGCAGTTAAGACCTCACAGGATGTGTGACAAGAAATAAGATCCTATATGGGAAAGGGTGTGCACAGTGACCTGAACATGATAGCCAATCAATACGATTATTATAATTGGGATGACTATTTAAAATGTAATATTCAGTATTTTGCATTTCATTGTGTTGATCACCAGATGGGAAAGTCATAGAATGTTTAAGGAAGATTGTGGCTGGCAACGTTCCTTTCAGTCTTGGTTCATTTGAAAACCTTGAGGGAAAAGCTGTTACACACATGGACTTAGTTCTTTGGGGGTTTGAACCCCACCCCTATGTCCCCCTTGCCTCTCTCATTCCCCTGTCATGTGTGACATATTCAGATGAAGACAAAAAGCACGTGAGGTGAAGGAATGAATGAGCCCACATTCTGAGGGCAAACTTCCTAAACAATGGCTGTCTTTGAAATCAGATTCCCCATCTTTGAATTCCTGCTGGTTGGAAAATATACTCACTTCCCTCTTTTCCTTAAAAATATCGATCACCCATGATGCTGCAAGATACTGTAACTAACTAACCTTCACAGCAGTGTTATGGCTGAGGAAACCTAAGCCTCATAGGTACATGTGGCCTCAGGATGATTCCCAAATTCATAATTTTCCCATATCACATAGAAAATGGTTAACATTTTTATAAATTTATAAAAATTGTACAGCTAACAATATCAAGGTGCAGAGGGAAAAAATCTGTGCACGCTGTTGTGAGAATTTACAAGAGTTGTCGTGTCAGAGCCCCGGGCCTGGTATAAAGTCGGCTCCTAACAGATGCTCAGTCTTGGTGTCCCTGCACCTCCAGCCAGGCCCTCCTCGGAAAGCCCCTGGAAGCAATCCCTCAGGGTAATTCACCTGCTCTACTGATTCCTGGCGATGGGGTCGGAGCACTGGCTCTGACCAAACATTGAAATGCTGACTATTTAATTGTAGGAAGGTGTTTTTTTTTTTTAATTTATTTTATAGAAGTATAGTTGATTTACAGTGTTGTGTTAATTTCTACTGTACAGCAAAGTGATTCAGTTATACATACATACAGTTTTTTCATGTTCTTTTCCATTAGGAAGGTGTTTTGTAGATATGATCTAGTCACCTCACTCTCTCCCTCTCAGCACCTGTGACTTTTGGAGGGGGGGTTCTGGATTAATTCCAAAAGATGGCAGGGCTGGAGCAGCTCACAAAGCCTCAGAGGATGTCTAAAGGTTGAACTCACAGTGCCATGGACATGCGGCCGGCGGCGCGCTCAGGTGACAGGTGTTGGGCAAAGGTTACAGTGTAGCCCTGCCCAGCTCCAGTGTCAGAAGCAGCAGGAAAGCTCTGTACCCTTCACCTCGGGGACCTCTGTCCTGCCGGCACTTGCTGGTTGACGTTGAGCTGAACACACGGGGCTCAGGGGCCTTTGGGCCCCTCCCACAGGGGAACAAACCATACGTGTGCCAAGGAGAGGTCATGCAGGTTAATATAAGGCTCTTTTCCTAGATAAGGAATGTCAGGGAGACGGTGGCTTCGGCCCTGCTTCTCCTGAGCAATGAAGATTCTGACTGAGGGCAACTTAGACACAGACCCTGCTGGGACAGCTGGAGGCTGGGACGGCTCCCCAGAGCCTGCCTGACGGTACCCCAACTCTGTCCATTCAGTCAATCTCGAGAGTAATCATTCATGTAAATTGGCCCTATTAGGGCTTACTCGGTAAAATTGCCAAGCACGGGCCACATCTTCACACAGTAATAGGACAGAAAGACAGGCAGTTGTGTTCACATGTTCTGAAACGCGTGGATGGCCGGGATGTTGGGAAAGTTGAGACAGGGTAGATCTGTCAGGCATGTCTGCACCACGTCCTGGGATGGGATGCAGCGTGGACAGTTCCCAGGGCTACCGGAAGTAGCTTATTCAGAGCAGGGAGTGTGCTTATCCTTAAGGAGGCAAGTCAGAGGGCAAAGGACAGGTAAGGATCACAAAACAGAAGGTAAGATGAGCAAGGGCAGATGGGTCAGAATTTAGGCTGAGAACTGGGGAAGTTTCAGATACTTGCCTTTATGAGGCAGCAACTTGTGCAGAGTGTGGAGGCTTGTGTGCCCAGGTAGCCAGAGTAGGCAGCAGGGGCCTTCCTTGGCTTTGGCTCTTGGTAGCCAGCAGCTGAGTGTCTTCTTTGGAGGACTGCCTGTGGCCTCCTGGATAGAGCTTTGCCTGTCGATAGAGAGATGGAGGTACCTGGGGATCCATGCATCTCCCCCAAGGGCACCCTGAACCAGTGACTGTCTAGCGAAGTATGAAAGTCCAGGCCCCTTGCCTCAGGTCAGGACAATTCTGAGCGGTATCTTACCCTCCAGAGACCCTCTCAGAATCCAAGTGAAGCCACCCCTCCGTGGGACTCCGCCTGAAATCACCTCCTCATCTGACTTCCTCCCTATCCTGCCGGCCAACCCCACTTCCTTATAGGTCTCCCCTGGGAGGATGTCTTAATGAATCCCTTATACAAGAACCTGCATCTCAGGGTCTGCTTCTCAGGAGCTCTCTTAGGAGGTGTCTGACTCATGTCCATGATGGCTCATCACCTCCCAGCAGGTTCTGAGCTCCTCCTGCACGCCCCACACAGTTCATACCTCTGTGTTCACATTCTACCCCCTTGACGCTCACCTCCAGCAGGGGGCGCAGTGGAGCAGCACTCAAGCCGCAGCGAGTGCACACAAAGTGGTGCAGGTAATTGTGGAAAGGTGGAGGTCAGGGTGGCTGTGATCATTCAAGGGGAGTTTCCTGGATGATATGGGCTGACAATTAGTCTTGAAGGGTAGGAGTTAGAAAGGCCACAGGAGGATGCGAGCAGGGGGACACATGAGCAAAGATGCTGAGGCAGCGGCCAGCACTGGGGGACTAGAGACCAGAGACAAAGGAGGCTCGGCTGCCTGGGCTCTAACGTGGGTTGGGTAGAGAGCCTGGATACAAACCAGAGGCCGGCCTTTCCTATTCCACCCAGAGAGAAAAGAATGCCCCTCTCTCTTCCTCACCCAGGTAGCTCCATGGGCACGGGAATAGTGGGGAATGTCCAAGCTGGTCCTAGTGTCTGGAGAATGAGCCAGCTGGCAGCACCGTAACCATTCACAGGTCACTGAGGATGCAGTGGGATGTGTGTCCCCTTGGCATGCCCAATATGAAGGTGCTGGGACTCCCCTTAACTTCCAGCAGGCAGCCTTTCCTTTGTGGTCCTGCCCACCTCACCAGCCCACACTCAGCCCAGGTATGAGCAAGTGTCTGGAGTGGAGCACGGAGCAAGAGTGGGAAGAGAACCACCTCGAAGCTGAGTGCTATGTCAGTCTGGACTCCCCCTGAGACAAGGATGGAGGTGGTTTACTGGGGGGTGACCCCAGGAAGCTCAAGTATAGGAGTGGGGGACATGGGACGGAAGGGAGAAAAGCCAGTGTATGGAGCATAAACGCACTGACTCCTGCTGCAGGCAGCCGGGCTCTACCCCCCTGGGGACCCTCGGACATATAATTAGGATGATGAACCATCCCAGTCTGCCAGACTGACCCAGTGTTAGCACTGAAAGTCCTGCATCCTGGGAATCCCCTCAGCCCCTTGAAGACCAGGATGGCCACTGATATCATGAGAACATGCACCTAAGGGCGGGGAGGTTGTGTTTGTCAACAGAAGTCCCTCATTGGTTGAGAGTTGCCTCTGGGGATCAGCTCTCCTGGACTGCCCCTCATGAGCAGCTGAGCAAGCTGTATGACCCTGGGAAAGTCCTCGGGCAGAGAAGCTGGAAGATGCAGGCTCTTGAGGTAAGAAGCCATCAGCACACAGCGAACAGTCGTGGAGCTGCAGGTGAACTCAGATGTGGGCCAGGAGGATGTGGGTGGAACCATCAGTAAGGTCAGCTACCAGTACCTGTGATCTCAGGTATGGAACTCGGCAAGGTGGGGGCGGTGAGGTCAGTTGCAGATCTGAGGCACTAAGTTGCTTCCCCCAAGGTCACTGGCTTTGTTCCAGTGGCAAGGGGTGTCCAGCCTCAGAGCCCACACACCTTGCTTTCACCTGCAGTCTCCAGTCGTCTGTTTATCCCCCATCCATCTCCAGCTGCATCCAGCCCGAGACACATCCCTTCTGAATAGTTCTGCAGACAGCTGCTGCAAAGAGAGGCTATTGAAAGCCATCCTAGAAGTGAGTTAGTAATAGCTCACCTTGAAAAATAACAAGGTTAAGGCTGAAGAATGTTCTATTCAATTCTGTTGTAATTAAGGGAACTTTTCTGCGTTGCATGCTGCATAATTGAATTATACCACCGATTAACTTTTTAAAATAATTATTTGTAGATTTGTTTCCCTTAGTAGCGCATATTTTTAAAAATAATATACTTTGCCGCTTAATAAAGCAGATAGATGCCGGGGGAGAGATGGTGGAGGAGATATTGTTTGTGTTCAGTGGTTCCATCGTTACTATTGATTGCCCAGCCTTATTATTCACCTCAGAGACATGGCAATTAATAGCAATGGAAATGAAGGAATAGTCGTGTTCCACGAGGCTTTATTGAGAGAGGAAATGAACAATACATGCAGACAAGGAATAATTCTTTGTTGCTTGTGACAACGGTGCTTTCAGAGGAAGGATTAACCTGCATCTTTAAGGAGCACCTGAGGCTCTCCCTCCAGGTGCTGGGAGATGTCAGGTCTGAGGCCTGCCCCGTTGGAAACCCCCTCCCACCGCCACCTGTCTGTGGCCCACTGAAATAAGGCGGAGGCTGAAATAAGGTGGCGGGCCTGATCTGGGTGGTCTGAGATGGCCCTTCCCTGAACTCCTGCCTCTACTTGGTATTCAAGACTGGCGGCTCTAAATTGGATCATAGTGAGTCATCCTCTAGACCCCTGGAGGGTCTTGGCCTGAATAATGAGATAAGTGGTGGTGGACCCAGGCACTCACTGGTGTTACCCTGAGGTCTGGCCCTGCTCTCCCTGCCCTCCCTGCCTGCAGTCCTCGCTGTCATGCCACACTCCACGCCCCCGCCGCTCGCCGGGGCTTCTCTCAGCCGCCCCTCACCCAGGAAGCCTGCCTCTCCTGCTTACAGGCCAGTGGCTGCTCGCCCTCCAGGACTGGCCTGCAGCTGTCTCCTCTCCCAGAAGCGCACGGCTGTCTCCCGGCCAGTCCCTGGACTCTGCGAGGATCCGCCCTGTCCGTCTTCACTGCTGCCCGGGCCCCAGCAGAGCAGGGCACAGAGCAGTGCCAGCAGCCGTCTGCGGACTCCAGGGAGCTTATCTGTGCATATTTACAATGACCTCTTTGCCAATGCCCCCAAAGGCGGGTTTTTTATTTTTCCAGTTGAGGTATAATTTATATAAAGTTCACTAATCTTGCAGGCACAGAAGGATTATGTTTTCTATATCTACACAAGCTACTGTGCAGATAAAAGTATGGAACATTTCCAGCACCCCGGAAAGCCCCTCCTCTTGCCTTCCACCCTCAGGGTATAACCACTCTTGTGATTTTTATCACCATTGATCAGCTTTGCCTGTCTCAGTCTTTATACAAATAGAATCGTGCAGCAGGGACACTTGTGTCTGCCTTCTTTCCCTCAGTGTTACCTCTGTGAGGCTCATCTTGATGGCATTTTATGTGCCCATCCCCTGCAGGGCTTCCCTGTTCGATGCCCACTAGGGGACCCCTGACTGCAGAAGACAGAGACGAGCCCAGGGCTGCAGACAGAGCTCCCGCTGGCTGCTGCAGGCTCAGCACCAGAGCTCAGGGCATGGCGAAGGTGGCCAGGTCACTGCTGGGTGACCAGCCTGTGGGCTGAAGCTGCCACAGGCCCTGGTTCTTTGAGAAGGGGCAGCTCAGGGCATCCTCAAAGGAGATGGGCAGAGAGATAAACAGAGGAGGAGGGAACCTTCATGATGGATATGGGCAGGTGGCTGCGCTCTCAGGAAACCCCTGATTTGCTCTGCCAATCAAGTCACCGACTCTGAAGTGACCCACCCTCCTGACCACTGTAGCAATGCAGCTTGGTCTCTGCTCAGGCCCAAAGGGGTGAATTCGGGAAAGCAGATGACATCTGCTTAACTGAAGTGGACATGAGCCTCTCAAGGCCAGCAGCCTGCCTTATTTGTTCCTGGGTCCCCAGCACCTGGCAGATACCTGCTACACAGTATGTGCTCAGTAAAGTCGTTTCCAAATGACCAAAGGAGGGGAAAAGATGGGCAAATAGTCCCACCTTGAGGTGATGATCTGACCTCCTTCCTCACAATGCCCTGGGGGATCCACACCCATCAGTGCCCTCTTCACCTGTTTCAAAGGCAAGTAGGCCTTACTGGAGCAATGCAGGCCATCCCGTGGCAGTGAACCCAGCCCTGGGCTTGCCTGTTTGGGCTTGTCTGGGAGCGAACAGGCAGTCTGTTTGCTCCCAGAGCCAGGGCCCTGCTCTATTCACCTCTGTGCCTGTAGCCCCAGAGAAAGAGAGTTCAGGGAATTGGGCCAGAGAAGGGAGTTCAGGGAATTGTGTGGGCATCAAACTAAAATACTCATGTCCTCTCTTAAATAAAGGGAAATTTTAGCAAGGAAGAAGGAACGTCCAAAGTTGGTGACATCCTGAGATTCCTGAATCTTATGTAATAATATGTGTGCGAAAAGAGAGAAATATTACCATTTCAATATCCATGTTCTCTCCCCGTCCCCTGCCCATAAGTCGGATGCTGACTGTCACATCAATCCTGGACTTTTTTGTGCAGGATCATGGTAATAGGTAAGCGGGAGAATTGAGGGGCTGGATTTGTTTGCATTGAAAAAGGCATAACTGGTGGAAGGAGTAGGAGATATCCGGAAGGTAGAGGGACAAGGGACGGCCAGAGGCAGGGGGCCGGTGAGAGGAGAATTTTTGAGTTAGGAGGCTGAGGAAAGTAACTGGGAAGCAGCTGCCATGCCTGTGAGGAACTGAGAAAGAGAAAGAGAATATTCAGGATGTTTTGCTGTGCGTCGTGGATGAAGTCTCCTTGGATGGCTTCTGAGACAGCTCAGGAAAGACTTGCATTTCTGTTCAGTTGTAGAACTGGGGCATCTCCCAGTGCGCCATGATGCAATGTGGGCTGGGGGAGGGGGGCAGGCAGCTTTACGTAGAGGTGACACACCTGGGGGTCATAGGTGAGGTGCACTGGGGGCCGGGAGAGCCAGGGCTGCGTCTGGGGGAGTTTGAGAATCGGTGCTAGTGACCTCACATGTCTGGGGTCAGCCCCAGTTTTGGTAAAACAAGGACTTTGGTACACTGAACTTGATCTGCGATGGTAAATAACTTTTATTCATTCAAAAGTCAATTAGGGGGGCTTCCCTGGTGGCGCAGTGGTTGAGAATCTGCCTGCTAATGCAGGGGACATGGGTTCGAGCCCTGGTCTGGGAAGATCCCACATGCCACGGAGCAACTAGGCCCGTGAGCCACAACTACTGAGCCTGAGCGTCTGGAGCCTGTGCTCCGCAACAAGAGAGGCCACGATAGTGAGAGGCCCGCTCACCGCGATGAACAGTGGCCCTCGCTTGCCGCAACTGGAGAAAGCCCTCGCACAGAAACGAAGACCCAACACAGCCAAAAATAAATAAATAAAATTAAAAAAAAAAAAAGCCAATTAGGCTTAATCGGTAGAGTCTTCCAGGGGAGTGTAGGGAGAAGGGTTTTGAGGTAGAATCTGAGCTCAATAAGAAAGGGTGACATGATTGATGTAATTGACTAGCAGTGTCTGTCCGGATGCCATGGAGAGTGCACTGGCCATGGTTTAGAGTTTCCCTAAGGCCTCTTTTAAAACTCAAGGTCAAGTGTGAGTATGAGTCCATGTGTGTGGTGGATATAGCCTCACAAGGGGTTGGGAGGTGGTGTCATTAAATATTTAAAATCTCATTCAAAGAGCATTTCATATAGAGTAGGAAATTTGTAAATGCTTTTGAGTGAATTCTTATATAAATGCATATGGGTGCCTCGAATACTGGAACATAATAGGGACAAATTCTTGTCATTTTAACAAATATTGATCTGGTGCCTATAAGGTGGCAGGTACAGTGAAAGATACCAGGAAGGAGAGTTGTTCCTGCCCTCAGTGAGCTCCTGGACTTTGAGGAACTTTCAGAAATGAAAAAATAAAACAAACAAACACAAAACATTAAGCTCACCTTGATCACATCAGCCTCAGGGCAACTGGTGCTGAAAAGTTGTATCTCAGTAGCTACTCACTATGAGCAGAGCTGGTCTGGGGTTCTGTGATCACCGCTCTTTTGCCCATATCTCTTAATGCAGAAACATGGGGCAGGACACTTCCAGTTACCTAATTAATTTACTCTGAGAAATGTTCCCAGGCCCCATTAACAGTCCACTCGTTGAGATTTTATGGGGAAAAGGTCTTTGATTTTAAGAGCTCGGCAGTCTGATTCCTCAACCCACAACTGATTAGAAGCACAAGTTTTGAGGTTGGGGGTGAGGAGTGGAGGATTCTAGAGGGAGTCCTCTGATTAAGATTGGAAAAGAGGGGCTTCCCTGGTGGCACAGTGGTTGAGAATCTGCCTGCCGATGCAGGTGACACGGGTTCGAGCCCTGGTCTGGGAGGATCCCACATGCCGCGGAGGAACTAAGCCCGTGCGCCACAGCTACTGAGCCTGCGCTCTAGAACCCGTGAGCCACAGCTACTGAAGCCCGCGCGCCTAGAGCCCGTGCTCCGCAACAAGAGAAACCACCGCGATGAGAAGCCCACGCACCGCAACGAAGAGTAGCCCCTGCTCGCCGCAACTAGAGGAAGCCCGCACACAGCAACGAAGACCCGACGCAGCCAAAAATAAATTAATTAATTAAAAAAAAGAAAAAAAAAAGATTGGAAAAGAAACTCTCAAAGAGACAGCCAGTGACGAACCTGGGAGCCACAAGCAGGAAAGAGGACATGAAACCAATGAAAGCCCAGCCTTAGGGGAACTACCCACCCTTCTCAAGCACCAGCCCTCCAGACACACGCTGCTGCATCAGATTAGCTGACTGGTCCAGAGAGGACAGGGGTGTGGGGACAGGGATGACTGTTTGCTGGAGGAGGCAGGCGACTGGTCGTGCCAACCACAGAGAAATAAAGCTCAACAGCGGGATTTTTCAGACAGTAAGCATACCAGCCAGAAACTGTATATCCTTGTTGGCAAAGGATGGTGGGGATGAACTGCTGAGCTAGGTCCTTTAGACACATCTCCCTAAGCATCACAGAGAGAGCCTTACCATCAAGTGCGCAGGTGCAGACAGGTGGCACAATGGCTGCCGTGGGCCTGCAGGGGCTGGGTGGGCTGGGGAGCGTGCGGTGCCCACAGAACTGCAGCCTTCTGTGGCATGGGAAAGAGGGCTGGGTGAGGAAGAACTTCTGATTCTCCAAGAAGCTGGAAATCGGGCTTCTTATGAAATCTCCCAAGTTTAAAACATTGGCAGCTAATTCAATTTTTAAAACAACCCCACAAATTTCTTCTTCTCCCCTGTTTCCTTCCCCATGTGTGATCTCCATCTGCTTGGTGGGTTATTATTATCCTGTGTACACCAAGGAAACCAGCTTATAGAGTGGTGGGGTGATTTGCTGAAGTTCCCAGAGCTGGTGGTCAGAGGAACTGAATTCTGCAACTAGGTCTGAATTAAAAGGGATTCACTCTTCTCTCACCGTGCTGTTGTACAGTGTGTGTATTGCTTTAAAGTTTCAGGCATCTCGACTTTTATCATTTGCAGCCCATTCTCACCAAGCTGAGGATGGGTTCCACTGCAAAAGAGTCTCTGAGCTGCTGTTTCCAGAGGAAAAGTGATGATCACTCCTCAGAATGACTTCCTCCCCTAAAATGGAGCTGCTGTCTTCCCCAGAGATGACATACAGGGATGCTCAGCCGGGGATAAGATACAATCCCTAAGTCATGGTGTCAGACCTCCGATTTTCCTATTGCAAGTGGAGGCTTATCCCTTTGTTCTTTAGATAAATAGATGATAGATGATAGCTAGATAGATGACAGAGAGACGGATAGAGGGAGAGAGAGAGAGATGGAGAGAGAGATGAAGAGATAGATAGATAGATAGATAGATAGATAGATAGATAGATTTCATAATACAGACGTTTCTAAAGACTAATACAGCTAAACCCTGTTTTCCTACTACCCGGCTTAAATAAAATACCACCAGTTCAGGTGAAGCCCTATGTGCCCTTCTCTGACCAAATCTTCCAGATTTCATCAGCAGGAAGTTGGTGTTTATCATTTCCATGCATCCTCCTATCTTTCTGAGAGCCAAAGTCTATGTACTTTTTTAGGTTACACGCATGCATACCCAGATACTGATACACACATACAATCACACATGTGCACCATATATATACACACATGTGCATGCACCCACACCCACATACAGAGTTTCCACTTTTCCTTGCAGGTGATTCATGCTTCACTTTCTTCCCCAGATCTTATCTGGTCTCTTCAGTGAGCCTTTGGGGTTAGTGGGCTGATTGCGTTACCCTCACTTTTTGGAGGACGAATAAGGACTTCAAGAGGGGGTAGGAGATGGACACGAGTCTCCTAGATGGCAGAGCCAGACTTGCACCTGGGCTTCCTCTGCCTTGCTCTAGGGCACCCTCCCCTCCCAGCCACAGCAGGATCTCTGCTTTGCTCTGGGTCACTCAGTCACAGGCAAAGGTGGATGTGTCCAAACAAAAAAGTCATTCCTCCACAGACTGAAAATAGCAAGCCTCAGTTGAAATTTGTCTCTCCAATTAATGTAATACAGTCTTTTTCCCTTTTAACTTCTCTCATTAATTGATAGTGTTCTCTGCCCAATCAGTTTCTTTGATTGTTCCCTTCTTTAAAGCTTAGGGCCAGGAGCTGGATGGGTTGCATTTAAGTTATGACTTATATAGGAAATTGATATTGGCATTTTCTGCATGACTTGCCTTCCTTCAGTGAGTTACTTTGCTCTAATCCTCCGTGAGAAGCTCCAACTGTAAAGGAGATACAGGTTAATTAAAAATTGGAAGCTGGTAAATTTCACCTTGGGCAGCTTGTGTGTGCTTTTGGCAGGAGTTGATGCAATTATTGATCAAATAAAATTGTCATCCAAAAGAACATATCTTTTTTTCTTTTACAAAGAATGCAGCAAGATATTTATTATTAAAATCAAGCCTTTACCAAAGATGCAGTAATGACATATGAAAACTGGGTAGGTTTTTGTCAAAATGAAGAATTACGTATATTTTAAATTAAATGCTATTAGATTTTATTTTTAAGTGAAAGAATAGATTGGGCTTCTAAGTTATTGTCAGGCTAAAAAGCACCATTCTAGGCCCACTGTAATTACTCAGTAAATGCTTGTCAAATCGAACTGAATTGAAAAGACATCAAGACGCCATTACGCTTAACCAGTCTTGAGGGTAACAGCAATTGTAGGGCTGTGCCACCTATATAATATTGATGGAGTCCTAAAGAAAACATGAGTGATTTTTTTTTCTAAGAAAATCACATTATTCACACACTGCAGGGGATTGGGGGCATCAAGTTCTCAAATCAGGAGTGCGTGTTGCCTCTGTGGGTTTCCTGCCTCACGAGCTGCCCCACCTGGATGCACCTGCCTCAGGTGCCCACTTTCTGTGGAAAGAAAGACTTTAGCAGCACAAATCCTCTCAAAGTCAACGCAAACCTCTGTCTGAAACGATTCATGCCAGAGGCTTTGCTCTCTGGTAAGCTTCAGGTCACATTTCTCAGTGTAAAGACCCCCCTCTGTCAACAGCCTGTGTTTGCTGGGCTGGTGGCAGATCCTCCACCAGCCCATATGACTCAGCCTGACGCTGGGGACAGAGGGATGGACAGAGCCGGGGACCAGCGGAGGTCTGGAGTCAGGATGGGCTTTGTCCTCGCCGCTGCCGGTCCTGGCCTGCCACCCCACCTCCCACCCTGCCTGGAGAAAGCTGAGCGAGACAAAGGCTTGCTGATTCCAGGTGACAAGACAGGGGGCTGAGTGGAGTGCGAGAGGGAAGGGGAGAAAAGCCGATACAAAGCAGCGCCCTCCAGGTGGTCACCACTGTGGGCAAACTGGGGCCCAGGGATACTTCCTGTGATGCCTGATGCTAAGAAGGTTCTCGTATTGTCCACTGTGGCATCCCCTAGCCACATGTGACCGGTGGGCATCTGAAATGTGGCCCGTGGGATTGAGGAACTGATTTTTTACATTTATTTCATTTCGATTCATTTTTATTTTTGATTATGTACAGACTGTGCCTTCAAGTTGCTGGCGCAAGGGATGGAAGAGGGTGTCATTTACCCAGTGGCTCTATCTCCTGTCACCTCAGGGGGTGTTATACCCCACAGGACCCGTCCATCAGCCTGCGTGGGTGCGGGAGTTTCCTGCAGGTACCCGCCCCGCGCACCAACCACTGCTGCATCAGGGCAGCACAGGTGCAGAGGAGAGGCTCTGGCAGTTGTAGCTGAGGCAGGAGCTGACGTATACTCCTGCGTGAGGCTATTTACAACAGATGTGCCGACAGCAGTAGTTCTCAAATCGGAGAGACCATCGGGAGCTCCAGGAAGGCTTGTTAAAACAGATTGCTGATGGCCAGCCTGAGGGCTTTTGATGCCCATGCCGGTGGTCAGGTGACCACATTTCCAGATTCCCTGGGCTCAAGTTAAAGGTGAGCCAGAGGATGTGTGTTGGAGCGGAGGTGACCAACCATAGCGGTTCGCCCAGCACTGAGAACATGAGACTTTCAGTGTTCAGACCAGAACAGTCCCAGAAAAACTGGGACTGGTTGATCACCCTCTCTGGAGGCATCTTTTGGCCGCCTGTGCTTCAGTGACTTTGCCAAGTGGGAAGTTTAGGCCCAGCCCTGCTTGCCCCTCAGGGTGCCTGTGAGAATCAGGGTGGTGCGTGAAGCCTGGGAAATTTTATTGTTGGGCTTTAAGATAAGCTGCTTCTCCAACAGTAGAGGGTGCAGGTGGCCTCTGGAGCAAGAGGTCTGATCTCCTCCCCAACCTCTGAGCAGCCTCCGGAAGTGCAGCCCCGGTAAAGAAACAAGCCTCCCCGTGCAGGTCCCGATTCTCCTGGGACAATCCTAATGGCCTATGGAATGAACCTTAGTGGGGAGCTCTGCATGGAGCCTTTGATTCCCACCTGGTGGTAGCTTCCTTTCCGTGTTAGGTGTGATGTTTTCAAGGAGAGACTCTTTGGACCATTTCTCCTTCACAATCAATTAAATATGAATATCATCTCTGTTCAGCCCTGTATAGATATGGCTGGAAGGGGCGAAGAGGAGGAGCACAAAGCTTGCTCCCTGCTCTAGGATGTCCCTGACACATTGGGGAGGAAAGAATGGTTTGATGATGCCCATTCCCAATTCCCCATTGCAGACAGACAGATGTATGCATGACCTCTCCTCTTACCCTACATTCTGTCTACCCTTGGGCCTGACGATGCGTTTGTCTGCCTCCCTGCCCAGCCTTAGACTGTGAGCACCTTGAGGGCAGGGACCATCTTGCCAGTCTCCCTATTCCTGGGCTCAGCTCAGAGCCTGGCAGGGAGCTTCCAATTGGAGGCTGTTTGCTGGAGGAAGGAGGAACCTGCCCCTCTGTGCGTGCTGAGTTCAGCCAGGAAGAGGGGCTGAATGGTAACCAGGGAAGAAGCAGGGTCCTGGAGGAGGTAAGGCAGGCCCTGGACCATCAGGATGGGTAGGCTTTTTAGAGGAGAGGCGATAAGAGACTGTTCTGGGCTGTGGGACAGCATAACCAGGGCACAGACACTGGAGAGACCCTGGAAAGTGTGGGTGACAGGGAGGGGCCCAGCCTGGCTGGAGTGAGGGATCAGACTGGTCAGCAGAGGGGAAAGAGATTGGCTCAATCCAAGGAGCAGATAATGAAGGGCCTTAACAGCCCAGCTGAGAAGTAGGTATCATATATCAAAGTAGAATATAATAGTAAGCAAAGATTTCTGAGAACTAGAGACAATAACAACTTTTTGGCTTCTTGATTTTTCCAGGATGTTGTGTGATTTGTTAAGGTGGCCTTAACAACTAAAAGAGTGCAGTTAGTGAAATATTACTCAGCAATACAAAGCGGTGAATTATTGATAGATCCAACAACATGGATGAATCTCAAAATCATTGATATACTGAGTCAAAGAAGCTAGGCCAAAAAAAAAAAAAAAAAGAGGACATTCTGTAGGATTCCATTTATATAAAATTCTAGAAAATGAAAGCTAATCTCTGAAGACAGAAAGCAGATCAGTGGTTGCCTGGGATGGCAGCAGAGAGATGGGTGAATTGTAAAGGGATATGAAGAAATGTGGGGAGCTGATGAAAATGCCTGTTATCTTGATTACAGTGATGGTTTCACAGTATATACACATACCAGAACGGATCAAAATGTACACTTTAAATGTGTGCAGTTTCTTGCACTTCAATTATATCTCACTGAAGTTGTTTTTAAAAAAAGGTTATCCATAACAACAGTGGAAGTTGAGAAAACATAGTATATTTTCTTAAGTAAAAGGGAATACTTTATATATGTTAATTCATGCAATTCTCTCAAGCATCCCAGTGATGTAGGCGTTAAATTCCCATTTCACAAATTCTGAACTGAGGCCCAGAGATACTCAGTGACTTACTCAGGGTGGCACAACTTATGAGTAATGGGCGGAGCCAGAATTCCAACACAGGTCTGTCTGATCTCCAGATCACCATGTCATGTACTTTGTCTGTGCCTCTCAAACTGGATTCTCCCTCTGAGAGCATCCCCAGTGCTCAGGAGGAGAGGGATGAACTGATGGGTCAAAAGGCACTTCCCAAACCTCCGAGGACTCGGCATCTCATCTTTCAGAATGGCTTTGGATGGGGGAGGATCTTACCTTATGATTATCAAGGTGATTTTAGCTCAAATTTTGAACTCAACCACTGATTGCTAATCACTTCCTCTTCCCAATAGACAAGGCATAACCTTCGTGTGAAAAGCAATCAGTAGAACAGGAAACAGGAGGGTCAGAGATGGGTGTGGGCGACTTAAGTTTCAGATATATCCCTGCTGTAATCTTTGAATGTTTGATTGTGAACACATATCACATGGAAATAGAAATTTTGAAGTGAGAAAGGAGAGTGGAAAGAAAGGCAGAAGGAAGGAAGAAGGAAGGAGGGAGATAGAAAGGGAGGAAGAGATGGAGGGAAAGGTCTCTACTTCAGGACATATGTTGAGATCAGTGCATGGCCAACTCATTCTCCTGGCCCTTCCGCTCTCACCCAAGACCCTTGTCAGTAAGAAATGATGGTCACGCCAACTCCCTAGGATCCTCTCAGAGACCCAGGTCTTTGGAGAAAGATTCTATTGCCATCACTCAACACCATTTCCTGGATGTTTGGGGAAGAGTCTTCAGTGCTGGCTGAGAAAAAGTGCAGTTGATTGGGATACTTTGATTCCCTGAGTTTTTTTTTATGGCATTCAGCCTCCCCAGTCCAGGACATAATTTCTGAGGTTTGCAATATTGGATTGAGGAAATGCTGATCGATTTGTTTTGATTTTCCTTCTCACTCTGCTCCAGTTAGCAGGTCCTGCTTCCACCAACCCTACAGACTAATTATCACTTGCGATGCCATCATCGATGCCGCAGAAGGTCCCATTAGCACCTTCCAAGGGATTTATATGAAAATGACTGTGAACTGGGCTTGGACACTAATGAATTAATCTATTGATATTCGTGGGGAAAATCCAGTTGCTTCTGAGCAGACCAGGCATTCTCCACAGTCCCCTGAATGAACTGGATTCTTTCTAATCATCCTCCATACCCACCTCCCTCGACCCCGGCAGCCTCCCCAGACACCTCTCCTCCCCCACCCTGTTCTTCCTCAGCTGGGTCAATGCTGCTGCTATTGCAGTACTATCCTGAGCACACTGTGCTAAAACTCTCTGGGATCTCCACTGGTTGCTCCCTAAGGAGAGGAACCATAGTTATTCCCTTTGTATCCACAGGACCCAACACAAAGTAGCCCCAAGATAGCCAGTATAAGTGTTTACTGTGTGCCAGGCATGGTTCCAAGGACTCTACCTGGATTCAATCCCTTAATCTTCAGAACTCTATGAGATGAGGTGTGGTATCATGCCTGTTACATAGATGGGGAAACTGAGGCACAGAGCAATTCAGTTACTTGTCCAGGGTCATACAGCTAGGAAACAGAGGTGCTGGGATTCAAACCCGGAGAGACTGGCTCAGAATCCAACGTCAAAGTTTGTTGGCGTACACTGAGTTGTATTTTTAGAAGTTGAGGTCTTTTTTCAGGTACCTAGTTAATATCTGTTTGCAACGGGCCAAAAACTTAAGCTGAAAGAACAGCACCTGTGGGGACCGTAGCCTAAGTCCATAGCACAATTCCAGCTGTGACACCGTGCCAACCAGGCCTCTGTCCTGTTTCAAACCCTTCTCCTCGCTGCCTTCAGAGTCAAGGCCAAACACTTGAGTAAACCTTTACTACCCTTCCTTCTGCAACAGACAATGACTGGCACATCATAGATGACTTAATTAACATTTGTTGAATGAATAAATGAATGAATGAAGAAATGAGCACATGCATGCACCAAAAGATACACCTGTATGAGGACAGAATTTAGCAATTTTTGCCTTTCTAAAATCACATCCCTGCTAACTTGCCCATGAACTAAAAGTATAACCCTGTCAATAGTCTCATATATGAGTTTCTTACACATCAGACAAGATTTAAGGACCCAAAACACAGGATTTTATCAGAATTTCCTGTATGCTAAAGGATGACAAATTTTCATATTGCGTCAGGTGAAATTGTGTTTTCAGGTTAGAAACAGGGCTTGAGAGGCATGTAAAACAGTCTCTGAAGCCTCTTTGACCAGACTACTAGATGCTGAACAGACATTTTTAAGGCTTTTAAAACCAGACTTTATGTAAAAGGTGGAGAAATAAAGCTCAAAATCCCTTTAGTGCTCCAATTTTGCTAATAGGCTTAGGAAAAGACTTTCATTGTCTTTTTGCATGTTTAAGATAATGATGGATTCTGGAATTGTCTCAGAATTCCCATCTTATGAATTTTTTTGAGCCTGGTTTGACATGGGATTGAGTTCATCTTGCACTCATTTACTGAGCCATTCCCATGAGTCAAGCACTACAATTGGCCCTGTGTGGGGATTTAGGGGACTGGTAATAGAGCTTTAGAGGGGGCTAAGAGAACAGAGTCCTGCCCTCAGGGAGCTTCCTATCACTGGGAGCGCTAATACAGCAGGAGGGGCCTGCAAGGTGCAAGGTGCTATAGAACGTCCATCTGGAAGGAGTTCTTTGATTTGGACTACGGAAGACCAGTTCAGTCCTCTTGGAGGGAGGGCCTTTGAGGTGAGGTTGAGGGACAGGTGGAGAGATAGTTACAAATGAATAGAAGAAGGGAAGAAAGGGGCATCCCCATGTCTTCTGAGAAGCTCCTGGTCCATCAGGGGAAACAGACCCAAACACACCCAACCCCGCCAATGGGGGACACAGGGAAGGCTCTTCCCTGGTTGAGATCCTGGTGGGGTCCTGGTTCACCCTCCACTTGAGAGTGTGGCATGGATAATGCAATGTGTAGGCATAAGGAATCTGATCCACACTTTCTCTTCTGTCTTCAAACCACCTTTAGCCTCTACTCCTCTAGCTGAGGACCCCACCCCATAATTTATTGTGAAAATAGAATCCATCAGAAAACAGCTCCCTAACCTCCCACCCTTCAGTGGAGGCAAGTCCTTGCTCCTCTCAGGGCCGATGTGTCACCTGACCTGCAATGATACCCTTTTTCATAACCCCATCTAAGGAACTGCTCCCGTCAGCATACAAACAGGCTCAAGTACCTGATATTAAAGGGAAAAATTAAACCCCTCTTTTTTCTTCACCTTCAGCTGCATCCAAAGATCTCTACTACCCTTCTTAGCAAAGCACTGCTTATTTCTCTGCACCCCGGTTTCCTCATCTGTAAAAAGGGACTATCATTAATAATCATCCCATAGGCTTGTTGAAACATTAAATCAGTGAATCCTTGTGAAGCACACAGAAGGGGCCCGGAATGAGCTTTCACTGTTTGTTAGCAGTTATTAATCTCCAACAAGTTGCCTGTACTCATTGCCTGACCTCCTCGCTCTATTACCCCTCACTCCCTTCTGATCTGTCCTCCCTTCCTGATGTGCAACTGAAATTGCTTTGTCAAGGTCACCAGTAGATGACACGAAGCTCAATCAGATGACATTCCCCTGTCTGCTCCCTTTGGACTTCACATCATGCAGCAATGTCCACTGCCCTCTCTCCTTTTTGAAACACTTCTCCCTTGGACTCTGGGATTCTGTGGTATTACTGGAAGTTCCTGCTCCTTTGCTGCCTCCTCTTCTCCCACCAAATATTGGAGAGTCTTTGATGCACTGTTTTTACCCTCTCCAGGCCAGACCTCCCGTGAACTCCAGGCTCGCATATTCCCCTGCTCAATGGTCATCTCTGCTCCACTGCCTCCCAGGCACCTTGAATCCAAAGTCAAAAGCAGAGCTCTGCCCCCTCCTCCCACCGCAGATGGTCATCCCTCCATCCTCGCCCTCTAAACTACAAGCTCCCAACCACTCAGACTCACAGTCATCGCTGAGTCCCCCCTGCCCATCCACATCCATGGCCACATTGTCCCTCACCTGGAGGACCCCATGAGCCTCCCCACTGGTCTCTCTGCTCCAGCTCTTGCCCCTCCCTGGTACATTCTCCATTCAAAGCTGGAGGGTCTTCTTAAAGCAAATTCCAGATCATATTTCTCTCTTGTTTAATTCAGTTTGAAGACTTCCCAAGGTCCTGAAGATAAAAACCAGCCCCTCCCCCATGGCCTGCAAAGCCCCCAGGGCCTGCCGGAGGCCTGCCTCCCGTGCTCTTCTCCTGCTGATCTTGTCCTTGCTTGGGACACTCAGACCCTGTGGCCTCTCTCTGTTCCTCCAACAGGTGGGGTCTTTGCACTTGCTGCTCCCTCCCTGGGATTCTGTTGCTCTGTCCATCCCCTGCCTCTCAGCTGCTTCCATCCCATTACAAGCAGCTTAGCCCAAATATCTCCTCCTCAACTGAGCCTTCTCTGATGCAGTTAGCTATGCCATTGTTATTAATTTCTTTTCTATCTGCCCCACTATAATAGAGTCCCACAATGTGCAAGAACATTATCTGCCTAGAATACAACTGTGTCCCGAGCATCTCGCATCATGCTGGCCGTGCACTAACTCCTTTGCAAATCTTTGTTGAAGAATGAACCCTTTGACACCCCTACCCACCTGCTAGGCATCCATCTCCACTTACCCAAGCATTCCTGAGTGCCTATTAGAATAAGTGCTACACAGAGAAGACAACCCTGCAAGATGCAGAGTCCAAAGACTCTACATGGGTGTAAATCCATTTTCTAACCTTTATTAGTCAAGTAATATTAAGCAAGTTACTTAACCTCTCTCAGGTTCAATTTCATCATCTGCCAAATGAGGGTGAGAATAACGATATATCACTCACAGGGTTGCTGGGAGAACTGCACACAATAAGCCGTGCGATTGTGCTTTATAAAATTATACAGTACTTTCAATACCATATATTTCAACTAGAAGTAGCATTTGCAGGCAGCTATTGTCATTTTCATTTTTAGCCAATGGGGAAGCAGGGACTCCATGAGGCTGGGGACCAATTTTCATCCCCACCCACGATGTGTGAGTGTATCAAACCCTGCCATCAATGAGCATTCATTTTCTCTCTCCTTCCCTCCGTCTCTCTGAAACTTTATATCAATGCATAGCTTTATATATTGGGTTGGCCAAAAAGTTCATTTGGGTTTTTCCGTTAAGATGTTACGGAAAACCCCGAACAAACTTTTTGGCCAACCCAATATATTGTTTTGCCAGTTCTCTAGGAAAAGATGATACCTTGTTTTTCTTTATATTTATTTTATCATAAGCAAGGATAAGCATATGTTTATTGACTATTTATATTTCTACTGTAAATTGCCTATTTGTTTACTCTGCCCATTTAGGGGGGAAGGGTATTGAACTTTTCCTTATGACTTTGGAATCAGTTTGTACATTAGGGATTTTAGCCTTTTATCCATCATATATGTTAAAATATTTACCGTAGCTTTTTTTTTTTTTTTTTTTTTTTTACCGTAGCTTTTTAATTTATCTTTTAACTATGTTTATCATAGCTTTTCCTTTATAGAAAGGCTTGTAAAAAATTATAAAAGGATTTACCCACGTTTTTGTTCAATATTTAGGTACTTGTGTTATTTACATATAAATCTTTGATCCATCTGAAATTTATTTTGGGTTAAAATGTGATGTAAAGATCTAGCTTTATTTTTTTCCCTGAAGATTTACACAAATGCTTCAACACTTCTCTGATGAATAGTCATCTCTGCCACCCTCCCTCCCTGATTTCCAATGCAGCCTTTATATTTGGATTTGTTTATGAATTTTCCATGCTCCTCTCCTGATCTATTTGTCTTTTCTTGTACCTAAAACCCACAGCTTTCTACCTTTAACTGTCTTAGTATCTGGAAAGATCTTCTGTTCTGAAGCTCCCTGGCAGTCCTTACATATTTATTCTTGAAGGTGATCTTTAGAATCTTTAGAACCACTGTATCAGTTCCCTAAAAACCATCCTGTCGGAAAGTTGGTAGAGACAGGGTATGTTGATTGAAGATATTGATATGTACTGGTAAATTGCCCTCTGGGAAGTTTGAACTAATCTGCATTCTCAACATCCTCTCACAGGTCTGCCCCTATCAGGCACTTTAACCCCCTACCTCACCGCTATAATGGAATAGGACATCCCATTGTCATTTCAATGTGCATTTCTTTGATTGCTAGTAAGGCTGAGCATCTTTTCAGATGTTTACGGTTCACTTGGTTTATTTTTTATGGATTGTCTGATTCACACCCTTTTGTAATCTAATTGGGATGCTCCTCATTTTCTTACTGGTATGTAAGAGCTCTTTTTAAGTTAATGATACCAACCCTTTGTCTGTCATATACAATGTGCACATTTTTAAAATTTATTTGACATTTAAGTTTGCTTTCCCTATAGAAGTTTGTGAATTCTTATGTGTGCCTGGCACATAATAGGAGCTTAAGAAATGTTAGTTGAATGTCGACTTCATAAAGTCAAACCTTCCAATATTTTCCTTATGGCTTCCGGCTCTGACCATCTCTCCCATGGGGATTGTGTTTTATTCTTTCTGGTCATAGCAAAGGCTATACTGTCACATCCATTTTTCCATTAGTTCCTCATAACTGCCCTGTTAGGTAGAGGGGAGAGGGGTAACTTGAGTTCATTTTCACATTTAGAACCTGAGGTTCAGGAGAGAAGCAGGAGCAAGCTGGCATGGAACCAGCAGGAGTGGCCAGTCTGCCAGACGGACAGATGGACGGACAGACAAGGGCAGGACCACTGGAGCCATCTCCAGGGTGTGCCCAACTCCTTCAGGTGAAATTTAGACTCTCCAGCTGCTCCTCTATGCAGAGCTCTCTGGGCATTATTTAGAGTAATTAACTTCTTACTAATATTTTGACTAATTAGGAAACATCTGGACTCAATTTGAGTTGTTTATTTGCCAAGTATTTTGGCCAGTTTGGCATTTAGTCAACCAGGCTCAGTCCTTGAAGTGATCTCTGCATCGACTCTGAGAATCAATCTTGCACAGAAATCACACAGCCACTCGGAGGGTTGAAGGAGATGAAGTCTCACACCCACTGTTTTTAAACAGATGCCAAGGACTTTGGGAAAGGCGGCCACCTCTGGCATCGACACTATAACTAATATTAATAGTTATTATTCATAGGAATGCCTTTGCTACTACATCTTCCTTTTCAGAACATTTCCTCCAAAAACATTTACTCGATTCTCACAATAAACTTGTGAAGTAATTACTACAGAGAACAGGGGTCGGCAAACTTTTTTTCAGTAAAGGGCCAGATGATAGTAAATATTTTAGGCTTTGCAGGCCAAGGAGCAAAACTGAGCTACCATTTTGTTTGAAATGTTATTGTCTTTTTTACATTTTACATTTAAAAATACAGTAACCATTCTTAGCTTGCAGGCTGTACAAAAATGGGCATAGGGCTGAGTTTGGCCTGGGGGCCACAGTTTGCTGACCCCCAACATATAGTGTTATAACTGGTGACTAGGCAATGAAACTGAGGCCCAAAGAAGTGATGTGAGTCTGGATTAATCATTTTTTAATGAGCATAGAGGATAATATGTAGGGCTTTCAAGCTTAATAATGATGGCTCAACCTAATAGTCATTCATTCATTTATCCATTACCAACAATTTACTAAGCATTTACTATGTGCTAGGCCTCATGGTAAGAAGTGGGGTGATGTGAAGAATAGTCATTTAAAGTTCTGGCTTTGTACCAAGGGGCGAACGCAGGTTTGGGGGGTGGTGGTGCTGGTATGAATTGGGAGATTAGGATTGACATATATACACCAATATGTATAAAATAGATAACTAATAAGAACCTGCTGTATAAAAATAACATTAAATTAAATTAAAAAAACAAAAAGTTCTGGCTTTGATTTAGACAGGCGTGCACTCAGACCTGCCACGTACATGCTGTGTGACCTCGGAGTTCACTTAACATCTCTGAGCCTCAGTTTTTCTCATCTGTAAAATGGGCACACTTAGTTCACCTGTAACATACAGATATTAGCTCACTGGACTGTTGTAAATATTAAAGGAAATCATCTATGTAAAATCTTTAAAAAAATGTCTCGAATATGGTGTCCATTACATGGAAGCTAATAACAATAGTAATGATACCAATAACTGTAATTTACATTGAACCTTCATGTAATTTACATGAACCTTCAAGGAGCTCACTGTCTAGAGAAAGAGACAAGCATAGAAACTCATAGCTGCCCAGCATATGTGATAAGAAATGCTGAGGACACAGAGGGGCTGCAAAGAGGTCAGCAGGGAGAAGCTGCTTGTGCTGTGTCTGGTGCGGTGAAGAGGGTTTGTGCCAGGAACAGACTGTGCAGAGGGAGCAGGAAGCACTGAGAAATCAAGAAGCTCTGACTGGCCGCCCACCTACCTCACACTGGGGAGGCCACAGTCAATGGCCAGTTTCCATAGATGGGGAAGACGAAGCCCAGGGTGGGGAGGTCACTTGCCCAGGATCACACAGGGAGACTCATTCAGCTGTTCATTCATTCATTCATAAAATCTTTATCAGGCAGGCAAAGGGAAATGTACTTCCTATATGTGCACTGTCCAGTGGGGCAGCAGTGGGAGGGGTTCAAGGAGGGATGAGCACACAAGGAACCACACTGTAAGGTATGACCTAAAGGGAAATGCAGGTAACCTGCGGTTGGAGTGAGGAGGCAGGAGGGCAGAAACCCAACTGGGCAGAATGGGGAGAGTTAGGGACATCAGAGCCGGGCTAAGAGGACGAAGGGATTTGAAGAGGTGAGGAAGGTACTTCAGGCCTGAGCAAAAGCTGGGCTGGGGGATGCAAGGTCTGGGCATGGGCTGAAGAGAAATATCTGCAGCCCCTTTATGATAAAGAAACTCTCAGAATAGTGCCCTGCCAGGTGGTGGACACAGTGAGCACCCAATTCAAGGTTGGCCTCCAACCCTCCCCCTTCTCCTTGGCCTCAGCCCCTCACTCTCACCTGGACTCTCCATAGGCTGAGCTGCCCACTTTTTCCCCTCAACTCTGCCTCACACTGCTGGTTCCTAACAGCCCAGTGCCTAATGCTTCCTCCTGCAGGAAGTTCTCCCGAACTACTCCAGGACCAAGTTTAATTGTAGTACATGAGCCAACTGAATGGGAGCAGGCCCTGTCCTGGCAGCCACGTTCCTGGAAGGGGTTGTGCCCCTGGATAGCCACCCCCCACCCAGATCCTGACTTGAGTGATTACATGGGCACCCCCTGTTCCCATCTCTTTTCCTTAACCAAACCTATGGGAGTCCTTAATCAAGAAGTTTGTTTGAAGGATTAGTTGAGAATGAAACTACATTGTGTAATAAATTCTGTTTACTAAACCGCTATTATAATCATAGCATGCATGTACGCATGTATCTGCATAACAAATTCGCAGAAAGAATTCACGTTTAAGTCCAACTATCATGTTGGACTCATATTACCCGCAGTCCTTTCTCATCAGAGAAGTGGCGAGATCCTTAGCTAGGTATAGCGAGGTATGTGTCAGTCCACACCCTGTCCAGATCCCCTTCTTTGTCTTCTCTTACTGTGTCTTTTGTGTCAGCCACTGAGCTTTGTCTGCACCCCGAGCGGCCCCCCATCCCACCTCGCTGTGTCATGAAGGGGCTGCGGAGACGTCTGTCTCTGTTGATCATGGCTGTGTTCTATCACACTAGTGATTTCCCTGTAATTTGGTTTGCATGGACATGTGCCGTTCTAGAATTTGACATGAGCAAACTTGCGTGCTGAAGCTCTCAGGGAAAGTTTTCTCTCTCCTCTCCTGTGATAATAAGGTGTCTATTCGTGGTTGGAAGAATGCCACATGGGATGATGGTTTTGTGTATAGCCTTGCCTTTTGAGAGAACTTCCAAATTGTGAACAACTTGCAGATGTTTCCTCTGGTTGCTCACAAAACTACAGTTTTGGCTTCCTCACTGGGAGCTGTTGCCCAGAAAGCAGCCTTCCCGCTCTACCCCTCTACCTTTCATCAGCTATATATGATTTGCTGTTTATCTCTGGAGGTAGGGTCCCAAAATCTACAGTTTAGTAAATACATCAAGGTAGCTTTATGCATAATATATAGAAACCAAAGACCTTGACACAAGACTGAGCCAATATTAGTCCCTCGGTGAAATACTGTAGTTGAGAATTTTATGGTCTTTACTGGATCTTTGATGCTAATTAACAACCTTCAGACCCAAATCCCTGTAAGGACTGTCTCGCCTGCCTCCCTTCCTTCTGCCTTTTTTCTTTCTTTTAGCATTTACTAAATTCTTCCTGGGTACCAAGAATGCAGGAATGAAAACTCCCCAGCTCTATCTTACAGAGTTGGCATTGGGCAGTACAGACAAGGAGACCTGTGTATGCAATACTAGGTAATCAGTGCAATTATAGAGGCCAGCCTGGGCTCACCTGGGTAATGGGGCCTCTGAAGTGGCTTTCCAGAGAAGGGGTGTTGGAGATGGGTCTGCAGGATGTGTAGGAGCAGGGTAGGTCCATGCAGAGCTGAGGGGGATCCTCGGACAGGGCTACTCATGTTCTTTGGTCTTGGGACCTCTTTGCACTCTTTAAAAATTATTGAGGACCACGAAGAACCTATTTATGTAGGTTCTATCTATCAACGCTTACCTTATTAGAATGAAAACTGACCTATTTTAGAAATATTTATTCATTCAACAATAATCAACCCGTTAGATGTGAACATAAATAACATCTTTGCTGAAGATTTTATGTTCTATATTGTTCAAAACAAACTGAATCCAGTGAGGAGACTGGCACTGCTTTACCTGATGGCGAATTTCTTTTAAGATCTAGCTTAATAGAAGACAGCAGAATTCTCATGGCTGCTTTTTCATTCGATCTGTTGTAATATTACACCTCGTAGCTTTTGTAAAACTTGGCTGTGTATTCATGAGTTAGTAGAAGTGAAAAAGACAAAAACACCTTCATGAAATTATGAAAATAGTTTTGAGTTCATGGGCTCTTCCTCCAAAGGGTCACAGGGAACCCCAGGGGTCCCTGGATTGCCCTTGGAGAATCTCTGTTTTGGAGACAAAAAGGTCAAGGATGTATGACTGGCTAAATTGCTAGGCGTTGGGCTTCTGTTCTACAAGCAGGGCACCAAGTGCTTTTCCTGGAGGCTCCCCCCAACCCCTGCTCAGCAGGGCAAATGGGGAACGTACTCAACGTACTCTTCCTCCAACGCTTACAGAAATTGTTTTGGGGAAGAGCCTTTGCTATTATGGTACTCAGACTTCTGCAAAAGAGGCCTGTTTTTAAAGCAAATACATTTTTAAGAAGGCATATGTAAAAATATTCTGTGCATGGACTGGACTTTGTTTTCCATCAATAACAGAGTTTCTATGCTATTATAGAGAAGAGCATTAACATTTATTTGATTAAAAAGCCACTAGGCCCACATCTTAATATTTCGAACATTGTGATCATTTAAGGCTTGGTTGGTTTTTGCTAGCTTTCGTAGTTTTTTTTTTTTTTTTCCTCCAAAAGCAAAAAGAGAAAAAGAATCCCATACTCAGAGCCACGACTGTTAATTGCAAGCCTGGGTGAGCTGTCAGAAGGCCCCTGACCTTGGAGACCACTTGTTAGCTGTGTTGACATACAGGGGCCATATTTATGAGCTACATAATTGAATAAAGATGGGTTTAGAGATGGAAAAAAAGAATGCCAGCGAAAACGGTGAATAACTGTATTCATGTGGCTCCCTTGGGATCGGGCTTGTTTTCTGCTTCCTTGCTATTAATGAAAAGAAATCCAATTTGTTCTACATGGTGAGATTTGTAATTTAGATGCTTATTAATTCTGGCTTCGCATAGGAGCTCTTTGAAAAATATCGTCTTCAAAGCATTTACCCTCAAAGGCCAGCAGACCTTCACTGAAAACAAGCCGAACACGTGTGGCTAAAATGTTTTCTGTGTTTAACACAAGCTTATCAAGTACCTGGCATGTGGAAAACCCTGATCTAGACGTTGCGGAGGTTGGAGGTATAGCAAGAGCGTACCTAGCGCTGCCCACCTGCCGGCGGGGGGTGGTGCCTAGCGCACCGTCCAATGGGGGGCAAGGCAGATACATAGAGCAGACAGAGGAGTGTTTCCCTATGAAGGCCGGGTGGTGGAGAAATGGTAGCTTATGGGGGGATGGTGTGAGCCCAGTGTGGAAGCAGGTGGGCTAGGTTTCCAAATGAGGATGCCAGCATCCTGGCATGAGCAAGGGGTGTGCCTGCCTTAGCGAGGCTGTCAGTCCCGGAAATGGTGCTGGACTGTGATTCCTCAGCCACTACTGAAGCCCCAGGCTCTGTCCAGCCCTGAAATGCACACAGCAGGGGAGGCTAGAGCAAGCGCAAGGTCTCCACCATTGAAGGGTATGTGATCTTGTTGGGGATGCAGATGAACGCGGCGCGGAGGTGGGGGGAAGATGGCAGGAAAGCCTGGGGCCTTCTTGGAAAATGCAGGCCTCAGGTAGGCAGTTTAGGTTCTAAATGTTCACAAGAGGAAACAAGAGTGTGAGCATGTATGAGTTCAGCCATTCATTCAGCAGGTATTTCATAAGTGCGTATTTGGCGCCAAGCCTACCACTAGGCTTGGGGAATGAGAGGGCATTAGCTGTGCTCCCCTTCATTCAGAGACTGGCATCTTTTTCTCCCATGTGCCTGGTAAGATGTTGAATACACAGTAGGTGCTCAGTTAGTGTTTCACTGACTTGGATCCAAACGAAAGGTCGGGCTCTGGTCTCAGCTCTGCCGTTTCCCAACCTCGCCATCTTTGACAAGTCATTTAGCTCCTTCGGACAATTTTTCATTTATAAAAGAGGGATAATCTCTAAATAATTCTTCCAGGATTTTTTTTCAGGTGTAATTATAATAACATCCTTTCAGCATAGAGCTTTCTACAGTTTACAAAACATGTTTACTTCCAAATTTTAAAATGAATCCAGTTGAAAGTCAAGTGGGGCAGGCGAAGTAGGTCTCTAGAGATGTCTACAAAGGGTGTCAGAGCAAATCTGAGCCTGAAGGACCATTTAGTGTCCCAGCTTGGGCCTTGGCCATTGTAACTTGGCTCCATTAACTCGGATGTTCTAAAGGAGGGAACACTGCCCTGTGTCCTAGGAGGTGTCAACCCTCTCTGGCTGGATGTGTGAGGAGACCAGCCGTGACCAAGAACCCCACTCTGGCCTTACACAGAGTCACCTTCACAAGGCAGGGCATGTGGCCTTGGCACCGTGAGAATCCAGAATCTTGGGGAAAATGAGGTCCACAGCAGTGCCTGCCACTCTTTCTCTTCAATTTTAAGTGAGTTACTTCTTTCTCTGAGCCTCGTCTTCTTTATCTTTGAAATGGTGATCAGAAACCCTACTCATTAGGAGAATTGTATGGATTAAATGGCCAATATATGTAAAGCTCAGAAAAGGATATAAGCAACCTGGGTGGTGACCTCGGAAATTGACAGGAAGAAGATTGAATGGCTCCAGACTGTAACTACATGAGACTTCATTTCTCTGAATTTTCTGATAACTGTGGCTAACCTCAAAGCCCTTTGTGTTTTTTTCTTCATCCCTAACAATCTTCCCAAATGCTGGGTTCGGTTCCAAATGGAGTCCTTTGCTGACGGTGGGGCTCTGACTTAAGCCCCTGTTGGAGGTTTGGGTGCTGCCACTGGCCCTCTGGGGCCGTGGTGATGGAGACAGGGGACCCCTCTAACCTCCTGGAGCCAGCGCAGGGGCAGGGGTGTTGTGGAAAGAGAGCTGGCTTTGCATCCAGGCAGATCTGAGTCCCTACCCAACCCCACCACTCAGTAGGTGTGTCATAAGAGGCTAACCTGTCTGTCTCCTCAGGTTAGAAAAGCTGACAATGTACTTTCCATGCCTAATGGTATAAACCCAAAGAAAAATGATCTCTATCAAGTGCCTCGTGCCCCACATGTCTGTAAGTAGTAAGCGATGCATAATAGTCTGCTTCCCCCTGAAGGGCAGAATCAGGTGAGCTGTGTCACACACGTGCACGTGCGCCCACACACACACACACACACACACACACACACCTGTGCACGACGCCCCCTCCCTCCCCATTTCCAGTGCTGAACACGGGGCAGCCTCTCCGCTCTACGCTGAGGACCTTATAAATGGATTCAAGCTGTCACCACAAAAGCCAGGGTCAAAAGGGGCTTCATCTGTATAGTAGTAGCCGGATATGCTCACCTCCAATAGGAGCTGAAATTAGAAATCGCATCTCTTAATACGTCTAGAAACCTGAAACAGATTCCTTTAAACTCTGTTGTCTCTAGAGAATACCTTCTAAAATCCTTTGGTCACTGTTTGCAAGCGTGGTGGGGTGAAGGTATTCGGGGCCCTGGCCTCCTAAAGGAAAGTAGACTCTTCCTCTTGTTTCCTTTACATCACCGCAAGCTAGGCCAGAAACCGTGGGAGGAGAGGGGGAGGGGAGCAGAGTCAGGGCGCAGGGAGAGGTGACCAGGCCCTCAGGTGGTGCCCCAAGAGGAGGCCAAGGGGAGGCCAAGGAGGCCTTGGTGAGCCAGCCTCACCATTCCAGAAAGCCACGTCCGCATCAGCCAGCACAGGCAACACGCTCGCAGGGCCAAAGAAGAACGCAGGAGGCCCTAAACCAAGACCGTGAAGCCATGGAAACCCAGATTCTTGAAAAATATTTTAGGAGAACAAAATACGTCCGATATTTTGTTAAGTAAAAAAAAAAGCAAGCCAGGGGATTGTATGTACAATCTGACCATGGATTAGTTTTTTTTTTTTAACGCACAGAACAAAGCCTGGCAGGATAGACACCATAAACTGATGGATGACTTTTTAGTTTTTTCTTTATACTTCTCTGTCTTTCCAAGGATCTTTGCAGTGAGCATATGCTACTTTTACAGTCAGGGAGGGGATGGTGCTTTGAAGTGTCCATCTCTCTGCTTGCACTAAGAGCGGGAGGTGGAGACCGCAGTCATCCCCACACCCATCAGTTGCTCACGATGTGCTTCTCCCCACCTCAGAGAGTTCTCCTTTCTACACAAATCCAGATCCTATTCATCTTCCAAGACCCAGTCTCCGCCAGACTGCCCTTGCCAAATAGGCTCACAGCACGCTTTCCGGGCACCACCGTGATTTCACGGGACTCCCATCGTGTTAGTGATGAACGCCAAGTGCCTAGGCCAGTTCTGTGCATGCAGCCGGCGCTCATCAGTACCCTGAATCGATGACCCAAGTGCCATGGAGAATCCCTCCTGTTCTAATTGTTTCCCTTTGTTACAAACACTTACCGTGACCTCTCCCATTAGAAGATACAGTCCTTCCCCACAGCATCACCCCTCTAAGAGGACGGCAGCATGTTCAGGCTTTACTGCCAACCCTCCTGGCTCCATCGTCCACTGACCCTGACTCCACCTCTTTGCGGTCTTGGGCAAATTGCTGAAACTCTGAGTCTCTGTTTCTACCTCTGTCAAATGGAAGCAAAATACAGAATCTGATTTGCAGGACTTGAGAGTGAGACAAAATGAATGTACTGAGAACAACGCGGGCCTCACACATTTTTGTCCCCCTCCCCCTCTGTGTGCTACTCTTGCTCTACCGAGACAGCTGGGTTTCCCCGGGTCACTTCGCCTGCTCCAGACCCACAATCCTGTCACTGCTCGGCCTCTGCTCTCAGCACCCACAGACTGTGGCTTTTCCAGCAAATTTATGTCTCAGTTGGCGAAGTGGCTTTCTACCGACTCAGGGCAGTTTGTTCCATTCCCATCAGATCTCTGGTGTTCTGGGATCCCTTTGGGGGTTTTTGTTTCTGTTTCTTTATTTTTTCATTTCTGTTGTTTCTATATGAGCATCACGGAGTAACTCAGAGTCCCTTGCCCTGTGGAACGTCTCCCCAATCCTCTCCAATGAGCCAACTGCGACTTCCCCATGGGACCCCATGCTGCCACTCCTCCCACCCTCCTTGCTCTTCCCCCTGGGGACTCCTGGCCCCTGTGTTTCCCTGACCCCTTCAGCAGGGCATAGACTCTGCCTCTGACAAGCCCGCCTCCATGCCTCACTCCCCCATGATGCACAAACAGAACGGTGAGGCTGATCATCTCTATACAGTCCCCTCAGGGCTGGGCATAAGGTGTGAGGTATACAGTGAGTGCTCAGCCGTGCTTAGTCACGTCCATGGGACCATGCCTGATTTGGGGCAAGGCATGGAGTGAGTGCCTGTTAAATATTTGCTGACTGAATATTTGTTTTTTTTAATTGGTTCATTGTGTCTCGCTCCTTCATCCTTCCCAGCATTTCCTCTGTCTTGCTGAAATCAACTTCCCTAAAATGGCCAGACCCTAGTTTGTGAATTTTATGCTTTCCTCCACCATTCATGGGAGCAGAAGGGTCTCAGCCCTTTCTACTTCTGGCTTCTGGTATATTAAAAAATACAGCAATGCCAAACCCATTAGAAATACCATGGTGCGTTTAAATGATTACATTTAACAATTCGAGTCATGTGGTGAAGGCTTCCTTTGAAGTCTTTTGGGGTGTCCCTTTAACATGATCTACAGGTATAACCATGCAGACCAAACATCAAGTCTCAAGGCTCTTCTTGAAGGTGAGAAGTGGACCAAAGGACCTCCACCCCAGCCCTGTGATAGACCCCCATCCCCCGCATTTGCTGAACTTTGAACCTGTCAACTTCATCTTGGGCTTTTTGGAAACGTGCGCCCAGGGAGTGGCCGTCCACATTGGAGTTGGTTCTTTGCATCAATAGAAGGCTACAGACCCCTCAATTCTGGAACACTAATGGCACCAATATCAACCCAGGAGCCAGACAAGCTAGAACTGGAGGATGAGCACAGGCTTCGGGGCCAGAGGGCCTCAGATGCCCAGGGCTGCTCCGCTCCTGTTAGATGTCAGGACCCAGACAAGTCACTCACCACAACACAGCTGTGAGGATCACCAGCTCAACTCAGTCAGCGCTGCTCAACACTGCGGAAGGAAAGGCGGGTGAAGGGCTGGCGCATAGTAGGCTCACCATAAATGACCCCGATGGTTGCCAATCCTTTGCAGTCCCTCCTGGAATGGACGCTGCATTCTGATAGATAAATGTGGTCTTGCTGGAAGATCCTGGATGTCCTCTGGGAGAGCCTACCTAGTTAATTCTGGCAAGCATATTTGCAGTGAATGAATGCAATTCGAAATCATTGTGTGGGAGGTGTTGAAATCAGATCAGTCGGCCTTCCCCAAGGGAACCGGTGAATTTTTCAAAACCTCCCTGCTCGTTTCTCAGCCAGCTGGAGTGCTGCATGTTCCGTGTTGACAGAAGCCCCTCATCATACGGCGCCAAATTATTCAACAGTGTTTAACATTTCAGAAGCACAATCCTCACTCCAGTTTTGTGCTAAGCCATACAGCATTCTCGGAAAATCAATATGCATGTCAGATCCCTTCTCTCCCTACCCCATCCCACTACTTTCCTAAGCACCACCCTAACATAGATGTAAAGGCAAATTCTCCACTAAAAGCTAGTTCCTAACTGGACTGGCCTATGCAGAATAGGGGAGTCACGTCCTGATTTAACTTTTACTGGCTGTGTGGTCTTTGAGCCGTGGTTGTATTCATGATTCATTCATGTTTATTCAACAGATATTAATTGAGTGCATGCTATGTGCTTGGCTCTATTTTTTTTTTAAATTATTAGCACCTTTAATTATTATTTATTTACTTATTTATTTTTCTTTTTGGCTGTGTTGGGTCTTCGTTTCTGTGCTAGGGCTTCCTCTAGTTGCAGCAAGCAGGGGCCACTCTTCATTGCAGTGCGTGGGCCTCTCACTATCGTGGCCTCTCTTGTTGCGGAGCACAGGCTCCAGACGTGCAGGCTCAGTAGTTGTGGCTCACGGGCCTAGTTGCTCCGCGGCATGTGGGATCTTCCCAGACCAGGGCTCGAACCCGTGTCCCCTGCATTAGCAGGCAGATTCTCAACCACTGCGCCACCAGGGAAGCCCTTGGCTCTAATTTTGAATACCAGGGATATAGCGGTGAATAGGTCATCCTGGTCCCTGCCCTCATAGAACTTAGAGTCAGATGAGAGAGTCAGACACTAAGTACATGATTAAGCAACTGATTATTTGAATTGTAATCTCGACAAGAGAGGCAAAACGGAAGTACAGGGTACTGAGACCACGTAACTGAGGATCCAAGGGAAGGCTTCTCTGAAGAAGGCCCATTTAGGCCCAAGCCAAAGGCTGAGTAGGAGGTCGAGGTAAGGTGGCCATGAACACACCTGTGAAGGGCTTGAGACAGCAAGATGCTGGGGACACATGGGTACTGGGAAGATGTCTGGGACACCTGCTGCTCCCACAGGAGGGTGGTCCCAGGTAAGGCTGGTGAGAGGTGGCCCCAGTTTATGCAGGCCTGGCAGGCCCTGTGCAGGACTGTGGTCTGCATTGGCGAATTGGCTCTTGTCTGAGACAGGAGAAGGTGGGAAAGACCCTGGGCACTGGGTGTCTGAAGAGGGCAAGGAGGTGGGTGGCCCAGAGGGCTCTGGGGGTGGAGTAGGGTGAGGGGAAGCCCTGGGGACAAGTCTTACCAAAGAGGTCATTTCTGGGCTGCAGCCAAGCCCTCTGTTCTCCCTTACCATGGGGTTAACTCACTGATTCCAGTGGTCTGTTTCCAGCTGTCTCTCCCTTGTCGACTTAGGCTGGGATCTCAGTATTGTGGAGGGCTGGTCCTCTCCCAAGCAGGGCATAGCTGGTGGCAAAAGAGGCAGGCCAGAGGACGCAGGACCTAGGGATGCCAGCAGACCTGTTGGGCATACTAGGGTCCCTCTGTGATCAGGGCATTCAGTCGAGTTTCAGGTCACAGCTGCAAGAGCCAGGCAGCTACAAGAATCACCCCATGTGCCCTGGCAGGACTTATCCCCCAGATTACTAAGTCCTTGCTCAGCCCCTCTGCTCCTTCCCCATACTGTGGGGCAATGTCCTGAATGTCTGCAGGTACTTGGCCCTGTCCTCCCACTTTCTTAGGCCTGGGTTGTGCCCCCTTCCCCCTCCCACCATGCACACGCGAACACACATGCCCAGTTCTTCCAGGACAGAAGCCTGCCAGTTGGAGCAGGACTGTTGCTTGGGACTGTTGCTGTTTGTGGCATGGTCACCCTTCTGGGCCTCTCTGCCCCGACCTCCCTCTATCACCTCCAGGGAAGTTCTGGTCTTGGAGTTCTAACCTTCCGTGTTTTTCCTCCCCCACTCCTGCTCCATCTCCATCTCCTTCTAACTTGGCCTTCCTCCCCTCACTGCTACAGCTGCAGGAGCTCAGGTACGAACATCTGTCCCCTGAGCTACTAAAGAGGTCTCCCAATTTTTCTCCTCTCTCCTGCCTGGTCCCATCCCGTCTAAACTCAGTGCTGCCACCAGAGATATATTTATGAAATCTACATCCGGTCGTTTCCTCTACAGCCCTCTGTGGACACAGGCTGGCCCGCAGGCTCTGGCTGGTCTGGCTTCCCCCCGCCCCCATCTCCCCAGTCCCTTTCCCACCACTCCCTGGAGAACTACCACTGCCTCGTTTCATACACTGGTTGGTTTCCCAGGCTCTCAAGAGCCTTCATGCTTTTGTAGCCGTCGTTCTTCTTTCTGGAAAGGCCCCACCTACTTCCTGTAGAAGTAGAATTCCCTACACATCCTTCAGCCCTCATTTCAGGATTTGGTCACCTCCGTGAGCTCTTAGAGTCTGCAGACACAACTGAGAGGTCATTTCTGGGCTGCAGCCAAGCCCTGTGTTCTCCCTTACCATGGGGTTAACTCACTGATTCCAGTGGTCTGTTTCCAGCTCTCTCTCCCTTGTCGACTTAGGCTGGGATCTCCTTTCCTACCCAGTCCTGTTCCAGTGCATTGCTCTCCAACTATTCTACTTCATGCCATTCAAGCTGGAATGGATATGAGATAATACAAGAAAAGCATTTAGAACAGTGCATGTCACAGAGCAAGCATTAAATAATTGTTAGCTAGTACCATCATGCCTTAGCACTGTCTTATGTATTATTTTTCATCTTTAATTCATTGATTTATCATTCATTAGTTCATGACTATTAATTGAGCACCTGGTACAAACCAGCTTCTATGTTAGTTGCTGTGGATTCAAGAACAAACCAAAACAGATACAGACTCTGCCTTCCTGGAGCATCCCAGGCTGAGGGAAGGGTCTGAGCAAAGGCCCCTGGGGAGCGGGGAGCGGGGCTGGTCAGAGCCTGGCAGGAGGCCAGTGCTGCCAGAGCAGAGACGGGAAGGAACAGGTGAGCAAGACGTGGCTGGGAGGTCAACAGAATCTTCATTTTAAACATAGAGGTACCATATGATCCAGCAATCCCACTCCTAGGCATATATTTGGAAAAGATGCAAACTCTAATTCGAGAAGATGTATGTACCCCAATGTTCATAGCAGCACTATTCACAATAGCCAAGACATGGTATATACATACACACACACACACACACACACACACACACACACACACACAGGAATACTACTCAGTCACAAAAAAATGAAATAATGCCATTTGCAGCAACATGGATGAACCTAGAGATTATCATACTAAGTGAAGTAAGTCATAAAGAGAAAGACAAATATATGATATCACTTATATGTGGAATCTAAAAAAACGATATAAATGAACTTAAGTACAAAAGAGAAATAGACTCACAGACATAGAAAACAAATTTATGGTTACCAAAGGGGAAAGGTAAGGGGGGAGGGATAAATTAGGAGTTTGGGATTAACAGATGCACATTACTGTATATAAAATAGATAACCAACAAGGTCCTACTGTATAGCACAGGGAACTATATTCAATATCTTATAATAACCTATAATGGAAAATAATCAGAAAAAGAATATATATGAATATATATATTCATATATATGTATATATTTAGTTATATATACTTATGTATATGAATCATTTTGCTGTATACCTGAAACTAATACAACATTGCAAATCAACTATACTTCAATTAAAAAAAAAAGATTAGTGGGAAGCCATTGAATTAGGGCTGATGTGACCAGACCTGACTAGCCCAGAGCTGCGGACATTGAAAATACCTAATGAATACTGTTTGAATAAATAGATGATGGGTGGGCACGTGCATTAATAATAGCAACATCTAAGGCTTATGAATACTTACTATGTTCTAGACACTATCCTAAGGGCTTTATATGTAATAACCCCTATAATCCCCACTAGAACCCTATGAAGTAAGTGCTATTTTAATCATTTGCATCCAGCTGATGAGGAAAGAGAGACACAACGAGTTAAGTAAAAGTAACTTGCCCAAGTCCCACAGCTAGTGAGTGTGGGTCAGGATTTCTACCCAGGCACGGGCCCCGTATCCTGGGCCCTGTGGATAGGAGTATGGAGGAGTGAGATTGTACTAACAAACCATCCAGGGAATGAAAAGCCTTATCTAATGCTGAATCTCTAATTATGAAGATTATTCCGGTTACTTCTTTACACGTGCATCCAATGTTCTCCATTTTCATCTGAGGCACCTAATTAGAGGTAATCCAGTTAATCCTGGTTCTGCTTTCTGTGGTTCATCCAGACCCACAGGGCTTTCCTTTCTCCCCTGCAGTCTGTGCCTGTCTTCTCCAAATGCTTAGAAGCATGGGAGACATTTATTTTTAGTGAGACGGCCAACAGTTTCATTATGACGTGAATCTGAGATCTCCTCCTGGTAGCCGTTTGCTCTGTGCTAGTTTTGCTAACAAGTAGTTGGTTTCAGATCGCTAGGTGGGCATTACTTTAAAAATTGGGATCCCAGTTACACAGAAATAAATGATTTCCTCCCTTCCGGTGGGGACATGTGTTCTGTGCACTGTGACCTTCCTCCTCCTCCGTCGGGCTGGCTGGGGAGCGATTCTCAGAGTGATCCTCTCCAACGCTGGGCCCCTGACCTGCTCCTTCATCATTGCACATGAGGAGTTTGACTTTCCTTCTCTTTATTTGCCTTCCGTTTCCCCCAGGGAAATAGGCAAACTGTTTTAACAGCCTATCCCCTTCAGTCTGCAACTCTTGTTCGGCTTTGAACTGTGAGCTGGTTTGAAGTCATCACTTTGTCTTGGGGGTATGCAAGGCAATTCTAAGCTCTCTTTTAGAATAATGACAATCGAGACTTCCCTGGAGGTCCAGTGGTTAAGACTCCGCCCTCCCAATTCAGGGGGCACAGATTCAACCCCTGGTTGGGGAACTAAGAGCCCACATGCCCCACGGCGAGGCCTAAAGGAATAAATTAATTAAAATAAAATAATGAGAACTGTGGAAACTGAACATCTTCTGGGTCCTTCCTTCTCTCACATGAGCCTTGTCAAGAGCTAGGACAAGTCAGCGAGTTGTAGTCAGCAGTGAAGTGAACTCTGTAAAACCACAATGAAATTGTAATTAATTGGGGTCAAGGGAAAAATGCGGGGGGGTTTCAGAGGAACACGATTTGGTTGGCTTGGTTTTAGAGCCTGACAACAGGTACATGGGAGAAATAGCGCTGGGAATTTGCATTTGTTTTAAAAATCGAGAGCAAAACCTCTTGAGGGTTGACATTTCTGGCAATTGGATTCTTTGTTAGCTTGTCTCCAAAGATCTCCACCCTAATCCTGGGCAATTTCTATTTTATGTTATTGGTATATTTGTTAATTTTTTTTTTTTTTTAACATACAGAAAACATTTGAAAGAAGCAACGCAAGGCCTCTGGGGGAAAAAGTTCAGGCAATTACATTGAGTGAATCAAATAATGTGCTAATCGTGGTGCTAGGTGCTGGGGTTATAAAGGTGGATGAATCAGGAGCTGTCACCACCATCTGGAAACTTGTCCTCTAGCGGAAGAGACAGAAAAACAAGTGCAACAGGTCATTTTATGGCTCTTCGTTGAAGCCCTTTATACGTCAGATGCCGTGCGTTGTGCATTTCTCATTGCAAATGAAGGACTATTAGGTCTTTTTACAGCTAAGGAGACTGAGGCTCAGAGAGGTCGGCCTGGGTTACTAGATGCAGGGCTAACTCCGTAGTCCATTGCTCCCTTTTTTCTTCAGTGTAGCCTCCGTGCCCTAAGTGGAGGCCAAATCCTTTCTGCCGGAGGAGGGGCCTCAAGGAAACTCCATAGAAGAGGTGGCAGTACAGTGGAGCATAGTGTCATTTTGAATTATATGACAAATTCCCGCTGAGAGAGGCTGAGAGCAGAGGCGAGCCAAGAACGCCTGGAGGAGGTGGCAGCTGCGGTCAACGCTTTAGAAGAAGCACAAGTGGGTTATCAAGTTGTAGCAAAGGGGCATAATGATTCCAGGAGTGGGATGACTCAGAGATTGACAGGGAGGCTTTTACAGCTTTCAAGTGCATCAGTACCAGCTACCTAGGGACTCTTTCTGTACTCACAATGTGAAGTGTGTCATTGGTAAAGAGTCTAGACATCCTAATGGCTTTGTGACACAAAGCACAATGCCCCCATCTCCAAATCACAGCAAATGCACCAGCAACTTTCTCTGCCATTGGTCCTCAGGCCTTTGGGAAGTTAGCTCTGCCAGTTTGGGCATATCAAGGGCAGCTCAAAGTGGGAACAGAAACAGGTCCTACCTTCTGGGGTTTCCCCCTTTGCCCTTTGACCCACCTCCATCCCAGTCCTTGTGTGGCCACAGGGCCAAGGGACTAGAGTATGCAGTACAGACAGCCTGGTTCAAGGAAAGGAAATGCTTTGGACCACGCCGTCACCTGTAGGGCACACATTGGCAGGTGACAGGTCCTGGACATTTCCCGAGTATGGTCTCATGGGATCCCTACAACTATGTCATGAAATGTTTTTTTTTTTTCTCGCTTCCATCTTCAGTTTGAGAAATTAAATAGCTATCCTCAAAGCCAAGCTCTTAGGGAGAGCTTTCTACCCAAGCTTTGGGTAGAAAGGAAATCTCATGAGTTTAATTCAAAGCCCAGAACTTTTTCATGATATACAAAAAACCCTAGGCTTCCTGACATGGTGCTTCCCTTAGCTGCTGCCCTGGCATTGCTCCTGGGATGGCTGTTAACTTGAAAGACCCCTGAGATGGGGAAGGGATCAGATTATCCCTTTGAACCATGACTTTGCACGTATATTTTCTTATGCCTCCTACTTGTCCTCACCTCCTTAATCTGGGTGAGAGCTGCTTATTGTTAAGCCTAATCCACGTGGCTGCTCTCCTGGAGATCTCACAGGACTACCCACATGGGGGGGTTGGATGCTCTTCTCTTTATCTCCATAATACCCTGCAGGGGCCCACGTTTCAATGTTCCAGCATGTGTTTTGTTTTTTTTTTTAATAAGCCAATTTAGAAAAATTAAAGAAACAACAACAAAAACAGGGATTTTTGCATAAAAATCTAGATTTCTAACCATTGAGTAAACCTAGAACATTCAGGAACTGGGGCATGGAACCCTGACATGAAACCATCATTGTGAGTTAGTAGTGGTCACCCCGTTAGGACGGAGATTACAGTCTCCCATTTAGTCCCATCCCTCCCTGTTTTTCTTACATGAGGACCACTTCCTGGTTTTGTGCTAGGCCTGGCCCCTGGGGGCATTGGAGTAACTGTCTTTGTAAATATCTGTCTCCCCAAAGAAAACACACCTGTGTTCCTTAGGGCAGGGCCTCTGCTCACTCATGGCCACCCTCTAGCACAAAGCAAGCACTGAAAAATATACTTCAGGGAACCCAAGCTTGAACTAAGTTTCCATTTATCTCGGTTACATGAGAGCATTTCATCATTTTCCAGCCTAGGCCAAGGAAATAGTACAGTGGCCCAGAAGGCTGTGGGTGCTTCCTGGTGAGGGCAGGACGTGGACAGTAAAAAGCACTGCTGATAAGGGGTGAAGACCCAGGGGGTCAGCCTTCACTCACCTCCCTGATCCTGCCTTGGACCCCAGAACTGCCACCTGCACCAGCCAGGTTCAGAAACATGGAAAGCCTTGCCAGAACTAAGTGAGTGAAAGCCTTGAAACAGGCCCTTGCCAAAGTCCGGGTCTGAATGACACCTGTGATTTCCCAGCTGATCATAAATACTATAATTGGGAAAGGCGTACACCAAGAAGATTTGCTTGGAAGAAATCACATCAGACTTAATTAATGACTCCAGAGCAATCAACCAGGCTCCTCTGATTTAAAGCCCCACAGACCAATCCACGTTAATTGGATTTGATTGTATTTGCTATTTTAATTAGTAGGCGAATTATGAAAATGTTTATTTGTTCATAACAAATGAGTGGATGCTGTTATCCACTCACTACTGTGGCTTTTTTGCCTTCCCCATGTGCCAAATGTGTGACCTTCCATTGTTCCCTAGCTCAAGTCCTTTAGTTATCAAACTGGTTTTCAATTAGTAAAGGGCAATTAAAAGTTTCCAGTGTCCTGCGGAGGAGCCCCTGAATATGGGGGCTCCTCATAGCAACTTGCCTTCCAGGGGACCCAGCTGCCACATCTGTCTGAGCAAAAGTCCCAAGTCAGAGCTGATGTCTTTCATTGAGGTCACAACCCAAGTTAGTTTCTGGAGGCTGCGCTATGGGCTTAGTGTGGTACGGGGTCTGGAGTAGACAGTTGGGGGAATAAAAAGTGAAGAATGTTTGATCACTGCCTGCAAGTTGATTTCCGTCTCACTGAGGCAATGGGCGAGAGAGGAGGGGAGCTGAGCAGAGGGAGAAAGAGGCAGGATGGGCTTGCAAAGGAGCATTCATCTATCTACCCCAGCTCTGGAGGAACTGGAAATTTTTAGACTCACTCACTCATTCCATGGGCATTTGCTGAGTTCCAGCTGTGTGTCACTCTCTGTTGAGGTGTCACGGGTGTGATGATAAATCAAACCCAGCTCTGAGCTTCACAGCCTGGTCTGGGGACAGGCAGATTAATATATGATTACCATTCTGTATGAGCAGTGGTGTCAAGGAGAGAAGCCCTTTCTAGAGGACAGCACAAGGAATGGGATCTCACCTGGCCTTGTTCATGACCCCAGATCTTAGGTCCTAGATCCTAAAGGATAACCATGGCCATGCCAGTTGCAACAATGACAGCTGTTTGAGCTTGGGTGAGCCTCAGACTTAACGGAGTTATGATCAAGTCTGAATTCAATGGCCTATGGCAGATGCTTAGCATGGTGTTAGTGCAAGTAGCATTTGTTAAATGGTGCCTGGACTCTTACAATTATTTAATGTCGTTTCTGTGGATCCGCTTCTTTAACCCACACTGTCTTCTTTTCTCAACATCTCTTGGTGTCTGTGTTACCCATTTTGCCTCTCGATCGCATGGCATTTTAATCATCGGTTAGTTCTGCTGGTATGTCAGCTCCCTGATGCCAGGGACTGTGTCTCGTGTCTTCCAGAGCTGCATGGGACAAAAGCAGGTGCTCACTGAATGCAGAATGGGGAGTGATTGACAGGGGAGATCACACATTTCCCAGGGGTGGTGGTGATATGTGATTAGAAGCTGCAATTGCCTTGGAGGCGAATGATATTCTAATCTGTCACTGCATTTGTGAAGTTAATATTTCATTTCACATAGTTAGTGGAGGCATTGTGAAATTGTTATACCACTCAACTTTTGAAGAGACACCTCATATTAATCTCATCAAACTACTCCAAGTTTTAAACTCACTGCGAATGCAAATAAAGCTGGCCATGGAATAATGCAGAGTAGGCTGTTAGCATGTTGATGGGAAAATTGTCTCACTTTAGGGATAACTCGAGGAAATCAAGAAAATAAGTTCTTAGTGCTAGTCAGAGTCATAATAAAGTGAATTATTAGAGGCATTTCCATCTGAGAGTTTCAGTGATTTTCCCGATTAGTGGATCCTCTGAGAACAATACTTCTTTGTAATGAAGCTGAGCCTTTAAAAAATAAACAAACAAACAAAGAAAACCATCTCCATGAATTATACCCAAGAAGTGTTGAGTGGACCAGATGGCTCAATTATCAACAGGATTGTTGCTTTTGCATCATCCTTGGAAAGTGCAGGTGGTGAAGTTTAAGGAATCTTCTGGGAGGGCACAACTAATAAGTCACCTCGGTGGATGGAAGCTGCAGCTTTATGGCTTTCTGAAGCAACCAGAACTAAGGGCTGTGGCTTCAGAGGCCAGAGACCTCTGCTGGCAACCTCCCAGCCAGGTCTGCCCTGCAGCCTGGTGGCCTCTGGCTCCCAGTTCTAGTATCAGACCCAGCAGTGCCCAGCTGTGTCAGGAGTCACCACTTCTTCAGATTTTTTCTTTTCCTCACATGCAAAATAGGAAATCTCTCTGCTTTGATTTTCTCTCAGGGACACGAGGAGGCTCAACTGAGAGAGTGTAGGTGACACCTTGGGTACTAATTTACTCTCGCAATACTCAAAGGGCTTGTTAAGAATGAACTTACTTACAAAGCAGAAGCAGACTCACAGACGTAGAAAACAAACTTATGGTTACCAAAAGGGAAAGGGGGGTGGGAGAAGGATAAATTAGGAGTCTGGGATTAGCAGATAAAACTACTATATATAAAAGAGATAAACAACAAAGACCTACTGTATAGCACAGAGAAATAGCCAATATCCTATCATAAACTATAAAGGAAATTAATATGGAAAAGAATATACATATATATATATATATATATATATCAGAGTCACTTTGCTGTACACCTGAAACTAACACAATATTATAAATCAACTATACTTCAATTAAATAAATAAATAAATAAATAAATAAATAAGGGCTTGTTAAGGATACCTGACTCAACGTCCAATTGTTAGAGAAGTGAGAAATACCAAAATTCACATTAAAGATGCAGCTGTGCCCTCTCTCACATTTAATGCCAGGCTTGTTAGTTCCCTAGGAAGCCTCACTAGTTTTGTTCCTCTTGTATTCAAGGCTTCTAGAGACTGCAACCCCCTACCCACCGTTACAACAAATTCATGCCGAACATAGCCCTGAGAGACTCTCACCCACTCTGTCCCCTTCTGTAAGGACATAGCAGCTGGGGGCCAGCTGGGATGGCGTGGATGGCAGGGAGGATCCCAGGGAATTTAGTCAATAAAAGTAATAATGATAACAATAACAATACCTAAGATGAAGCATGTATTAACTGCTTGTTACACGAAAGTCAGGGCCACCTTGTGCTGATGTGCAGGCTGTGCACACAACAGAGCCCCCAGAGCTGTGCAGCTCATTGTAGTGTGACTGCGGGGCAGTGCATATTGGCCACATGGGGCAGGGACTGTTTCAACTCCTGTGTTAGATGAGGACAGCGAGGCACAGGGAAATGAAGTGACCTCTCCAAAGCCACTCACCTCGTGCGCGACGGAGCCTCGTGGACTGGTTCCAGAGGCCATGCTCTTAACACCTGTGCTACGTCATCACTTGGGAAGTCTCGCAGGAAGGGTGCTATCCAGGCAAACCCCAGGTGCCTTGGGCAGAGGCAGACAGGTGGGCCAGTGACCACCCAATGCCATTCGACAGGAAAAAGGGGCAAAGAAAAGGCTCGGGAGGCTAGGTAATGAGATGAATTCCAAGGGTGTTGGGGAGAGCAGAGGGCGCGGTCGCGTTCAGCAGAGACAGAGCAGGTGGATCCGGAATCCCTGTTTTCCAGCAAAGAATGATGTCAGGATGCTGGGTTTCTGAAGAAGCCAACTCACGGTACCCAGCAGGGCAGAGCAGTTACTGAAGAGCCCCTCTGGAACACCTGTTCCTAGGAGAGTAACGAGGGCCCCTCAGGTCTCAGGCTGTGACCTAAATATTAGTGATTAATTGTGAAAACTTTGCTGTTACTGAAAGCTGATTATTTTCTTCACGCTGGCATGAACGTCTCCACGTGCTAGAGTTCCAGGGAATTACTGTGATGTAAGAAAGAGTCCAGGGACCCGAGGCCCCTCCTCGGAGCCACCGTTCCCTACTGGGGGAGCTGAGGCGTATCATTTAATAAACACAGATTGAGTGCCTGCTCTGTACGTAGCCAAAGAGGAAATGGAAGACAAAGTAAAGTGGAAGATTTGAAGTTTAAAATAATTTTTAAAATCAACCCTCCCTGCAAAATAATCTATTCTCTGAGTTTTGGGGGGACAATATTGATTTAATGTATTTTTCTTCCTTTCAATAAAGGTGAACTGTGAAAATTTTGCATATTATTATAAGAGCCTATATGTAACAGTTATTAAGAGTTTGGAGTTTGGAGTAAAATTATTCTTGGATTTTACACTGTTTACTAGCTGTAGAACCTTAAGAAAGCTAATTAAGCCTCAGTTTCTTCATCAGTAAAGTGAAGAAAATAACAGTCCTCAATCAGGACTTTTCCAAGTGCAAGAGTAATTCCACCTTCCCCTGAATCAGGAATTAAGGAAATGTCTTGTTTCCTACTACCGGAAGCCCGGAGGCAGGGGGAATAGATCCAGAAGCTCAGTGACGGTATCAGGGACCCAGGTCTTCTGTCCCTCTGCTCTGCTGTCCTCAGCATGCGTACCATGCTAAGCATGGTTCCCTGCGATCACAATGTGGCCACCAGTGCCACTTGGGTCTGTGTGCCACTCTCTTCTCATCCCAGGGGAGAATGAGAAAAAGAGTCAATTCCCCAACCACACCACATGTGTTCTTATCCTCAGTCTGTCTGGGCCATGGTCGTGAGTCCCCTCCAAGTCTAGCTACAATGGCCAGAGAAACACCATGCACTGATTTGCTGCTTAAGTAATCAGGCTGCCCCTGTGAGGCTGGGGCTGGGCTGACTGCACGTCAAATCAGGATCTAATTAGGAAAGGGGGTGAGAACATGGATACTGGGAAGGCAGCCAACAACAGTGTCCAGCACAAGTACCATGACCGAGGTTTGTCACGAAGGATAAAGAGATCACGTCAAAAGTTCTGAGCTTGCACCTTAGCGCGATTGTAGATCACTTTAATAATAAGCAAAGGCGCAAACCCTTCTAGGAATTTCTGTCTCTGCTTCAAATAATAATCGTTCTGTTCTTTTGAAACACGCCCCAGGCACAGCACTACGCTGATGCTTTGGAGAAGTGGCATCTGAGCCACTTCCCCTCAGAGAAAAGGCCACTCTCGCTGCCAACACTTTGCTGCTGCTTTATGGCTTTTATACTTTATTGCAAGTGCATTCCCAGTGGTCTCTGAATGCTGTGTTCTAGTGTCCTAAAAAAATGTCCTTGTCCTGCCGTGAGATGCATTCTCATCTGAAGTGTCATCTCAGGTCGTGATGTACGTCCAGGGTCTGACCACAGGCAGCCACGCGTCGCATCTTCCCTCAGCCCAGCTGCTCTGACAGCCCTTGTTATTGGGTTCCCTGCAGGAGCCCTGCACCGTGCAAGGCGGCCAGGAGATCCCAAGGATGGGCAGAGGAATAAGGATGCCGGGACAACCTCCCATTTGGAGAGCATCACAGATCTGGTACTGGGGGGCCTTGTCAGAACTCACCCCCATCTTTAGTTTCCAAGTAGGGGATGGGGAAACCAGGTAAGAGGAAACACAGAAAAGGGAGTCCCAGCCATGAGTCCAAAACTAAAAGTGACAGCTCTATCACCTTCTCTCAAAGGAGAGAAAGAGGGTGTGATAGGGTTGCTGGAAAATGATGGAGTGATAAAAGGCATGGTCCTGATTTGGTGATTTTAGTTGCAGGTGTCACATGCTCCAGGGTACACTGTTGGCATTGAGTGGACACCTCAGGCCTGGCCACACAAAGTCAGGCTGGCAGAGTTCCTGAGAGCTGGGTGCCAACCAGACCCTACCTTCAGATAGGTAATGCCCATGCTTCCTTTTTATTTGAGGGGGAGCTCAATTTTTATGTATCTTCTGGATTATACCAGGTTCAGGAGCATCACATTATTAGTTGGAGCTCTGAACCGTGTCAAGTAGGAAGAGGTCATTTGGGGGAATGGGATTGCAGCCTTAAGCCTCTCCAGAAATGCAAGAATAGATGGAAAATGTGCGAGAAGACAGAAACAGAAGGTAAATGCGGTCCCTAAGAAACTGGGTTGCTTACACCTGCTTATTTGTTTGATGGGAGGTGAGCAGAGGCAACAGAGAAAAGTATCTGAAGTCATTTCTACTGAGTGCCAAGAACAACACTCCACCAAATGGTCCCATACAAAGGTCACGCTGGGAGAATGCAGGGTGCCCCCTTATCTCTGGGGGGCGTGAAGCTGAAATCAATGGGCTTGGTTACAAAGGGTAAAGGGCAAGGGTGTCTAGGTGACTGATGGTGAGTGATTATGGTGAATGATTATGGAAAAGCGTGGCTTCCCTGGCTGTATGGGTATACCTTGGGCAGAGCACAGCTTGTTCCTGGAATGGGGGCCTCGGGTCTTGAAGACGAGGTTAGAAAGGACATGTCCCAGGACCCTCCATAGCCTTGGACCCAGGGTCAGCCCAGACTCATGCTCAAGCCTCCTCAGCCCGCCTCTCTCCTCTCTGCCAATACCTTCAACACTTCCTGCCCAGTGAAATCAATCTCCTACATAATTACCTGTGAGGCGGGGTCTGGCCCAGCCAGTGGGTGAGCATGCGCCCCTCTCAGCACCAAACCTGCCTCCCCCTTCTTCTCTTTGGATCTTCACAGCCCCCGCCAGTGGCCTGTGTTGTCCAGTCTGTACCACCTCCTCTGCACTTGCTTCCCACACGCTCAGGTGTGGATTCCCCTCAGGTCCATCACCCTCCTTCAGCAGGGATAGAGAGACCGTTGGGGACCCAGAAGCTGATAACGTAGCACCCCTTCAAGCTGATCGTCCTTAAAATGTTGTCGCACTTTGATTTAGGAGTGAGGCTGAGGGTGGGGGGAGGGGAGTGCACCCCACTGAGAAACCGAAGCCCTCAAATAACCAGAGGCTTCAGATAACCAGAGCTTCCCTCTGAGAAGGTAGTTAGGAGACTCCGGTGGTCCTTCAGCCCCACGCCACCCCCAGAGATGATCAGATTGTTCTCCTCGGAAAGAGTCCTGAGAAATACATATCTTTCCCACTTCTGCTACTTTAGTGTCCAATTCAAACTGGCTGTCAAGGGGCCACCCGTGCTCCCAGCTCCCTGGGGGATCCAGGGTCCCAGCGGAGAAGGGCTGCGGGCTTGTCCAGCACAGGATCAACACCTGGAGCAGAGAAGGTCAACTAGTGTCTAACTCTAGGGTAGACCCCAGGCCCCTCACCAGCACCTCCTGCCACTCTCTGTGGATCTATGTCTCCAGGCTGCAGAGGCCCCCGCACAGGAGAAGGGAAGCTCAGTGGCAGGGACTGTTCGCAGGGCAGTCTTAGTCGTAAGTAAGCTCCCAGCACAAGGACTTTGTCAGTAAAGAGAAAGGGACAGAAATTCAATGCGGGGGAGAGACCGGGCTTCCCCTGGACTGCGTTTTATATTGCTGGTCCCCATCAGGCTGAGACAACCTGGCTACAAATTCCCATCCTGAACACTGAGATGTGAACCCACACTGAGTCGTGTTCTGAGTGCCATTTAGGAGTGATGGAATAAAGAATGTGTTGAGAGCTTATCCCAGTGGCAAGCTCCCCGCTAAGGGCTGGCAATGCAGACACAAGCCTGATAGAGTTTCCGCTTAAAGGACTTCAGATTCTAGTGGGGGAGATGGACGAGAAGACAGCCAGTGGGATGGAGAGTGACAGATGCCAAGTGGGGATCATCTCCAGGGACTGCAGGTATGTAGAGGAGGAACCCCAAGCCAGCCTGAGGGTGGAGGGAGTCAGGGAAATTTTCTAGAGCAGATGGTTCTTTAAAAATGAGCCCTTCTGTTATTTCTGGTTGAACCTTAAAAATAAACAAAAAATTTGCCCAAATGCAGGTTTTGAAAGACACAGAGTGAGTGAGAGAGAAGACAAGGTGTGTCTCAGACTCACACATCCACTGGAATGCTATCATCACTCTTGGAATCTCTAAGTCCCGGGTGGAAAACCTCTAAGGGATGTCTGGGTTACAAAGTTCTGATGGAATCAGTGAATCAAAAACTAAGTCCCTGGGACTTCCCTGGTGGTACAGTGGTTAAGAATCTGCCTGCCAATGCAGGAGACACAGGTTCGATCCCTGGTCTGGGAAGATCCCACGTGCCGCAGAGCAACAAAGCCCGTGCACAACTACTGAGCCTGCGCTCTAGAGCCTGCAAGCCACAACTACTGAAGCCCATGTGCCTAGAACCCGTGCTCCGCAAGAAGAGAAGCCACCGCAATGAGAAGCCCGCACACCGCAACGAAGAGTAGCCCCCGCTCGCCGCAACTAGAGAAAGCCCGCGCACAGCAACAGACCCAACACAGCCAAAAATAAATAAATTTATTTAAAAAAAAAAACCAAAAACTAAGTCCCCTATTTGCAAACCAACATCCCTGTCATGCAAAGTCCTGTTTCCCCAAGCCAAAGTTTCTCACTTCCAGAAAATCACGTACATTATCTGAATTAAAATTGAAGGGAGAAGTAAAAATCACACTTCATGCTGGGTTGATTTTCTCTAATGATCTGATCCCTGCCCCCTCTTTGGGTGGGAAATGATTACAGCCATAAATATTTGTAATTCTTGCTCTGATGTATTATATTTGTTAACATCGCCACAGGGTAGATGCTGTGCTTGAAAAAATAAGAATGTTGAATGGTGGGGACTGAAGAGAGAAAACCAGGAAGGAGGATGGGATTCTTCCCTTGAGCAGGCTTCCCCAGCAGTGGGATCTAGTGGAGGGAGGTCTGGACCACTGGTCGGGGAACTTAGCTTCCAGTTCTGATGCCTGCCAGCATTGTGCCTGGGGACAAGAGCACTTAAACCTCTGTGGACCTGTCTCCTCTTCCACAAGATATCTGGGGGATACTAAAATAGATTCATAGATGCAAAAATGTTTTATAAAGCAGTAAGTTCCACACATGCACATTTCAATGAAGAGCACAGGTGCTAAGGAAGCTACCTGCTTCCTCTTCACTTTCACAAATAATATGCTTGACACTCTTCACTTCTCTGATCTCCCCATCAACAAGGCTCCAGACTCACACAAATATGGACTCAAATCCCAGGTCCGTGATTTGGGGCAAGTTGCTTAGCTTCTCTGATATTCAGTCTCTTTATCTGTTCAATGAAGAGAATTACTGTTCAATTAAAGATGAAGTCTGTACAATAATTTTATAAATCGTAGCCAATATTATGACATGTGTTGATTTTACTCTATTGGTTAGGATGCTTCCAGCAATTAATAAAAAGTCCAACTCGGGGCTTCCCTGGTGGCGCAGTGGTTGAGAGTCTGCCTGCTAATGCAGGGGACACGGGTTCGAGCCCTGGTCTGGGAGGATCCCACATGCCGCGGAGCGACTGGGCCCGTGAGCCACAATTACTGAGCCTGCGCGTCTGGAGCCTGTGCTCCGCAACAGGAGAGGCCGCGATGGTGAGAGGCCCGCGCACCGCCATGGAGAGTGGCCCCCGCTTGCCGCAGCTGGAGAGGGCCCTCGCACAGAAGCGAAGACCCAACACAGCCAAAAATAAATAAACAAATTAAAAAAAAAAAAAGTCCAACTCAACTAGAAAAAAAAAACTGGAAGGAGAAAATTTTATTTCTCATGTAATAAGAAGTCAGGGGGGTCAGGATAGCACCAGGTTGAATTGAGTATCAACTCTGTGATATCACTGAAGATCCAAATTCCAGTGTTGGCATCTATCCTAAGGCTGGTTCCTTGCTTTTCTTCAAATATGGCTGCAACAGTTCCCAGCATCACATCCCCACCCAACAGTGTTCACAGGTCATACCCAGAAGCGGATATCCTCCTGATATCAATAGACTAGGCAATCTACCAATAAGGAAAATGAGTAGATCTCTGAAGAACAGCAAGATAAGAGCCTGTGCCATACCCCCTTGGATAAGACTCAAGGCCAGGGACATGATCTCATACTGTCAAATCTCTCCCATACTACCTTGTAAAGGACTGTGCACACATTAGGCCTTCACTAAAGTGTTGCTACTAGTTTAAAACAGTTAATGGAGCACCCGGTTATTAAAAAGCTATCATGTTACAATATTTATCCTTTATGTAGAAAGCTGTCAACTGTGGTATAATTTCTAAAAGCAAGAAAGAAAAGGAGGGACTTCCTTGGTGGCGCAGTGGATAAGAATCTGCCTGCCAATGCAGGGGACACGGTTCCAGCCCTGGTCCGGGAAGATCCCACATGCCGTGGGGCAACTAAGCCCATGCGCCACAACTACTGAGCCTGCGCTCTAGAGCCCGCGTGCCACAACTACTGAAGCCCGCACGCCTAGAGCCCGTGCTCCACAACAAGAGAAGCCACCGCAATGAGAAGCCTGTGCACTGCAACGAAGAGTAGCCCCCACTTGCCACCATTAGAGAAAGCCGGCACGCAGCAACAAAGACCCAACGCAGCCAAAAAAATAAAAATTAAATTAAATATTTTTAAAAAAGAAAAGAAAGAAAGAGAAAGAAAGAAGTTAATTGTTTAACAATAGAGGAATGCTTTAATAATCAATAATGTACCCCCCTAATTCTGAAGTATTAAAAATGATTTTAGATGACATATAAAAATTCTCTATAATGTATAGTGAGTAAAATAAAAATGCATATACACCACATTGTTTCCACTAAGGAAAGCAAACATATCTATAAAATAAAAGTATGTATAGGAAAAAATCCACTAGAAGAAATCAGACCAAAATATTGACAGTGATTTTTCTAGGGTATAGGAACCTGATTGATTGGTTTTCTTTTTTTCCCTACAATGTTCAAAATTTCTATAATCCACCTGTTTACTCTTTTAACAGGGAGAAAAACAATTTTAAAAAATAACGGTGCTTAGCCTGACCACAGAGAATGCCTTCTTGGCATGGATCTGCATGTATATTTATATCTCTCTATTCTGTCGAAATCAATGTGAAAAGGCAGCCCAGACTATGTGGGAAAGTCTCTGCATCTCATGCATTTTTAACAGATTTGTTGAAATAAGCGAGAGATGAGGGAGAGGACCTCTTTGCCCTGAGAACAGGTTATATAAACTAGAAGTGATATTGTGGTGACGGTGAGCACAGAAATGCAGGTTAGGAGATGCTTCTGAGACTGCAAATGTGTCATGAAAATGCTGAAAACTTGGGAAGCCACAGTTAATATCTGTGACAAATTAAAGAGGATTGGCATGCATCTTTATTAAGACATTTATTTTGATTACAAAGAGATTAAAGAGCTGAAGCTGCCTCCAAGACAAGAAGTTTGATGTAATGGATCAGAAAGCACGAGATGAGGTTTCCAGACAACAAGGTTGATGTCTAAGTGGACAGTGCAGTTCACTTCATGATGGGTGAGTTGCTCATGAAGACCTCCCCCTTCTCCAAATGCCTCATCCATAACTTATTACTGGATCAAAGCCTTTAAGAAGTCAAATGTATACTTTTCCTCCTTACAGCCCTACCCCACAATGAAGTGTTAGCCACAGAAAGGAGTACCATTTTAATGCATTAACAAACACTGGGTGTGTCAGAATTCCACCCTCCATGTTTCATATCCAAACTCTCCCCTGCTTCTTGGCATCATACCTGATATGCCACCATTATTGCTTTACTCTTTGACCCTTGAATAGCCCCTCATTTCTTAAGATTCCCCAAACAATGCTTTCCCTCTGGGAGATAAAGCTTTATGTGACTGTCAGAGCATCTCATAGATTAGTAGTTGACCATCAATAAGGAAAGCGTCTAGTTGGAGAGGCAAGACAAGAGGAGGAAGTAGGCCTCGAAAGGCGAGATCTTCTCAACATTGCATGTCTTGTGCCTGAAGCTTTCAGAGATCATGTTCTTGTTGGTTGTTCTGTGACTTACCTAAATCTTCCATGGAACTGAGGAACAGGGAACCTAGAATGTGTTGAGCATTTCCCATACACGATATCAATTCATGATCCCAGCTTTTCTTCATTTTCAGAATAAAATCAGCTCTGATTAGTTAAGAAACTTAGAAGTTTGCATGTTAATACATGGCAGATTTTGGCAAGGACTCGAGAGCCTGAGAGACAGAATTCTCCAAAAGCTACTACTCTTTCTGACCAGCTGCCAGTTTTAGCCAGGCAAGACATGTCATGGTGCTGTCCGTGGTACTGAACGCCATGACCTTATGCCAATTATGAAGGACCAAAGGAATGAAAGCTTAGGTCCTCGTTAGAATCTGCAGCTTTCTTTTTTCCTCTGCACCTTCAGACAAAACTCTCTCATTGACCTGTGCAATTTGGTGTGACATTTTCCCAAAGTGCTCTCTACAACCGTATTTGCTTTAGACATCAACTTTAAGAGTGAAAGGTCGACTTTCTGGATGTGAAATATTTTATACATGACATTTTATCTGTCATTGTTAAGATTAACACAAAGTGTTTGCCCTGAAGAATAACTAAAAATGCAGTCAAACAAGATTATCTATTGCATAGAAAAAAAAATAACACCTCATTAAAGAGATTGTGTATATAGCTCTTGGCAAAGAGGTCAGTATCATTAAAGCAATGCCAGAAAGCACACAGCAGACAAAGAGGATGAGTTTATCTTGCCTCATCCCTGAATGAGCCAGGACTCATTCTTAAGGGGAAAACTGAGAATCATTAGAATTGAAGCTAGGCTTACTGGTACCCAATCAAAATCTGATTTTCTACCGTTCACTATGGTCACAAATGCTCTTATTGCTCCTCACAACATAGCCATCATTCTGCCCTCCAGAGGGACAATAATAGGGAGGATAACCCCAGACACTCACCACCCGCCACTGTTGCTGGGGCAACAGGTGCAACTTATGAAGTGCCTTCATGCAGGAGAACTGAAAGCCTCCTTGAACTCATGTAGGATCAGTGCACTGCTGGTCTCAGATTTGGGGTGTAGATCTTCCATAGTCAAACCTCCCTCATACTTCTCCCCATTTTTAGAAGGTGGAGTCAGCAAAAACTCTGGACATGCTGCTTGGTGTACTCAAGAGAATATGGGTTTTGGAGTCAGACAGCTTTCTGTTCATGTACTGACTCTACTAACCAAGAGCTGTGCAATCTTGGGCAAGTCACTTTACCTTCATTCACCTCAGATTTCTAATCTGTATAGTGGACATGACGGTAAATCCTACCCCCTAGTGTTTCTGTGGGGATTAACTGAAATTCGTACCATGTACTCAATAAATGTTGGTTTACTTGCCAATCCACAGAATGCTGTGGGAGCTGAGAACCCAGTGTAGCATGTTAATTTCTTACTATAGTTTTCAGACATATTTAGTCACAGGCCCATTTGTTGAGTGAAATTGTGTGGGTGGAAGACCTGGAGTTCCAGCACCTCAGGCCAGTCGTACTTCAATCCCAGTACCCCGAGATGGTCCCAGAAGTCTGTGGGAACCACAGGTTTCTCGAGGATGGTTTATCAATTGCTCTGGGTACTCATTGTGTCTTCTTTTTGCCTGCACTGGCCTTGTGACTATTTTAACTTCTTCAGAAAGAAACTAGGTGTCTTCTCTAGCCCTAAACTAGAAAGTTCCAGGAGATAGACCTTGTTTCCAACCAAATGAGTGCAGACAGACATTTCCTGGCATCCTGCAAAGTAAATAAATGACATTTATGTTTTGATCTTCCCCACAGTTTCCAGGATGGGACTGCATACCACATATTCAGCACATAGGGCATACTTTTAAGCCAAGTCCTGTTCATTCTTCAAAACTCAGGGCAGATGGACACTCAACAGAGAAGTTTCACTGAGCTTCCAAGTCCACACAGACTCTTCTTTCAGTGACCTTCTCATTGGATTGTAAAACATCTGGGATTTGAGGGGTAATCATATCTTTGGCTTGGTTTTCCCACAGTTCTCAACTCCTCTCTTTTTCCTAATTTTGCCTAAGCTAGAAGCCCTAGGGAGCTCAGCATATACACAATGGATAGAAGAGAACTGAGACATATCCTCACAGTATGGTTCGTTATATTGTTTGTATTTGGGAAGGCTCCCTTGAAACATGGGATAATAGAAATTCTAATGAGAAAGTGGGACAGTAGAGTGATTAAGACAGTGGACTCTGGAGTCTAATACTCTAGGTTCAAACTCTGGCTCTGTCACTGGGTGGCTTGGGACAAGTTATCTAACCTCTCCCTGCTTCAGTTTTCTCATTTGTAAAATTAAAATAATAGTAGTTCTTTACTCACAGGGTCATTGTGAGCATTCAATAAGCTAGTACATGTAAAGACCTCAGAACAGTGCCTGGCATGTAGTTCCATAAACTTCTTATTGACACTTTGCACAGTGCTTAATAATGAAATGAGTTAGTATGGGATTGTCGAAAGAGCACTGGACTGAGAGTCAGGATCTACATTCTAATTTTGGGTCCTCCATCCACTTGATGTGTGATTTTAATCAAGTTACCTTTGCTCTTTGGACCTGTTTCTCACAATTGTTTCATCAGTGGGTTGAAGTAGATCATCCATAAGGCCTCCTATCATCTGTATCTTGTATTTATTTATGTATTTTTATTAAAGTAAAATTGATTTATAATATTATATTGGTTTCAGGAGTACAACATAGTGATTGAATATTTTTATAGATTATACTCCATTTAAAGTTATTATAAAACATTGGCTCTTTTCCCTATGCTGTACAATATATCCTTGTATCATTTATTTTATACATAGTAGTTTTTACCTCTTAATCCCATATCCCTGTCTTTCCCTTTCCCCCTTCCCTCTCCCCACTGGTAACCACGAGTTTGTTCTCTATATCTATGAGTCTGTTTCTGTTTTGTTATATTTATTCATTTCTTTTATTTTTTAGATCCACATATAAGTGATATCATACAGTATTTGTCTTCTCTGTCTGACTTATTTCACTAAGGATAATATCCTCCAGGTCCGTCAATGTTGCTGCAAATAGCAAAATTTGATTCTTTGATTCTTTTTCATGGCTGAGTAATATTCCATTGTGTGTATATGTATGTGTGTATATATATATATATATATATATATATATATATATATATATATATATATATATATATGTACACCACATCCTCTTGATCCATTCATCTGTTTATGGACACTTAGGTTGCTTCCATACCTTGGCTATTGTAAATAATGCTGCTATGAACATTGGGGTGCATATATCTTTATGAGTTAGTGTTTTTTTTTCTTTATATACAAACCCAGGAGTAGAATTGCTGAATCATATGGTAATTCTATTTTTGCTTTTTGAGGAACCTCCATACCATTTTCCATAATGGTTACACCAGTTTACATTCTCACCAACAATGTACTAGGGTTCCATTTCTCCATATCCTTGGCAACATTTGTTATTTGTGGTAATTTTGATGATAGCCACTCTGAGAGATGTGAGAAGGCATCTCATTGTGGTTTTGATTTTCGTTTCTCTGACAATTAGTAATGTTGGGCATCTGTTCATGTGCCTGTTGACTACCTGTATGTCTTCTTTGGAAACATGTCTATTCAGGTCTTCTGCCTATTTTTTAATTGGGTTGTTTGGATTTTTTTGATACTGAATTGTATGAGCTGTTTATATATTTTGGATTCATAGGACATATCATTTGCAAATATTTTCTCCTCTTCAGTAGGTTGTCTTTTCAATTTTTCAGTGGTTTCCTTTGTTGTGCAAAAGATTTTAAGTTTAATTAGGTCTCATTTTTTAATTTTTGCTTTTGTTTCCTTTGTCTGAGGAGACTGATCTAAAAAAAATATTGCTACAAACTTATGTGAAAGAGTGTTCTGCCTATGTTTTCTTCTAGGAGTTGTATGGTTTCCAGTCTTATGTTGAGGCTTTTAATCCACTTTGAGTTTATTTTTGTATATGGTGTGAGAAAATATTCTAACTTAGTTCTTTCACATGTAACTGTCCTGTTTTCCTAGTACCACTTATTGAAGAGACTGTCTTTTCCCCATTGTATATTCTTGCCTTCTTTGTCATACATTAATTGAACATATGTGTGTGGGTTTATTTCTGGGCTCTCTATTCTGTTCCATTGATCTATGTGCCTGTTTCTGTGCCAGCACCATACTGGTTTGATAACTGTAGCTTTGTAGTGTAGTCTGAAGTCAGGGAGCATGATAACTCCAGCTTTGTTCTTTTTCCTCAGGATTGCTTTGGCTATTCAGGTCTTTTGTGTTTCCATGCAACTTTTAGGATTCTTTGTCATGAGTATTTTGGTAGAGAGTGCATTAAATATGTAATAGGTCGCTTTGGGTAGCATGGACATTTTAACAATATTAATTCTTCCAATCCATGAACATGGGATATCTTGAAAGATCTTGGTTTCATTGAACTTTTCTATTTTTTTTTTGTCTCTTATTTATTTCCTCTCTGATCTTTATTATTTCCTTCCTTCTGCTGATTCTGGGCTTCATTTGTTCTTCTTTTTCTAAATCCTTTAGATGGTAAGTTAGGTTGTTATTTGAGATTTTTCTTATTTCTTGAAGTAGACCTGTATCACTATAAACTTTCCTCTTAAAACTGCTTTTGCTGGGTCCCATAGACCTTGGAAAGTTGTGTTTTCATTTTCATTTGTCTCATGGTATTTTCTGATCCCCCCTTGATTTATTCATTGACCCTTTTTTCTTTTTTTTTTTTTAGTAGCATATTGTTTAGTCTCCAGTGTTTGTGTTTTTCCAATTTTTCTTCTTGCAATTGATTCCTAGTTTCACATTGTTGTGGTCAGAAAAAATGCTTGATATAATTTCTATCCTCTTAATTATGTTGAGACTTGCTTTGTGGCCTAGCATCTGATCAGTCCTGGAGAACGTTCCATGTGCACTTGAAAAGAATGTGTGTTCTGCTGTTCTGGGATGGAATGTCCTGTAGATATCTATTAAGTCCTTCTGGTCTAAAATGTCATTTAAAACCACTTTTTACTTATTGATTTTCTGTACGGATCATTTTTCCATCGATGTAAGTGTTAAAGTCACCTACTATTATTGTATTATTGTCAATTTCTCCCTTTATGTCTGTTAATGTTTGCTTTATATATTTAGGTGCTCCAATATTGGATGCATATATGTTAATGAGTGTTACACCTTCTCCTTGGCGTGATCCCTTTATCATTATATAATGCCCTTCTTTGTCTTTTGTTATAGACTTTGTTTTAAAGTCTACTTTATCTGATATGAGTATTGCCACCTCAGCTTTCTTTTCATTTCCATTTGCATGAAATATCTTTCTATCCCCTCACTTTCAGTCTGTGTGTGTCTTTAGATCTGAAATGAATCTGTTGTAGGCAGCATATACATTGGTCTTGGTTTTTTAAATCCAATCAGCCACCCTATGTCTTTTGGTTGTAGCATTTAGTCCATTGACATTTAAAGCGATTATGGATATGTATGTACTTATTGCATTTTGTTACTTATTTCCTGGTTGTTTTTGTAGTTCTTCTCTATTCTTTTCTTCTTCTTTTAGTTTCTTCTCTTGTGGTTTGATGATTTTCTTTAGCAGTGTGCTTGCATTCCTTTCTGTCTAGTTTGTGTATGTATTGTAGATTTTTGATTTGTGGTTACCATGGTGTTCATATATGTTGACTTATAACTGTCTCTACTTGTTTTAAATTGATAGTCATTTAAGTTCAAACACATTCTAAAAGATATACATAAGATATAAATTTTTACTCCCCTCCTCATTTTCTGTTTTTGATGTCATAGTTTACATCTTCTTGTCTGTCCTTTAATTGTTTATTGTAGTTATAACTGACTTTACAATTTTTGCCTTTTAATCTTTGTTCTTGCCTATTTAAGTGGTTGACCCATAGCCTTTCCTATATATATTGCCTTTATTAGTGGAAAAGTCTTGTAAATTCTTACTTCTTGTTGTAGCTTTTTCTTTACCACTTAGAGAATACCCTTTAACATTTAAGGTTGGTTTAGTATTGATGGACCCTTTTAGTTTTTGCTTGTCTGAGAAGTTCTTTTTGTCCTCTTCAATTCTGAATGCTAACCTTGCTGGGTAGAGTATCCTAGGTTGTAGGTTTTTCCCTTTCAGCATTTTAGATATATATTCCACTCCTTTCTGGCCTGCAGAGTTTCTCCAGAAGAATCAGCTGATAGCCTTACTGGGGTCCTTTGTATGTGACTCTTTGTTTTTCTCCTACTGCTTTAAAATTCTCTCTTTGTCTTTAATTTTTGCCATTTTAATTATGATATGTCTTGGTGTGAGTCTCTTGGATTCATCTTGTTCGAGACTTTCTGTGCTTCCTGAATCTGGAAATCTGTTTTCTTCTTCAGGTTCAGGAAGTTTTCAGCCGTAATTTCATCAAATACATTTTCTATCCCTTTTCTCTCTCTTCTTCTGGGACCCCTACAATGAAAATGTTATTATGCTTGATGTTGTCCCAGAAGTCCCTTAAACTATTCTTTCTTTTTTAATTTGTTTTTCTTTCTGCTGTTCTGAGTGGGTGATTTCCATTATTCTATCTTGAAGATTTCCTATGCATTCGGCTTTACCAACCCGTCTACTGATAATTCCTTCTAGTATGTTTTCATTTCAGTTATTGTATTCTTCAGTTCCAATGGGTCCTTTTTTATATTTTCTAGTTCCTTGTAAAAATTTTTGCTATGTTCATCTATTCTTTTCCCAAGTTCAGTTAGCATTCTTATTACTAATGCTTTGAATTCTTTATCTGGTAAATTATTTATCTCTGTTTCATTAGTTGTTTTTTCAGGTTTTTTCTTGTTCTTTCATTTGAAACAAATTCTTGTCTTCTCATTTTGTTTACCTTTCTCTGTCTTTATGAAATTAGGTGAGACAGTTACCTATCTAGGTCTTGAAAGTGTGTCTTTATGTGGGGTTATCCCTATGCAGTCTGTGCATGCCCAGTGGTTTTGGTGGGAGACCTGGATCTTCCTCTGGGTGTGCTGGCAGCTACTACCTTGGTGGAAGTTAAGGCTGGAAATGGAGGGGCTAGACCACTGCAAGGTGTGAGCCGGGGCTTCTCCTATGCTCAATGACTGTCACTACCCTATCGGGGGCAGGGGCAGCATCCAAAGTGCTGGAGCAGAAGCCCTGAGGGTCAGATCCAAGTCGGTTCCATTCCCTCTAATTGTGTGCTCTCCCTCCACCCCCGGCAATGGCACCTTCACCCTAGTGGAGAGCAGTGCCAGAGCAAGAGGAGCTGGAGTGGGCACCCGGTGCAGGCTGAGGTGTTGGCTGCTATGGTCCCAGCAAGCCAGTTAGAGCCCTAGGCTGTTTCCAATTCTCTGCCTTCACACACTGGCCAGCAACAGCTGCCCTCACTCCGTTCAGATGCAGGGCCAAGTCCAAGCCAGTTCTGACCACCCACGTGCACACTCTCCTTGGCAATGGCAGTCTTCTCTCTAGTGTAGAGCTGAACCAAAGCAAGAGGGGCTGGAGCAGGTACCCAGTGCTGGCTGGGGTTCATGCTGGGACAGTCTCAGGAATCTGGCCAGAACCCCAAGCCATTTTCAATCTGCTTCCTCCACCTTATTTCCAGGAATAAGCCAAAGTGTGTGCACGTTCTTTATGAGCAGCGTCTTAGCTTCTTACAGGTGTCCAGTAAGACCCACTGGTTTTCAAACCAGCAAAGGGGACTCATCTTCCAAGTGTCAGACCCCAGGGCTGGGGTGCCCAATACATGGTTTGAACCCCTCACTCCCCAAGGAGGATCTCCAAGCCTGTGATATTCCCCTTCTCCTCTGTGTCCCCTGATAGGGGCCCCAGGTCCTGACCTGATCACTTCTCCTCCCTTACTACCCAACTCCCTGTAGATCTTTCTCTACAGCCTTAGTTGTAGCAGAGACTTTCTTCCAGTTTCCAGTTTTTTTTCAGCAAGAATTGCTCCACATGTATATGTATTTTGGATTTGTTCATGCAGGGAGGTGACCTCTGCAACCTCCTACTTGGCCATCTTGATCTCCCCTCCTGTGTCTATCTTTTTCAAATTTTTAACTATGGTAAAATATACATAATATAATATTTACCATCTTAACAATTTTTAAGTGCACAGTTCAGTGGCATTAAGTACTTTCACATCATTGTGCAACCATCACACCATCCATCTCCAAAATTCTTAATCTTTCAAAACTGAAATTCTGTGCCCATTAAACAATTACTCCTCATTCCCTCCTTCTCCCAGCCCTGAGCAAACACCATTCTACTTTCTGACTCTAGGATTTTGAATACTCTAGATACCTCATATAAGTGTCATAATGCAAATATTTGTCCTTTTGTGACTGGCTTATTTTACTTAGTATAACATTTCTAAGGTTTATCCACATCGTATCACATGTCAGAATTTCCTTCTTGTTTAAGGCTGGATAATATTCCATTGTGTGTATCTACCACATTTTGTTTATCCATTCATCCATTGATGAACATTTGGGTTACTTCCACCTTTCGACTACTGTGAATAATGCTGCCATGAGCATTAATATACAAATGTCCCTTTGATTCCCAGTTTTCAATTATTTCTGGTATATACCCAGAAGTGGAATTGATGGGTCATATGGTATTTCTATTTTTAGTTTTTTGAGAACCCACAATACTGTTTTCACTAGCAGCTGTACCATTTTGCATTCCCACCAACATTACACGAGGGTTTCAATTTCTCCACATCCTCATAGCATTTGTTATTTTCTGGGTTTGGGTTTTTAATAGTGGCTATCCTAATGAGTGTGTGAGACGTCTTATTTTGACTTTGTGACTTTCTGCTTGATGTGGCAGAAATGGCTGGTCCAGGGGTCTGCTGCCCAGGACCCTGCTCGGGTCCTCCTTCCCATGTCTGTTTTCTGTGCTGGGTACTTGGTATTCACAGAACAAACTCCAAACCTTCCCTGAAAGGATGGTGATTTGGGCTTATAAATACATGTGACACACCTTGAATTAAAAAAGAAATTCAGCCCAACCTCATAAAAAATCAGCCTCTTCCTTTGATTTTATAGGCATAAGCACTTCGGGTCATTTTTATGGGGTTAAGATCCAAGCTCTGATCGATGGCTTCTCATCTGCTTCCTGTATTCATGGCAAGGCCCCAGAAAAGCAGGCATGGGGAAATCTATGGCTGGGTGCCACTAAAATATAAATGTTCCTTCATTTCTAATAGATGCTAAAGAATGAAGCTTATATCATTACGCCTGCTATAAAATATTAAATGTAAGTAATTCAATGTTACCCAAGGGCCAGAGCTAAGCTGGTGCCTTTTCCTTCCCCTCTTCAGGGAGGAATGGCTCTGAGTACCCCACCTGGCCCCCGAGAACTGGTGGGTGCCTGCATCTTTATAATTCATGGCTAGAGGCTGCCTTTCTTAGGGTCCCATGATGCTGGATGCTGCAGGGAATGAATGGCAGAGAGCCAGGTTTGCAACCAACATTTTTGGCTTCTCCTGGGAGAGAGAGGACCAGAGGGGCTGCTCCTCTTCCTGACTTCTTCAAGTAAAAAGAAGATTCCCAATGTCTGATTTGACCTAAGGATATACAGTGTCAGTTACTTTTTGTGTCCCAAATCCTGCCCCCTCAGCCCATCTGGTCTCAGTGCAATCACGATGGACAGGTCAGTGCATACTCTCAGAATCTCCACATCCACTCGGAGCACCCACTTCACACTCAGGCACTGCCCAGAAGTGTGGGAAAGTTCATGTTCCCAGTAACAACTCCCCACAAATGGGAGGTGGAGGATGGGGATGGTTAATAAATATCTCAGCTGCTCATCCTTTAGAGGGAAAATCTCCGTGTACATTCTACATGATTCTCAATGGCTTCCCAGAAGGATCGAGCCCCATTTTGCCCACAGCAATAACTAGCTCAATTATGCACCTTTCCAAGTTTCCTTGTCTTGTTTTCCTTGCCCCCTCACTTTGCCTTCCTGAGACACCTCCCAAGGAAATTACCTGGTCTAAGTCTTTGTCTGAGGCTCTGCTTTCAGGGGAGCCCGTTTCAAGACATGGGCTCAAAATATGGGAAGGATTTCTGGAAGAAGAAGTGAACTTTGAGGCTTGGAAACTGATAAAAAAGGCCAAATAGCTCTAAAAGTCAGTGTCTATGAAAAGAATTAGGCTTCAGTTGTGTTTCTTGTTCTCTATACATCTTACCCAGACCGTCAAGGTCAGGCCACAGTTGTGCAGGTCAGGTATTGCACAAGGGCACCTAACACAGGAGTTTGAAATTTGATACTTGTTCTGCTCACCAGGCCACACCCTCAAGTGCTAGGCTGCATCCAGCAGAATAAAAGATTTCTGTTTCTTAACAGGATACTGACCACTCATTCTCCAGGCCATGTGGCTTCAGGTTGGCATCTGTACCAAGAAGGTATCTTTTTCCATTTTGCACAAAGGCATCTTATAGGCCAGCTGTGGTCCTCAGTCACCTGGGGTTCTGCCCTATGTCTGACTACTTTTATCCACAAGGCTAACACTGTAACCAAGGCAGTCTCTCTCCCATGCCCTATATGACATTTTATTTCTGCATCTGCCCTTGGCTAATGCTGACTTTCGCCCTCACTCTTCTCCCAAAATGTACTCCCATGTTCTCCAGTGTTTTTGTCTTCAAGTCTCTGCTCATTCTAATAAGCTTCCAAGCTCACTTGGATCACTGTAGTACTTATTGGGATTCATCTATTTGTTCATTTATTCATATGTTTATTCTTCAACAAGGTATTCAGTGTTTTCTGATAATGTGCTTGGCTATGTGTCTGCAGACATGAAGCAATCCAGCCCCTGTCCTGGGGAGGGACAAGCAGACAGAGATTGACTGGTGATCAGCGCAGTGACAAAGGAATGCACAGGGGCTCTGTGAGCACGAGGGGTCCCTCTCCCAGACTGGGGAAGAGGCAGCGACAGATAGCTGTCTTCACACAAGGTAAAGGTGGAGGGTGGGAGATGTGGAGGACATTCCAAGAGAGAACAGCAAGTTCAAGGGCAAGGAGACAAGAATGTCCACAGGGGGCTCTAACTGTTCAGGTTTGTTGGAGTATAAACTTGGAGGTAGAGAAAAGAGAGAGATGAGACTTGGCTGGGGTGGGGGTCGGGGGGTGAGCAAGGCCCTGTCCTGCAGGATAAGCCCAGTAAGGTGCTGATAGTAATCAACCCTGTAAGAAAGAGGGAGACACTCCAGGTGCTCGGCAATGGCTTCACTCTTGCTTATATTTTGCAAATAGTAGAAATTCAGTTGATTTCCCCCCCAAATCTACCTGTGTTCCTGGATGGGAAGCCATGTGGAGTAGGGGCTCATTGGGCTGGAATGAACACTTGGCTGTAATGAATGGATGAGAAATGTTGTGGATGTGGACTTGGTCTTCTCAACTTGGAAGGTGCTGAGTCATGAAGATCAGAAACTCTGATTACCTCTGTTATCCCCATCCCTTTCATAGAGTGGACAGTGGGTTTTCTGGTCTACACATCTCCTAGGTGAATTTCATTGTCTTTTCTGGTGAGAAAGTCTATAGGCAGGGTCTCCTTGCCCTTCTTCTGGACAGAGGCATAAGACAGGAGCAAGAAGAGAGGCAGGCAGGGAGTTGGCAGTGGGCTGGGAGGAGGGGTCCAATCCCTGTTCATTTGCTCAAGATCTTAGCATGACCTTGTAAAATTCAGAGAGAGCAGAAAAAGCTTGAGGTCTTTGCGTCTTACTGACATTTATTCAAAGCCAGGTTCAAGCTCAGGCAATTTATCAATCTTCTCTGAACATCAGACCTCCTTCTCAAGGGAGTTCATGGTCCTTCCCTGGGCTGTTCAGACAATTTAAGAGACAATACAGAGTTCCTAGCCCAGAGCCTGACTCTGAGGGTGACCCCAGATGGAGTTCATTACATATCATCTTGTTCCTCTCTCCACCTTCTCCTTTAGGGATCTCTTTCCACTTCTCTCTGCCTCCCTTTCTGTAAATACATGAGTTCTATGCCAAGGTGTGTCAGCATTATCCAACTCATCCATCTCTCTACAAGTTAATCCACTTCTGTGTTGCCACCAGTGAGGACTTCTTGAATCAGAGCTCTGATTGTGTGCTTAATTTGCCAATAATTCACCATGTGACTGTTAGCAAGTCACATTTCCTGCCTGGGCCTCAGCATATCCATCTGTGGAATGGATGAGTGGACCAGATAATTTCTGAGAATCCTCCCAGCTCTAACATTATATGATTCATGGCTATACACTGTCTAGGAAATAAAGCCCAAACACCTTAGCATGGCATGTAAGCTCTCCCCAGGGCCCCCGCCCCATGGTCTGACTACAGTTTTACTCACATCATCCCTGGTTTTCTCTTTTCCACTATGCAGTCCCTTTCCTTCTCACCCCAGTGGAATTCTCTGCTACCACTTAGGAACCCTATCACACTACCTATCTTCCCCTCACTCATTCTGTTTCATCACAGCAACTAACAGTATTGGGCAGAGAGGAGATGTACAATGCTTACTTTTTTCTGAGTTAATTTGAAATTTGATTATGAGTATTACTGAGGGGAAGACAGAGAAAGCCTGAGCTTATAATCAGAGATATGGTTGGTGAGTTCACTAGACCAGGCCATCTACACAGTTGTAAGGGCCAAAACACTGGCCCCAGAAGTACCTGCAACTCCACATTCAGCCTGTTGGTGAGACTGTTATGAGCAGATGAGATAAAAATTACACACGGATTTTATGTCTGGATATGTCACTTTGATCAAGGATGGGCAGACTGGAGTTGTGGATAGTGTAACAGAAGAACGTGGGGTCTGTGTGTGTGTCTGTGTGTGTGTCTGTGTGTGTCTGTGTATGTATGTCAGTGTGTGTGTGTGTCTTGTGTGTCTGTGTATGTATGTCAGTGTGTGTCTGTGTGTGTGTGTCTGTGTGTGTCCTGTGTGTGTGTCTGTATGTGTCTGTGTGTGTGCATGAGTAAGCGAGAGGCAGGAGGCCCAGAATGGCTTACTCTTCTCTGACCTTTACGGCTCTCAGAACCCCTCCCGCTCAGTGAGAACTAAGGCTCCACACCACACCAGAATCTCAATTAAACTAGATTAAACTAGTTAAATTAATTAAACCAGAAAAGTGTTCTTTTGTCCTTTCCAGTGTCTCGGTTGGGCCTTTGGAAGCAGCAGGGGAGCGAGGTTCAATGAGTCAATTACTGCTTTTTTTGATTCTGGTAATTCTGTTGTCAATCAGCAGAGTTATTTGTAGGTTGAATACTGTCGAATTAGGTTACCGATGCATGAGTTACTGATGATCAATGTAGCTTCTCCCGTGTGCTGACTGTGCATTGGACACCGTGAAGGCCCTTTGAATATTTTACTTCATATAATCCTTATAATAACCAGAAAGAATAGATATTTGTCTCCCCATTTTACAGAGGTAGAAACGGAGGCTCGGGACCATATTCAAGCTTGCAAACCAGGTACGCAATGGAGACCAGATTTGAATTCAGGAACGATCCCTTGTTCAGCCTTTCTGGAGCCTGGTGGTGTGGGGAGGAAGAAGACGAGGGGGGCCTGCAGTTGGAGATGAGCATGAAGGGTCTTGAGTGTCATTCCAGGGGGCTCGACCTTCCTTCTTTCTAGTTTCCGGGCTCTGCCTGTGGACTGGCCTCCACCAGGCATCCCCTGAAGTGTGGACAAGCCCGTGGAATGGCAGAGCTCTCCCACAGCTCAGGACTCAGATCTGGGGCACAGAGGTCCCCGACCCAGGCCCCACGTAACAAAGTGGGGCTGGGAACTGACCCTCTGCCAAGTACACAACCCCCCAGCTTTCATCGGCCTGTCAGAGCCAGTGTAGGCATGCCAAGATTTCGCTGAAAGCCAGCTGCTCTCGATGTATTAAAAGCTGAAGTCCTGGGGGCGGGAGGTGAGGGGGTGGAAGAGAGGGAGGTCTTCTGTGTTTTCTTTATGGAGCCGTTTGCCACTGCTCTGTGTGAATTGTGCCACAGAAAATCTGCTGCCAGAGGCTTCAACTGGCAGCTTTCACTGGACAATGGGCTGACACGGCTGCTGAGTACACCCCGTCGTCGTGAACCAAATCGCACAGCTTCACAAGCGAGGAAGGGGCTCGTGGTCCTCGCAATGCTGACCCTCCTCCTGCTCCCTGGAGATGAACAGCTGAGGAAAGCATGCAGCAGCTACCTCTTCCCAATCAGCAGCAATGTGACTGTCTCCAAAAGGGCCGTTGCCCACTGGGGCTCAGCTGGCCAGATCCAGGCTCCAAGTTCAGGGACATAGGGCTTCCTTCCTGGGAGCCGACATTTCTCTCTCTCTCTACTTTAGAGCCCAGTTACTGCCCATTCTGTGTTGGCAGATGTATCAACGTCCCAGGGCTGCTGTAACAAACACAAAGCAAATGGTGTAAACAACAGAAACTTATTGTCTCACAGATCTGGAGGCTGGAAGCCTGAAATCAAGGGGTTGACACGTTGGTTCCTCCTGAGGGCTGTGTGGGAGAATCTGTCTTTCTCCCGGTTTCTGGTGGCCTCAGGCGTTCCTTGGTTTATAGATGGCATTCTCCTTGTATCTTCACATCACCTTCCCTCTGTAAGTGTCTCATTCTGTGTCCAAATTCCCCCTTTTATTAAGGACACGGTCATGTTGGATTAGGGACCACCCTAATGACCTTATTTTAACTTGATCATGGGCAAAGACTCTTTCCAAATAAGGTCACATTCACAGGTACCGGGGTTTAGGACTTTAACATCTTGGTGGAGGTAGGGGGCACAATCAACCCGTAACAGCTGAGATGCTGCCTTTGTGTCTGAATCTGTGCTGGAGCTGTGGATACGTTGGCTGCCACAGCTGATGGAGATACACTCAGGGTGTGGGACAGCTTCGTTTCAGATGGAGAATAGAATCCTTCACTCTGAGATCTTGAGCTCTGGACCAGCCCACAAAGGAAGCGTCTCTGTTTGGGGGGGGAGGGGGGAACAGCGCCTGAGCTTCTACCATCTTTCATTCCATTTGCATTATCCTTTTCAGAGGTAGCTGAACACTAATTGAGCTCTTACTCTTGGCCTAGAACTGGTTTAAGGGCTTTATAATATTAGCTGATTGAACCCTCATAATGTCCATAGGGGGTGGATATTAGCATGAGACCTGTTTTACAGACAGCAAGTAACTTTCCTGAGCTCACTGAAATGACAGAATTGGGATGAAAACTCAGGCACTCTGACTCCAGGGCCCAAGCCCTTAATTCTAAATTCTTGATAATGCAGATTTTAACACACACACCCCCAAACCCGCCCAGAGCTTCTGATTTAGAAAATCTGAGCTAGAGCCCAGGAATCTGAATTTTAAGAGCACCTGTAGTGATTCTGATGCAGAGTCCACGGTCCACACGTGGATAAACAGTGCCCTCCTGTTTCCATGGAAATGACTTTGTCAGATAAGGTGCAGCCCTCCGGGTAGCCAGAGCAAGCACCCTGGTTTTCCTCTCACTTCTCTGACCGCTGTCTCTCTCCTCTCAGGCACGTAGCGATGGGTCTCCGTACACACCCACTCCACTCTCTTCTCCACACAGCAGCCAAAGGAATCTATTTGCAATACAAACCTGGGGCCACATATCTGTCTGTGACCCCGTAGCTCCTAGAAAAAAAACTGCGTCCATAACACTGCCACAGGGCTTCCGGGAGCCATTCGTGCTCATGCCTGGGTTTAAGTCCGAGCTGTGCCAATGGAGCAAGTATTTTAAGCCCCCTGAGCCTCGTCTATAAGGCAGAAATAGTAACATCACTTCCACAAGGGTGGCAGCCAAGATGGAACGTGGCAATGCACAGAACATGTCCAGTTCCACTCGTGGCCCCTAGGGGGCGCGCAGTCAGAGGCGGCTTTCATGGTAAGCGCACCCTCGGAATTTCCAGCCCTGTGTGACCACGAACTCATCGGATAGCTCTTATTTGCTGGGCCCTAGAAAGATGTGTAATAATTGTGCAAAGACTAGGGCCCTTTACTGCACAGGTCTGGCACTAGTTCCTCGGGGGCTTTTCCAGCCCGAGACCCAGGAGAGCACGCACCTTGTAGAAAAGACGGGGGAAGTGTAGACCATCCTTCCTCCAGGCCTGAAGGTTCTCAGTGTACAGATGCCAGGCCCTCCGCTTCCCCAGCCTGGCCAGCTGCTCTCTTAATCTGCTGGGCACAGCGCTTGTCTTGTCTGCTGTTTCCAAACAGACAGTGGGGCGTTGTGGTCTCTTCTTGACTAATGAGGTGGGAGCAGAGATGAGGGTTCTGGCCGCCTGACGCAGATCCGCATATGCTGCTCCGTTAGGAGGGAACGGGGATGTGTCCTGCTATGCGGTGTTTCCTCTCGGCAAAGCTGCCCTGTGTCAGCGGCCATGAGCAGCAGTACCATACCATCTGCCTCTTGGACAGTGGTTTGTGGGTTTGAGGAGGGCAGCCCAGGTTTGAATGTGGCCCTCGGAAGGTTGATACCTTGTCTGTACCATAAGGGGCTGGATTGAAGCATCTCAAGAATGTTTTTTCCGTTTGGATGATTTGTGCTTTTTTAAAATCCCAAGGAGATGCCTGGCCCCATGACCAATGTTCTGTACTGACCTGCTATGCTTCTCTCTCTGCTTCCTTCTCTCTCTCCCCTCCATCACCACCCCATTCTCCAAGGAAAATGTATTAAGAAGACCAGAAGAGACCCTTTGGAATTACAGTGAGATTTGGGAAGAGTCATTACAGGCATTTAGTTTGCTGATCAATTGCTCTTAGAATCTTAAAGCTAGAAGGGACCATCCAGCTCAGTGGTTTTCCAATCTGGCTGTGAATGAGCATTACCTGGGGAACTTGAAAAAGATGCCAGTTCCGAGGTCACAAACTAGACCTACTAAATGACATCCCTGGGACCAGGGTCCACGAATCTTTGCATTCAGCTTGGCATTGTGCTTCCTCAGAGCCATGGGGGCCTTGAAATGGAGTTTGGAAGTTTTCATCCTTAGCTGAACTGCATGTGCTCTGTGGTTCCCACACGTAGAATAGAACCCCTAGACCACTCAGGTATTCAAACTATGCAAGACAACTGCTTGGGGCATATGTTACTGAATGGTCATTATTCCAGCAGCTGCACTGCAGTTGATCTACACCCATCTGGCCATGGTTTCCTCATCTCTGAAAGTCAGACCTGGTCCAAGCAACAGCACTGCATTATGCAGGAGAAAGAGCCCAAGTTTTGGGGTTGGACTTAGTTCAGACACTGGCTCCACGACTGACTAATTGTCTGGCCTTGAGCAAGGTTCAAGTGTCCCCCAGTTTCCTTTCCTGAAAATGAGTACAAACGGGTTGACCTTGCAGGATTTCTGTGAGAATTCAAGGAGATGGTGGTCGTGAAGTGAGTGGTGTGTGAAGCATCAGGGTTCTTCCCCCACTCCCCTGGCTATAGCTCGGATGTGTCCCTTTATGGTCTTGCTGAAACTAGTACTTGCCTAGCAGATGTCTTCCTAAAGCATGCCTTGCATATTGGTCCAGGCAACCTTGTAAAGTAGACCTGACTTTCAGGAGTTCTAATGTATTTCTTACACGAATTTCACCTTCCCCTGCATATGGAACATTGTAATAATCTATGCTGACTAGATTTGCAAATGAGTGCCAGAGAATGAATAAAAAGGGTTAAAATTTTATAGAATAGTCTTATTTTTTGTAAAAAAAAAAATTAAAATGAAAATAATAATAATATGTATACATATAGAATGATTGTATATGCAAAGAGAAGGCTTTAAAGAATAGGATTAACAGTAGTTTGCCTGCAGGGTGAAATTATAGAGCATTCTCATTTCCTTTTTGTGTTTTCATAAACTTAATTTTTTAGAGTAGTTTTAGATTTACAGAAAATTTTCAAATGATAGTACAGAGAATTCCCATAAACCCCACTCTCAGTTTGCCTTATTATTAACATCGCACATTAATATGGTACATTTGTTACAATTAATGAACCAGTATTGATAGATTCTTATCAACTAAAGTCCACACTTATTCAGATTTTCTTACTTTTTCTTTAATGTCCTTCTTTTATTCTAGGATCCCATCCAGCACGCCACATTACATTCAGTCATCCTGTCTCCTCAGGCCCCTCTTGGCTGAGACAGTTTCTCAGACTGTCCTTGGTTTTGATGACCTTGACAGTTTTGAGGTAGACTGATCAGATATATTAAAGAATGCCCCTTGATTGAGATTTGAATCATGTTTTTCTCGTGATTAGACTGAGGCTATTAGTTTTGGAGAGGAAGATCACAGAGGTCCAGGGCCATTTTCATCACATCATATCAAAGATACATACTGTCAACCTGACTTGCCACTGTTAAATTTGACCTTGGTCACCTGGCTGAGGTCATGTTTATCAGGTTTCTCCACCGTAAATGTAGTTGTATCCCACCCCCCTTTTCCATACTATACTCTTTTGTTTATTGTTCCATATTCTCTGAAGTTTTTTCTTTTTTTCTTTCAATGAACATAATTATTTTGATGATCAGGGAGAATAGAAGTATTTTCATTTTGGAAAAAAAAAAAAGACAGAGTCTCATCAGACCTTCATCCTTTCTTTATGTGTTGTTGTGGCTTGATTTTCACACTATTGCACACGGCTCCTCCAGAAGTCCCTGCAGGGAGTGGTCTGGCTGCAGCCTCAGTTCCTGCTGAGTGTGACCCTGACCTTGGCCCCCGCTGCTGGCTTTGTGGAGCGTGTATCTTGCAGCGTAACTTCCGACGGAGCCGCCTGAGCGACTCCATAAATCAGCCGGGAGCCTTGCCCTCACTGTAAAAGTGAAAGGGACTTTCAGCTGCGCTTTCTCCTTTCTGCCCAAGGTAAACAGGGTGTAAATCTTGCTGAAGGAGAAGTTCGTATCCATCCACCTGAAAACACCCCAGCAGCTCGGAAGACAATCTGCTCCACACCTCCGTCCACTTAAAACACACAGCCCCCCGCCCCAGGCCGGGCACATTGTGTCCAATTCTCAGTGGGATGAAGGAGTGAATTATAGCAGTTTCCTCCCTTCTCTTATCCCTGGCTTTTTGTCAAAGAAGCAAGTGAGAGTGACGCATTGAAAATGGACAGCTTTTCACATGGTACCAGTTTCCTGGTCACCTGTAGCAGCCACACTGTCCTAAAATTCACTATCCTTGTTTTTTGTTTGTTTGTTTTGCCAAAGAAACAGTTTTCCAGAGTGAGTCTGAGAGCAGGTGTCTAACTGCTCTGCTTTAAAGAGAGCCTGGTGCAGAAGGCAAGGTTCAGAAGGGATATTGTGGGGTCTGGGTGCACCGGATGGATGGCCCGTGGACTGCACTTTGTTTATTTAACACCTAAAAGAGGAGAAAAGAGTCTTCAATCATACCTTGTTGTGGCCTGTCTTCCTGGCCCAGGTAGCATTCCCCTGTGAATATGGAACATTCTCAGCAAATTTCGCAGCTCTGGGTGCTTGCTGTCTTCTCATGCAGAGGTTCTCAACCTTGGCACTACTGACATTGTGGACAGAATAATTCTTTGTTGTGGAGGACTGTCTTGTGCATTTAGGATGTAGCAGTATTCCTGGTTCCTACCTACAAGAGGACAGTAGCACCACTCCCCCCAAGTTGTGACAATCAAAAATGTCTTCAGACATTGCCAAATATCCCCTGAGGGGAAATCACCCTCCGTTGAGAACCACTATTGTAAAGGGATAGGTATCTGCCTAGGCCCCGTACAGTGGAACACATTTACAACCCTTAGGTATGCTTGTGTTTCAGCTTGAGGGCTGGGAGATACAGGCAGTTCCTGCCTGTGTAGGGCAAATGACTTGCTAACCATTAACTGCAGAGGTTTGAAATCAGGGAGGCAGTCCCCATCAAGATTCCTGTTCTAGTTATCTATTGCCGTGTAACAAAGCACCCCAAACTTAGTGCAGTAAAGCAGCAACCATTTCTGGTTGCTGTGGATTTTAGGAGGGGACTTTTTGTCCCTGTTCTCAATGTCCCTGCCTCAGAAGGAAGATTTGAAGGCTGGGAGGGACTTGACGCCTGGGACCTAGAATCATCCAAAGCTGTCTTCACTCACATGCCTGGCAGTTGATGCTGGCTGTCATCTGGAACTAAGCTGGGACTGTGGACAGATCATCTACTTGTGGCGTCTCCATGTGGTCTGGGCTTCCTCACAACATGGTCGCCTCAGGGCACTCAGATGCTTACATGATGTCTTGGGGTTCCAAAGGTGACTATCAAAAGACAACCAGGTGGAAACTATCTTGCCTTTTATGACCAGGCTTTGGAACTCACATGGCATAGCTTCCACTGTGGTCAGAACCACTCCCAGATGGGAGGAGGGTCAAAGTCACATTGTATGAAGAACACATGGGTGGGGTATGTTATTGTAGCCTCTGTCCCAGTTCCCTCCCTGACTTTATCTTTCGGTAATAGTGTTTCCTTCACCCCATCCCACGGGCCCTGATGCCTGACTCTCTTCTCTCAGGCTCTCTGCTCTCCTTTATTTCACCACAGAGGCTCCCCCATAATCAAAGAGGTTGAGTTGAAATTACCCTCTAGGTCAGCTAGAAAGGATGATACTCGTGTTTTGTTTGGTTTATTCCCTCTCAATATCTCCAGTGGCTCTGAGAACCTTTTGATTCTCAATTCTAGAGGTCCTAAGAATAGCTAACTCCATTTCACCTTGAAAAAGCTCATTTTAAGGCAAAACCACAGCATTGGTTACTGTGAGGTTAGCTCAAGAAAGAATTTTGGGACTGATGTACTTGAAATAAGATTTCACAGAAATCTTTGCATTTAAGAGACTGTCTTAAAGAGTGAACTTGTGTCTTCCAGAGTCTACCAATGTGCAGGTGCACACATTAGGTTCTTAATAAGTGTTTACTGAATAAATGTTTCTGACCTCAGTCACCAAGCATTTTATTATACTCAGTATTGTCAATATTAGAGGCTTGTGAGATTTTCCTTAAACCTGGAAGATCTAGACAAAATAGAAATAGAATATGAAGTTTTACTCCTCTTTAATCCTCATGCAAATCCTGGTTACATTGAGTAAGTTCATATGATTATTCTGTTAACTTGAGTTTCTAGGCTGTGGCCATAGCTAAATTTTTGCCTGGGATAGTTTTGAGCCAGTGCTGCAAGTAGTCTGGTATTGCTGATGTATGTACAGGCCGTTGTTTGTTCCTGGCTGAGGACTCACTGGTTTGATCATTCAACTGTCTTTACTAATTGCTGTGTGCTCAGACTTATGCTAAGTGTCAGGCATGGGTAACCATCCAAAAGAAGGCAGACCCTGCCCTCAAGTCTCAGGGCTGCTTCTTGCTTCCTTTGTTTGTCTGCTGTGTTTATTTCCAGTTGGTTATGATTAGCACATTCTTCCTTCTCCAGCCTTCTCTCTTCCCATTCTTTGCCTTGCCTGGTGTATCAGTCCACTATATTTTTGGTAATGCTGCATAACAAGCCACCCCACTTTTTGTTGGCATACAAAAACAAGCATTTATTTACTACTTACTTGTCTGTCATCATCTGGAGTCTGGCTGATTTAAGCTGAGTTCAGTTAAGATAGGGTTAAAGTTTGCTCTACACATATCTCATGGCTGGGCCTGAGGTGTTCTGAGACATGTTCTCATGGCAAAAGGCAAGGGCAAAGAGAGCAAATCTGATTGTGTAAGCATATTTTAAGCCTCTGCTCACATTGTGTCTACTAATATACCAATGGCCAAAACGAGTCATGTTCTCAGCCCAAAATCAAGTTGCATGCCAATAGACTCCTCCTAGGAGGCAGGGGACAGTGCTTGAATATTTACTGAGAAGTGATCTAATCTATCATGCCCAGTACTTCTTCTACAAGTGTCATACTCTTTCTGGCCTCTGGACCTTCATATGCCATCCCCTGGACCTGAAATTCTCTCCCTTTGGAGGTCAAAATATCCCAGTCCCTGACTCATCTTTTAAGAGTCCAGGCAGGAGCTGCTTCCTCTGGGACACCTTTCCTGATAACACACTTAGGTTCCTGGACCAGTCTCCGGGTTCCCATAATATTCTGCATATCCTGCACCAAGTGGATGTATCTGTTGGTCTCTATCACCCCCACCATTCCATCCATGAGTGTTGAACCACATCTGAGTCACCATTCTTTTCCTGGCATACAGCACAAGCTCAAAGGTTTTGAAAAGCAAATGCACGCTGTGTTTGTGACATTGGGTGAGGGGGTTGAGATCTCTCTACACTGACAGCTCTGGGGAAGCACAGATAGAACTGGGCTTTCAACATTTCCAAGTGGGAGGGCCATTTGTAATGAACCATCCGAGCTGTCTGGGCATATCTGACTGTGTCCAACAAATGCCATCTGCTTTGGAGGCATGTGGAGACTGGGAAATCAGTGGTGATCGTGTGGCTTAGGTTCTGTACTGAGGGCATCAGATCCTCACTTGCCCATTTTGAATTTTTTCCTCGTATCCTGATTTAGATAGGGAGTAGGTCTGATTAGCTGCCAGTTTGTTCCCCAAGTAGTAGGCTTGGAGGATTTGAGGCCAGGAGGCATTGGGTAGATATGGGCTGTTTTATGCAGGATCTGTCATCAGTTTGTCATTGGTGTTCCTGTGTTGATTATTTTGGTAAAGGGGGTGGGGGTGGGAATGTGGAGCAGAAGGCCGTGCATGTGGTTAAAGGCAGTAACATGTGTGGCTGCCACTCATCTCTGGAAAATTCCAGAAGCGATAAGGAGGGTGGAGGGGACAGACTTACAGGCTGCTTTCAACCCACTTCAGCTTCTTCCAAAGCCTTTCACTGTGAATGACCAATTTGAAGGTAACTCAATTATCTGTGTTTGCCTGTTCAGTGTGGTACTCTTAGATATAATAGCCCATCATCTCAGCTTTCTGAAACCACGCATATCTTCTCAGGCTGGGTCTTCATCCAGAGAAGTGAGTGGAGACATTCAAAAGGCTCTTCCAAATCAATACACAGAATATGAGAGATGGCAGGGAATGGCAGAGCCCCAACCCCTGCTACCCCTTCTTGTGTCATTTCTAATTCCCCTAGGCAGGCAAACATTCAGATGAGTCTCACCAACTCAGTGGTGTTTTCTCCATGCCAGCTGAACTGGCCTTAAAATTCATCAGGCAAGATACCACTTTGTTTATGCAAATTTAGAATTTCATGGTAGCCAAGTCCATGCAGCCACCCTGCATATAATAGCCCAAACAAGTTCTTTTGGGTATCCTCATTTAGAGACGGGCTACAGGGAGCTATTATAAGAACTTATGGGACAGGTACAGGGTGTGTCTGGCACCTCTGTCTTGTCTTCAGTGACCCACTCTGCTTGTTGCTCTCATTTGACCACTCTACGTATCCACAGCCCTGGGCTGTGCTTTGCCTGCCTACCTTCCCAGTTCTGCCCATTCAGATCTTCTGGGCAGCATCCCCTGATAGCACAAGGGCATTGCACAGTGTAGGAGTTATTCAATAAGCTTGTTATTAATAAGGATTATTAAGCTTGTTATCAATAAGGATTGAATTATGAGAATTAAGTACGTTTAGTAACAAGAGTCAAATATGCAGAAACTCGGAAGTGAGCCATTTTCAATCCCTTCTTATCTAAAATTGGGGCTGAAAACTTTCTTTGAGTCTCTCTGTACAGTCAGCCTCTCGGTTTCCCTAATGACTCTTAATCAATGACTTTATCCTTCAGCATCTTATGGTGCTCACCTGCAAAAATGAGATAATGACAACCTTGAATGTGGCTGTGAGGATTATGGGTAATGGGTAGAGAGTGAAACGCACGTGGCCCTCATTAGATGATCCAGAATCTGAAATAATGGTTAAAATTGGGACCCTCCATCTACCAACCCACTTAACCTGCTTAAGCTAGTATCATAGACTTCCCTGTAATAGTCCCTAGGTCACCATATTTTTATTTTCTTCTAATACATAGATAGTAAACACTGAAAGAATATATTATCTAACCTACTTTTTTACAACTTTTCTCTCCTGAGAGAGATTTCACAGCTCTACTAAAGTTTTGTTTTATTTTCTTTCAAGGGACCCAGATTCTGTTTTCTCCTGAAAAAACTCTGTTCACACATTTTGAACAGAGTCATTTTCTTGATGCTTTTCTCACAAAACACCACCGAGTAAAATGTGTTATCTGGAGTCTCCTAATAAATCAAAAAACAAAATAAACAAAAAATATTTTTCTATTGAACTTTTCCTTGTTGAACAGGAGAGATTAAATCGTTCCAATGACGTGGAATCTGAGGGAGTTGGAGATCCCAAGGAAGTTTTGCTTAATCTTGAGTCCGCTGTGGTTTTCTTCAGTGGATATTTATAAGATAGTACTGCAGAGTCCACCATGCTGGTGAGCTCCAGTCATTTTCCTGGACTACTAAAGCAGAGAGTGAGCAAAGGTGGAATGCACCTGGAATGGACTTATTATCTCATCGTGGTTCCTCTGTTTTTTTGTGAAGCAAACATCTGATTAATCACTAAAACACAGACTACAACACTTCATTCTTGCTGGGCATGGCTGGAGCTCTGTGTAGATAAGACCTCCATGAATCATTTCTCCTCTCAAAGCAACAGAGAGTTACCAGTCATAGCAAATACACTTTTATGATCTCCAGGTAATGCTTCCTTCAGCCTGCCTCTCAGGAATTATTATTAAAGGAGTCAATTGTGTGTGCTTGTTTTCACATGAGTTTTCATCAAATGCTCATAGACCTACTGCATATCTACTAGGATGATCTACCCTGAATTGCTTCTTCAGGGAAAAAAGCATAGAGATGGAACGTTTGAAGAATTTATATGTGTAACCTCTTCATTGCTTTTGACCGAGAAAAAAAAAAATTAGATTTTGACCCAAGAGCCAAGTCCAATCAACTAATCCTGGCAGCTTGGAGAGCTGAGTTGAGAAGGATCTGATGCTTAATAATGACTCAGTACAGAGGATGCTGTGATGAATTTGCATTGACTGTCACTTGGGTAGAAAGGGAGAGTCATGGCTCAGGTGTTGGGTATTGGGTCGGTCTCCTAGACTTGCAAAGTTAACCAATTGTGGTCAAGTTATCAAGCTTTGGCCCTTGGAAAAGTTCCTCTTGAAATGGTAGAGTTACCAAAAGGAGATGTAGCTGTAGTTCTTTGGCTTCAAACTCTCAGATAGAAACTAAATCATTCAGTCTAATCCCACAGGTTTGCATAGGCTGAACTGAATTCTGTGGTTTCATTTCTGGAGCACTGGTGCCTAAAACTAAGTTTTTTAACTTTTAAAACATCTCTTTCAAGTTAAAAGGGCTTTTTCTTTCTCTGATCACCTTTATATTCATTCCCCCACTTAGGGTCAATCAGCAAAGCCTGCCTACAATTGCCTTGCATTCTCCCTCCTCTGTCCCTGTGTCCCTATCAGCCAGGGCACTTTTCCTGCCAGCCAGGCATCAGCACCAGTCTGCTCTCAAGAAAGGATGTGCTATTAGTCATTTATATCTCAGCATGAGTCTCACTGTTTTTTTTTCTCTCAGAGAATTAGAGTTTGAAATTTCTCTGAGGAATGAAAGACCCCTGTCACAGAAAGGTAGGCCACAGTAGCAGATAGGGGCATAATTTCATACAGGAAGGCCTTTATATTATGCTCCAAGTCACACCACATATAGAATGGCCTAATCTGCCTAATACATGAGGCCAGCCCTGCCGTTTGACCTGTACTAGAGGGAACTCCTTCTCTAAAGATTCCACTGCGTCGGGCTTCCCTCATGGCACAGTGGTTGAGAATCCACCTGCCAATGCAGGGGACACGGGTTCGAGCCCTGGTCCGGGAAGATCCCACATGCCGCGGAGCAACTAAGCCCGTGCACCACAACTACTGAGCCTGCGCTCTAGAGCCCGCGAGCCACAACTACTGAAGCCCGTGTGCCACAACTACTGAAGCCCGTGCGCCACAACTACTGAAGCCCGTGCACCTAGAGCCCGTGCTCTGCAACGAGGGAAGCCACCACAATGAGAAGCCCACGCACCGCAACAAAGATTTGCCCCTGCTCGCCGCAACTAGAGAAAGCCCGTGCGCAGCAGCAAAGACCCAACACAGCCAAAAATTAATTAATTAATTAATTAAAGAAAAAAAAAGATTCCACTGTGTCAATCACACACACATGCATGTGCATACAGGTAAATTCTCTGGAGAGCAGAATTCCAGCCAGTCTCTCCGCCTGCTCTCCCAGACCACTCCTCTGTGTCCCCTCTTCCTCCTCCCTATTATGGTACAAATAGGGTCCCAGTGACTTTGCCGAGACCAGCCATCAGTCATTACTGTGGCCGACTGCTTTTTCCTCACTCTATGTATGCTCACCATCAATGTATGCTCTACTTTACCATTGGGTCTGAATCCAATTACTTTTAGAATGCACTGAAGGAATGTAACATGGGGGAAAAAAGCCATGTTCCCTTTTGTAAAATGAAAATCCTTTCACCATAGGAATAATCCATTTATTCCTTCAAGAAATGTCTGTTGGTTGCTTTTTATATAATCCTGTAGATTCACCAAGATAATAGTAGATGGCATTCCAGTGGGAGTCCCATCTATGGCTGCAGTAGGGAGTGTGGTGTGAGGGCTGAGGAATGGCCAGACCCGAAATCTCTGAAACTGAAATGTCTTTGAAATGGTTGCTCAAATATTTGAAAACCCAGGTGTTTGAATCTGATTGCAAGACAACAGGACCCAAAGTTGAAGCAACAAGTATCCACGTACCCTTTGCTAGCTCTCCTTCCATGCACGCGTTTCCCTCTCTAACAAGACTCTACAGATACACAGGTTAAGGTAGCAGTGAGCAGGCTGGCTTGGAAACAGGGGACAAGCATTCTGCATCCCAGTATCTCTCTCCAAAGCCTTCTCTGACTCTCCCCCCCTCTTGCCTCGTTGACATCTCCCATAAGACCGAGAGGGTCATTTCTATGACAGTTTTTGAAACTTTGCCAGAAGTCTAGGAAGGAGAGCCAAGAGTCAGGCAGCGGCTGGGAGCTAATGAACCTCTTCCTACACACAGGCACCCTGCCATCCCCAGGGGAAATGAGCTGGGTGCAACAGCAAATGATGTCCTCCCTCTTGGCTTGGTGGCAGCTTAGGAAGAAAGATAATAACTTTGGTAAACTGAAAGGAGCACATCCCAGAAAAGCAAATCTTTCTTTAACGATGCCAAGAACACTACCTGCTAGAAATCCACACTAATCTCAGAAGGTAACAACAGCCAGAGGAGTTTCACTCACATAAAACAAACTTGCAAATGCAGGTATTATGTGCAAGCTAAAAAGCCTGCTACAGATTTCACCTTCAACAGGAAGCTTTGCCATGGCTGTTGGGTCCCTGAAAGGCCCGTGGTGAGGGACCAGATCTAATGCAGAAAATAAGATGCAGGGCAGGGATGGAGTGTGACTTGTGAGAGCTCCTCTACATGTTCTAGGTTTCCAAAAGTAAAACAATGAAGGACACATTAAGTAATGAGCATATGAGTGGCATAATGCCATTGCAAAGTCATAACAGTGGGTGCTCTGTGTGATTCTGTTCCATTCACCCATTTACTCCTTGCTTGCTAGAAACTTCTTGGGTTCTCTCCTCCCAGATGTCTTCACAAGATGCTTTCAAGTTCATGTTAGCCTTTTGCAGATGGTATGCACAGAATCAGGCACTTATTTTGGTTTCTTCCTTCATCCAAGGAATCAGTGATTTTTCTGCCTTGGACTCCAGGTTACTGAAGCTTGGGGTTCTCAGAAGTTCTGGAGAGTGAGAGATTAGCTGCTTGAGATGAAGAAAGTCACTGAGTAAAGTTATCAAAAGGCTGATAAGGTGTTTCACAAACCCTGGACCCCTCAACACCAATCCCATCCACCCTCTTCTGCCAACACCTGAGCAGTTTCTTCTCTCAGACCCCACAGAAAGCTTAGTCCTTATTGGCCCAGCATCCCTTGTATCACTCCCAACCTAAGAGAATTAGTGCTGGGGGAAGGGTACTCAGGATGCTTCAGGGGCAGGGAGAGGGGCCAGTAACCAGGATGGGATGAGGGAAGATTGCCCAAAGAGGGGGACAACTCAGGTAAGTATTGACGTATGATTAGAAGAGGATAGAAGAGCTTGTCAAAAGACATTTCTCAATATGGGGAGAGAGAGAGGGAGAGAGAGGGAATGTATCAGAGTTTCATTTAACTTGTTAGTGAGGAAACCAGCAAGATGACAAAATCAGTACAAAAGAGAATATGAGAACTGGGATTTTATATAGTCTGTGACATAAAAAGGAATGCTGGGAAGAGATAGATAAATTAGATGCAAAGCTGGGTAATTCCTGCAGGGCAATGAAACTATAACTTATAACTTCTGAGATTCTTTTCTACTAGCATCTCTTCCTTACCGGAAAACTTATGTTTTCTATATGTTAACCTCTAACCTTTACAGAATATGAAATATCTGGGACCTAATCAATAGTAAGCAGTAAGAAAAACACAGCCAAGTCCCCCTAGAGCAGGGGTCAGCAAACTATACTTATAAAGGCCCAGATAGTAAATATTTTAGACTTCGTAACTATTGTAACTACTCAGTTCTGCTATCACAGCGCAAAAACTGTTCTAGACAATACTTAAATAAATGGGTGTGGCTAGGTTTCAATAAAACTTTATTTATAAAAACAAGTGGTTAGGTAGATCTGGCCCACAAGCTGTAGAATCTGCTCCATGATGACATTAAAGGATCACATAATCATTGATTAACTTATTTCCAAGCTTTGGTATTTTTTTCTTTTCTTTTTTTTTTTTTTTTTAGAATTTATGTATTTATGTATTTATTTATTATTTTATTTTTTGGCGTGTTGGGTCTTCGTTGCTGTGCGCGGGCTTTCTCTAGCTGCGGCGTACGGGCTTCTCATTACGATGGCTTCTTTTGTTGCGGAACACGGGCTCTAGGTGCTCCAGCTTCAGTAGTTGTGGCACACGGGTTCAGTAGTTGTGGCTCTCGGGCTCTAGAGCGAGAGATTAGTTGCTCTGCGGCATGTGGGGTCTTCCCGGACCAGGTCTCAAACCCGTGTTCTCTGCATTGGCAGGTGGTTTCTTAACCGCTACACCACCAGGGAAGCCCAGTATTTTTTTCTTAACAGGTTTCAAGTAAAGGAAACAGCAAGTGCAAAGGCATAGGGCATGAGCTCACACATTGTATTTGGGGACTATGAACAAGTTAAAATTCCTGGAGCACTGATATAGGTGTATCAGCTATGTGAAGAGGAATGAAGCTGGACAATTTAGGGAGAAAATCAGCCATCATTTTACCTGTAGCAAAAAGTGTACCTGAGTAACACACCTGGGCAAGAAAGTGAACCAGACCTGGTCTAATCCCAATGAGTGACCTGTGAGGGTTGAGTGAATCTTACTAAACCTCAGTTTTCCTGCTTCAAAAATAAGGATAATATTGGACCCACTAGAGGGTTTCTGTGACAGTTAAAAGAGATGATGCATGTCCCAGGACTCAACAAATGATAGCTTTTAATTATAAAACGATCTTTAATATTTTTATTTATTTATTTATTTATGGCTGTGTTGGGTCTTCGTTTCTGTGCGAGGGCTTTCTCTAGTTGCGGCGAGCAGGGGCCACTCTTCATCGCGGTGCGCGGGCCTTTCACTATCGCAGCCTCTCTTGTTGCGAAGCACAGGCTCCAGACGCGCAGGCTCACTAATTGTGGCTCATGGGCCCAGTTGCTCCGCGGCATGTGGGATCTTCCCAGAACAGGGCTCGAACCCGTGTCCCCTGCATCGGCAGGCAGATTCTCAACCACTGCACCACCAGGGAAGCCCTAATATTTTTTATTAATCAAAGCCAAAGGGAGGTCCTGGGCTACAGTTGAATCCACAATCGTTTGTTGGAAAGAGTAGGTGCTGGTTTCATGAAGGTGTAATGGAAAGTCCTATTGCTCTTTGGTGTTTGAGGCTTTGTCCTAAGACCAACTCAATGTGCTAATTAAGAATGATTCCTACCCATTGGTTAAACCCTGAAGAGACTCTCTAACAAATATACCAGCCCCTTTCACTTATGGCCCTGTCAGCAGTGTCCCACACTTACTCCAAGCCACTCTTTAAAATTGTACCTATTATTAGATTTTTTTTTTCCTAACTGGGCCCAGTTATCGCCTTCAGAGGAGAGGAATTCATGTCTCCCCACCCAACCTCCTGGCATCCTCAGCCATGCCCCATCTTTTCAGAGAGCTTCCTCTGTCTCAGGTTGCTAGTAACATCTACTCTCTGTTCGCAGCTCTAAAGCTTACTCAGATGGCCACAATGAAATAATAATAAATGATAATGATAAAGTATTTACTCTGGGCCATTTATGTTTTTTTCACTTCTAAGTAGTAATACTGTTGGAGTAATTATACAAATGGATGCAGTGCTATCCATCTTTGCCTGGGTTCAAACTAACAGGCTGCCTGGCGATCCAGGGCAGAGGAACAGCCCCAAGTGCTGAGTCTGCATCAGACTGCAGACTCTGAACTACAAGAGTGGACCTAAGGCAGGTCTGAAGGCTGAGCCCACTGGAAGACGGTCAGCCTGGGCAACCAGTCTCCTATTCATCCATCACACACGAACACTCAGGAGTGTGCTGGCTTGTTTTACAATGGCTCCTTGTATTTGGAGAGTAGCTGGGCGCATAGCCTTGGTATCTAGAAGAGAGGAGAGGTGGAGGAAGTGAAGCTGGAAACAGGAAAGACCCTAAATGTGCACTTTAATTGTAAAGAAACTTTACAGCCTTTGTCAGTCAATGGTACCCACCACATTGCCACCCTTGTGAAATGTAAACTCCATTTCTGTGTCACTCCATGTGTGATTGCCCCCAAATCAGCCCACACTGGCCAATGTCCTAGGGTTTTGGGTGGCACTGCCAGAGAAAGAGGATTTCTGCCTGTTCCACATCCTCCCTGACTCCCGCACCCCACCCCAGCCCCTCAGGCATCTCCGGAGACACCGTGAAGGTCCACTTCCAAACCACGCAGCCCCAGCCTGCGTTGTGACTACAGGCGTGTCGTGTTTTAACACGGAAGGGGTGAATCTGGAGTGGCCTGTGGTTGTTGGGAATCAAGAACAGAAAGTCAAACTTTTTAACTTTCTTCTGTGAGAGAGACTCGAAGAGAGACTTTGCTTTCTCACTGCTTCCCCTGGCACGTCTTCCTCACCATCTTCACACCTACCTTTGCTAGGCTGCGCTTCTGGAGGGGGGACCCTGCCCACTGCACAGGTGTACTGCTCACTGGCAGATGCTCTTCAGGGTGGGCGTCTCTTCAGACCCCGTCACGTGCTCCAGCCTATGCCCCGCCTCTACGAGGTGTCTGAGGATGCACAGGACTGGTCCCAGCCCATCCTTGCAAGATTCAGAGTTAATTAGTAAGGAGAGGCCACACCCCTGACTCCATTATGTTATCAGAAGAGCAGATGAGCTAATGTGTAAGTCTGAGGCGTTTTACAGAAAAAGGGGCTTTGCTACTAAATTGTGCGTGGATATAAGAATTACTTTCCTACAATGGCATTTTTTATTTTAAAGTGGCACCTCATTTTTTTTCTTTAAACTTAAATATGAACCTTCACTCTCCTGAATAAATAGTTTGATGCAGGGAATTTGTCTGCTACTTCACATGCTTGTTTTGATTCTTTGAGCCTCTCTTTCTTGGTCTGTAAAATGGGATTATTACTATCAATCACAGAGGATTGTTGTGAGGTTCAAATGAGAAAATGTCCTTAGCATTTAATGCGGCATCTGGCATAAGGAGGGTGCTGTAGTGAATACTTCTGAGTATTGTCAACAATATGGGCTTATCAGACACAACACTGGGGTGGCCATGACGTGCTCCAAGTTTCAAGGATGAAGGGTCAGTGTGGGTTGGTGCAGCCCAGGAAGTGTCCTGGAGAAGGAGGGTGCTGTCTACACCCTGTGAGTTGGGGAGATGAGAGGTAGCCTGGCCGGCCCCAAGCATGGCTCAAGTGACGGAAGGCAGGCTGAGGTGGCCCTGCTTCCTGTCTCCCACTCACTACACCTCTTACTCCCAGGAGGAGTGGGGATGGAAGATCAGGTCCAGGACAAAGAGAAATTTATTCCACTCAAAGCTGCACTTGTTTCCTGGTAGGTGAACATCTGTTTGTCGTCTTCTAAAATTGTAAAGGAATGTAAGTTTTTGTCTTTGAATAAGAATGAATGAAAAGATGACCATCAATATTTATTTTTTGAGCATCTAATGAAACGCATGTCACTGAAGACACAGCTCAGATGTCATTATGTCCTCTCAGAAGCCTTCCTGGGTCCTGCAAGCTGAGGTAGAGCCCCTCCCACCCTTGTCAGTCCCTGGTCCTCCAGCACTTGCCACACTGAATTCTGATCATTTGTTTCTCCCACTGACTGTGAACTCCTCCAGAGAAGAGACTGTGGCCTGCAGCCCGAAGAGCCTTGGACCCACAGCTCGGTAAGCATGGGAATTTAAAGGGAAGACAAATATGGGTGTTGACCCTCATTAGAGGGAGTGGAAAGCAGAAACTGAGCTGGGAGTCGGCAGAGCGAGAGATCACCCCCAATGGACAGCTCAGGAGTGGATCCACAATGCAGGTCCCTGAAGATGTTCTGGACCCAAAGCTCCTGCAACTGACAAAACTCCCCATGAACTAAGGCCAGATCAAGGGCTTTTCCCTATGGACCTGAGCTAAGTAATACCTAGGAAAGCAATTGTCCTCCATTAAAAAGAAAACTTTTAAAACATTTTGCACTAATGTTTACATTATCATTTCACACAATGAAAAGGGGAAAGGAAACTGGGAATGAATACGAACTGAGCGCCAGTTACTCTGTAAGCCATGCTACATGTGGTGTCGTCCACGAGGAAACCGGCTTACAGAGGAACACACCCCAGGACACATGGTCAGTATGAAGCAAAGCAGATCCAGGCTTGGAGCTCAGATCAACCACGTAATAGCTCATTTCTCTGTGGTCCTGGGCAAGTCACTCCCTACACATCAATCTGGAAAATAGAGATGAAATGAGATATTTTATGTTAAAGTTCCTAGCAGAGCGGCAGGAATATAGTAGGTGTCTAGCAGATCTTAGTTTTTGTTAAATTGCTTGAAATGTTGCCAATTAAATTTACTCGGTTGCATGAGTCTTCTAAAGTGGCAGCAGTGGTTACCCTCAAAGGGATATTAACATCAGACAGTTAAATGCTGCCCAGCCAGAAGGGGCCAGAAAGATGAACTGACCCCACGTGTCTGAATGCTGTCCTGGACCAGCAACACCAGAGCCATCTCCGTGAGCTCATACTCTAGACACCCTTTCCCATGGACACAGTTACTCTCACATCCAGACACACAGATGTGAGGACAGAACTGCAGAGGCCTGCCGGGAGAGGCTGCCAGAATCTGGAGAGTTCCCCTCTCCTCCCAGGCCAGCAGAGAAGCTTTCCAGGAGTCCTGCTGTAGACGGAAAGCCAGGGAACCCTCTTGGGAGCGTGGTGGACCAGCATCTCAGTGACCATGGCTGCAGCCTCCACAGGAGCCTGCTGCCTACAATCAGGACAGTCCTTGGCTGAAGAATGAACGTGGCCAGAAAGTTCCTTGCCAGCTGTCCCACACACAGCCGGATGTTCTCAGGGTTCAGCAGGTTCCGGCAAAAACCCCGAAGAGCCTGAAAGAGAGCAGATCTGGTCTGAGCCCAGAGCCCCAGAGACTCCTGAAGCCCAGTCCTGAGGGTGGCCCAGAGGACCCCATGCACAAATCACTCTACCTCCCTCAAGTATAAGAATCACAGGTCCCACGCAGGCCTGGCCTGTGTCCCTCCACCTCCAGATGCTGGCTGTGATGCGAGATGGCTCGTCTGCAGTTCCTAAAGACGGACAGAATGTCCATGGGCACCTCATGGAGCAGGGCGAGGCTTTGCCAGGAGGGTACCAAGCAGCTGCCAACGGTCCCATCCCCGCCCATGGTCACGGAGCACCGTGTGTTCCTCCTGCTGCTTGGACATCTCCTCCAGGAAGCCTTCCAAGTCTCACTCTGGGCTGGGTGCCTCGGGTATGTGCCCCTCTAGCATAGAGATTTTTATTATTGTTGTCACTTGGCACTTGCCTCCTTGACCCAAGACGGTCCCTTTATGTGAGGGAGGCAAGAGCAGACAGCGATGCAGAGCCTGGGCAGAGAAGAAGCAGCTACTTACAGGGGTCAGAGCTCAGTGGAGACTCTGGATCCACCTCATTTTGTGCTTTCTCCACATGCCTTTAGAATGAGATTCGGGGAAGGAGATATTTGGAACTCAGACTATCTTATGCAGGACACAGAGGACTGTGGTTTGGGGGCATCTGGGTGTCATCATTTCCAGCCTGGCCAAGGGCCACCAGGGTGCTCCAGGGACTCAGACTTCTCCATCTGAGCCATTTAATGCAGTGCCTAGCTGACCAGCTGCGGAGACTTAATACTGAGGAAAGTGTGATGCATTTCTGGATTGTATGGCAGAAATGCAGACTTTTTTTATAGATTCTGACAGCCCATTAGCCAATAGCAAGGGGTTAAGTATGAAGTGCCCTAGAGAGAATGTCTCTTCCTGTTACAGCATTGGCCAGGCTGACCCTGAGGGAGGCTGCTCTCGCCGCATCCACATCAGGCTTAAGACGTCTTTGATCCTCCATCAGACGGAGGGCTGGTGGAGTGCCAGCTGGGCAGGCTGGGGCTCCCCACGCTGCATGTCAGGACCTGGCCCATCAACAGGTCTCCTCCGCTGGGAATTCTGTGAAGCCTGTCTCCCCGGTCTCTCGCAGTGTCAGGGAGACATGGCCAACCCCATCCCACATCCCCTTGGAAGAACTTCCCAGAACCTTCCTGGCTTTAGGGAGCAGTGAGAGCTCCTGGAATGGGCTCTGGGCTGAGGGTCCACAGCCTGGCTGGATTCTGATCCCAGTTGGTGGCTAAATAGTTGGTGACCTTGGGAGAGACTCTGAACTCTCCTTTTGGGGGGGATTTTTCATCTGTAAAATTTTTCATCGAAAAATGCCTAAAATAACCTATCTTGCTGTAGTATTAGTATTTAAAGATCATTCCCTTAATGAATATGAAAGCACTTAGGAAAACATAAGGCAATGTGAAAGACAAGGCATTAGGAATGCCTTTCAGCCGTGGAAATGATTCGAGACTGTGACCCTTTCTTCGATCTTGTCTTGCATATTCGAACCTCTGCACAAAGCTGGAAGGGACCCTAGAGATTATTCTAGATTAATATTACTCTAGTTCCCAATCCTGGCAGCTCATGACCATTCCCTGGGAGCTTTTTCAGAAGTATCAATCCTCTTCTGCCATCTCCCACCCCATCATTCCAATCCCCCAACTTCCATATTTTGATCCTGTTAGTCTGGGGGTGGGATAACAGCATGGGTGGTTTTTAAATGCCACAGATGATGTGCATCTGGGGAGGGAAAGGCTGGTTTATTCCAGCCCTTGGTTTTGTAGGTGCTAATGCAGTGAGGTCGGGAGTGGTGGGGCTCCCCGCACAGGTGCACACCGAGGCAGTCATCAGGAGGCAAAAAAAAATAGCACAAAGACCACAGCCAAATGGCCCTCCCAGGCAGGATGGCAACCAAACCTTATGACATGCAGGCATCTATGCCAAGAGCAAAGATCCTGTCAATCAAAGATGTCATCTCCAAGTCTGCAGTCACCCCGTGACCCCCCGGCAATATCTGCCAGGAACACTGCCCTGGGAATTAGTGCAGAGGCAGGAGATGGTGGTTTATTTGCTGGTGTTTGTGGGGTAAAGAAGCCTGTTGTCCTGTCTCCCTCTGGACTCGGCTCTTCAGGGCAGGGGCTGAGTGTCCTCATCTCTGCCTCCCCTAGAGGGGAGTTAGAGGAAATCAAACCAAAAAAAAATGTTTGGTGGGTAAATGAATGAGTGATTAAGTGAACGAACAAAAGCATTTGAAGTGCTCAAACACAAGGCTTAAATTTAAACCTTGAACATCATATAATGAACCATTTCCACACTCAACTAGCTCTTCTGCCCTAAATTTTAATTAAGTCAACGTAAAAATCATTTTGATAGTTAGCCAGGGCTGCACTGATGCTAAACATTATGTGTACTCATATTAAGGAAGTAGAAGGAAAATGAAATGGGACTTTTGATTCTCTGCCTAACTCACAATAAACCATTTATGGTGTTAATTATTTATAATAACTTAATGACATAATTACTCCCATGTAGGTTGCCTGGAATAATGAAAGCACAGAAGGATCACAAATCTTTTGAACTAGGTTTAGAAAGAAGGCTGGCTTCACCTTTTATCAGTTGCATGAGGTTGGTCATCTTGCTTAACCTCTGACCCTCAGCAGCCTCATCTTTAAATATCTATCTTGCTGAGTTAGGACGGTCAAGACATAATATGCTCACTTCCAGTTACATTCTACTGGCCAGAACTAGTCACTTGACCCCAACCTAACTGCAAGGGAGTCTTACAAATGTGCAGTAAATGTCTACTACCTCTCTTGGGCAGTAAAGCTCCATGTATATTAGTTTTTCCCTCATTGCGCTCCTGGGAACACATTTATAATTTAGGAAGGAAGAACAGAGGATAAGAAAACCACCGGTCTGGAAAGCAAGGCCTTACTCCTCCTATAACCCTTCCTTTCTTTATTCCTTCATTCCCTCATTCATCAGCAGATATTTATCAGGCCCCTTGAGGTGAGCAGCTGTAGATAGAGTTGAGGGCAGCCTCTACCTTCATGGCACTAATATTCTGGCAGGGAGGCTTGAGGGAGGCGTGGAGCAAGAAACAGACAATAAGTAAGTGAAAAGCTGACCGAATAAATAGAATAAATTCAGATAGTGATTAGCAGTATGATACATTAAAACTGACTGATGTGAGCCTAAGTACCTTGGGGGAGGGGAAAGTGAGGAGGCTTTTAAGAGGAGAATGACCAAGAAAAGCCTCTTGGAGGAGTTGTCATTTGAATAGAAGCCCAAATGTCTGACCTAGTCATCCACACTAAGTCCTTCATTGAGAGATGAGGATGTGGTATCAGAGCTGGAAGAGAAGGGTGGAGTGAGGAGCTTGGCAAATACTCTCCTTGAAAGGACAATAATAACTAATAATAAATAATTTTAAAAATTTTAATTTAAAAAATAAAAATGATAATAAAAAAAAATTTAAGGACAATAAAACTAAAAAAAATTATAAATAACAACCATTTCTGGACTCCGGAAATTGACCAAAGACAAGCAAAAAACTGGGGGAATGTTATGAACAAGTTTGTGTCAATAAATTAGACAACTTCAATGATGGAAAAATTTCTAAAAAGACACAAATAATTAAAACTGACTCAAACAGAAATATAAGATCTGACTAGACCTCTGGCAAGCAAATATATTGAATTAGTAATTTTAAATGTTCCCACAGAAAAGCCCAGGCCCAGATGATTTTACTGGTGAATCCTAGCACATGTTTAAAGAAGATAACACCAGTTCTTCACAAACTCTTCAGGAACTAAAGGAGGAGGAAGCACTTCTCACCTCATTTTATGGGGCCAGTATTATACCAAAGTCACGCAAAGACATCGTTAAGAAAACCACAGACCATAACCTAAATGGGAGGGAAGTCCAAAAGGGAGGGGATATCTGTATGTGTATGGCTGATTCATTTTGTTGTGCAGTGGAGGCTAACACAATACTATAAAGCAAACATACTCCAATAAATATTAATTTAAAAAAAGAAAAGAAAACCACAGACCAATATCTCTCATGAACATAGATGCAAAAATTCTCATAATATGACAAATCAAATCCAGCAACACATAAAAAAGATTATACATCATGACGAACTGGAATTTATCCCAGGAATCAAAGGCTGCATTAACATCCAAAAACCAATTAATATACTACACCATCTTATTAGATGGGAAAAATTGGCAAGGACAAAAGCTACGTGATCATCTCAGTAGATGCAGAAAAAGCATGTGAAAAAATTCAACGTCCACTCAAACTAAAAATAGAGAAACTTCTTCAACCTAATAAAGAGAATTTACCAAAAAAAAAAAAAAAAAAGAACTACAGCTAATATTATATCTAATGATGAAAGACTGAAAGCTTTCCCCACAAAATGGGAACAAGGTAAGAATGTCCACCCTCCACACTTCTATTCTACATTGAGCTGATGTTTCTAAGTCAGTGAAATAAGACAACAACAACAAAAAAGATATTAAAGACATTCAGATTGGAAAAGAGGAAGTAAAAATCGTCCTTATTCACAGACAACATGAACCTGGATGTAGAAAATCCTACAGAATCAATAAAATTCTACTAGAACTAATGAATGAGTTTAGCAAGTCACAGACACAAGATCAATTATTAAAAAATCAGTTGTATTTTTATATGCTAGCAATGAACAATACAAAAATAAAAGAAAATTATTCCATTCAAAATAGCATCAAAAATAATAAAATATCCAGGAACAAATTTAACAAAAGAAGTACAAGACTTGTTCACTGAAAATTATAGAAAAAATTGATGAGAAAAGAATAAGAAATAGCTAAATAAATATCTAAACAAATCCAAGTTCATGGATTGCGAGAGTCACTATTATTACAGTGACAGTTCTCCACAACTGGATCTGTATAGTCAATGCAATCCCTATAAAAATCTCAGCAGGCTTTTATTTGCAAATATTGACAAGCTGGTCAAAGGACCCAGAATAGCCAAAACAATTTTGAAAAGGAAGAACAAAGTTGGAAGACTTAGACTTTGTGATTTCAAACCTTTACTATAAATCTATAGTAATCAAAACAGTGGGGGTACTGGTGGGAGGGTAGGAATATAGGTCAATGGAACAGAAATGAGAGTCTAGAAATAAGCCCTTACATTTTTGATCAAGTGATTTTTCAACACAGATACCATGTTAATTCAGTGGGAAAAGGATAGTCTTTTCAACAAATGGTGATAGGATAGTTGGATATCCTCATGCAAACTGATAAATATAGACTCACCTCACAACATACACCAAAACTAACTCAAAATGGATCATTAATTAACTTAAACATAAGAGGTAAAACTATAAATCTTTAGACTAACACAAGAGAAAATCTTCATTAACTTAAAGAAAAGGAATTCTTAGATATGACACTAAAGGCATGGCCCATAAAAAATTGATAAATTGGACTTCATCAAAATTAGCATACCTTTGTGCTTCAAAAGACACCATTAAAAATATGAAAAGACAAGCCATAGACTTGGAGAAAGTATTATAAATCACATATTTGATAAAAGACTTGAATACAGAATATATATATAAGGTTTGGTTTGTAAATTAGGCATAGTAAGAGATTAACAACAATAACTAGTAATAAAATAGAAAATTTTTAACAATATACTGTAATTCAAGTTATATGAATGTAGTCTCTCTCTCTCTCTCTCCAAACATCTTGCTATACTGTACTCACCCTTCTTCTTGTGATGCTGTCACATGATAACATGCCTACGTGATGAGATGAAGTGACATGAATGATGTAGGCACTGTGACATAGCATTTGGCTACTACAGACCTTCTGAGGATATGTCAAAAAGAGGATCATCTGCTTCAGGTGATCCTGAATCATTGAGCCTTGATGATGTCGAAGGTTGGGTGTCTGGAGCAGAGAATGTTGATGGTTGGAGATCCCAGACAGAGCGGGACAGCATGAGATTTCATCATGCTACTCAAAATGGTGCACAATTTACAACATATGAATTGTTTATTTCTGGAATTTTCCATTTAACATTTTCAGACCAGAGTTGACCGCAGGTAACTGAAACCGTGGATAACTGGAGACTACTGTATTTGGCTTTTTCCCTTCCAGCCTCTGGGACAAGCAGGCACCTAGGAAAGGTGGAAGATGCCATGATCTGAGTTCTGGGAGTGACTTGGGTGCTCTTACTGACCAACCCAGAGCAGTAGCAGCACTGGATGGGGCCTGCGCAGCGCGTGCAGGAGGGAAGACAAAGCCAAACTCACATGATTGGAGTAGTGGCCACCTGCAGCCAGGAAGAAATATTCTAGGCCACTCTTCACTCAAAGGAGTGTTTGCCATGGTGGCCTGGCAGTGGATCTGGTGGTTAAGAACATGGGTGCTGAGCCCACCACCCAGATTCCAGGCTTCTCACCCAGGGCCAGGTGATCCAGTAGGGACACCAAAGGGTGCTTTAGGCACCAGCAAAGGAGGGGGACACACAAAATGGAGAGAAGTCCAGCTTCAGAGAAATGCATCCAGAACTTTAGAATTCTAAAACTTAGAAAGCATTTTACTTCCATCAACTGCATTGGTTTTGTGTCAATATTTTTAATATTTATATTTTGAATTGGGAAAGTTGTGGCTGCAGAGCATTTTTTTAACATCTTTATTGGAGTATAATTGCTTTACAATGGTGTGTTAGTTTCTGCTTTATAACAAATTGAATCAGCTATACATATACATATATCTCCATATCTCTTCCCTCTTGTGCCTCCCTCCCACCCTCCCTATCCCACCCCTCTAGGTGGTCACAAAGCACCGAGCTGATCTCCCTGTGCTATGCCGCTGCTTTCCACTAGCTATCTATTTTACATTTGGTAATATATATATGTTAATGCCACTCTCTGACTTTGTCCCAGCTTACCCTTCCCACTCCCCGTGTCCTCAAGTCCGTTCTCTATGTCTGCGTCTTTATTCCTGTCCTGCCCCTAGGTTCTTCAGAACCTTTCTTTTTTTTTTTTTAGATTCTATATATATATGTGTTAGCATATGGTATTTGTTTCTCTCCTTCTGACTTACTTCACGCCGTATGACAGACTCTAGGTCCATCCACCTCAATACAAATAACTCAAATTTGTTTCCTTTTATGGCTGAGTAATACTGCATTGTATATATGTACTATATCTTCTTTATCCTTTCATCTGTCGATGGACACTTAGGTTGCTTCCATGTCCTGGCTATTGTAAATAGTGCTGCAGTGAACATTGTGGTACATGACTCTTTTTGAATTATGGTTTCCTCAGGGTATATGCCCAGTACTGGGATTGCTGGGTTGTATGGTAATTCTATTTTTAGTTTTTAAAGGAATCTCCATACTGTTCTCCATAGTGGCTGCATCAATTTATATTCCCACCAACAGTGCAAGAGGGTTCCCTTTTCTCCACACCCTCTCCAGCATTTATTGTTTGTAGACTTTTTGATGATGGCCATTCTGACTGGTGTGAGGTGATACCTCATTGTAGCTTTGATTTGCATTTCTCTAATGATTAATGATGTTGCACATCCTTTCATGTGTTTGTTGGCAATCTGTATATCTTCTTTGGAGAAATGTCTATTTAGGTCTTCTGCCCATTTTTGGATTGGGTTCTTTGTTTATTTCATATTGAGCTGCATGAGCTGCTTGTATATTTTGGAGATTAATCCTTTGTCAGTTGCTTCATTTGCAAATATTTTCTCCCATTCTGAGAGTTGTCTTTTCGTCTTGTTTATAATTTCCTTTACTGTGCAAAAGCTTTTAAGTTTCATTAGGTCCCATTTGTTTATTTTTGTTTTTATTTCCATTTCTCTAGAAGGTAGGTCAAAAAGGATCTTGCTGTGATTTATGTCATAGAGTTTTCTGCCTATGTTTTCCTCTAAGAGATTTATACTGTCTGATCTTACATTTAGGTCTTTAATCCATTTTGAGTTTATTTTTGTGTATGGTGTTAGGGAGTGTTCTAATTTCATTCTTTTACATGTCACTGTCCAGTTTTCCCAGCACCACTTATTGAAGAGACTGTCTTTTCTCCATTGTATATTCTTGCCTCCTTTATCAAAGATAAGATGACCATATGTGTGTGGGTTTATCTCTGGGCTTTCTATCCTGTTCCATTGATCTATATTTTTGTTTTTGTGCCAGCACCATACTGTCTTGATTACTGTAGCTTTGTAGTACCGTCTGAAGTCTGGGAGCCTGGTTCCTCCAGCTCCGTTTTTCTTTCTCAAGATTGCTTTGGCTATTCGGGATCTTCTGTGTTTCCATACAAATTGTGAAATTTTTTGTTCTAGTTCTGTGAAAAATGCCAGTGGTAGTTTGATACGGATTGCATTGAATCTGTAGATTGCTTTGGGTAGTATAGTCATTTTCACAATGTTGATTCTTCCAATCCAAGAACATGGTATATCTCTCCATCTGTTTGTATCACCTTTAATTTCTTTCATCAGTGTCTTCTAGTTTTCTGCATACAGGTCTTTTGTCTCCTTTGGTAGGTTTATTCCTAGGTATTTTATTCTTTCTGTTGCATTTGTAAATGGAAGTGTTTCCTTAATTTTTCTTTCACATTTTTCATCATTAGTGTATAGGGATGCAAGAAATTTCTGTGCATTAATTTTGTATCCTGCTACTTTACCAAATTCATTGATTAGCACTAGTAGTTTTCTGGTAGCATCTTTAGGATTCACTATGTATAGTATCATGTCATCTGCAAACAGTGACAGCTTTACTTCTTCTTTTGTGCTTTGGATTCTTTTTATTTCTTTTTCTTCTCTGATTGCTGTGGCTAAAACTTCCCAAACTATGTTGAATAATAGTGGTGGTAGTGGAAAACCTTGTCTTGTTCCTGATCTTAGAGGAAATGGTTTAAGTTTTTCACCATTGAGAACGACGTTGGCTGTGGGTTTGTCATATATTGCCTTTATTATGTTGAGCTACATTCCCTCTATGCCTACTTTCTGGAGGGTTTTTATCATAAATGGGTGTTGAATTTTCTCGAAAGCTTTTTCTGCAACTACTGAGATGATCATATGGTTTTTCTCCTTCAATTTGTTAATATGATGTATCACATTGATTGATTTGCGTATATTGAAGAATCCTTGCATTCCTGGGATAAACCCCACTTGATCATGATGTATGATCCTTTTAAAGTGCTGTTGGATTCTGTTTGCTAGGATTTTGTTGAGGATTTTTGCATCTATGTTCATCAGTGATATTGGCCTGTAGTTTTCTTTTTTTGTGACCTCTTTGTCTGGTTGTGGTATCAGGGTGATGGTGGCTTCGTAGAATGAGTTTGGGGGTATTCCTCCCTCTGCTATATTTTCGAATAGTTTGAGAAGGATAGGTGTTAGTGCTTCTCTAAATCTTTGATAGAATTCACCTGTGAAGCCATCTGGTCCTGGGCTTTTGTGTGTTGGAAGGTTTTTAATCACAGTCTCAATTTCAGTGCTTGTGATTGGTCTGTTTATATTTTCTCTTTCTTCCTGGTTCAGTCTCAGAAGGTTGTGCTTTTCTAAGAATGTGTCCATTTCTTCCAGGTTGTCCATTTTATTGGCATATAGTTGTTTGTAGTAATCTCTCATGATCCTTTGTATTTCTGCAGTGTCAGTTGTTAGTTCTCCTTTTTCATTTCTAATTCTATTGATTTGAGTCTTCTCCCTTTTTTCCTTCATGAGTCTGTCTAATGGCTTATCAATTTTGTTTATCTTCTCAAAAAACCAGCTTTTAGTTTTATTGATCTTTGCTGTCATTTCCTTCATTTCTTTTTCATTTATTTCTGATCTGATCATTATGATTTCTTCCCTTCTGCTACCTTTGGGGTTTTTTGTTCTTCTTTCTCTAATTGGTTTAGGTATAAGGTAGGTTGTTTGTTTGAGATGTTCTTGTTTCTTGAGGTAGGATTGTATTGCTATAAACTTCCCACTTAGAACTGCTTTTGCTGCATCCCATAGGTTTTGGGTCGTCGTGTTTTCATTGTCATTTGTTTCTAGGTATTTTTTGATTTCCTCTTTGATTTCTTCAGTGATCTCTTGGTTACTTAGTAGTGTATTGTTTGGCCTCCATGTGTTTGTATTTTTTACAGATTTTTTCCTGTAATTGATATCTAGTCTCATAGCATTGTGGTTGGAAGAGGTGCTTGATGTGATTTCAATTTTCTTAAGTTTACCAAGGCTTGATTTGTGACTCAAGATATGATCTATCCTGGAGAATGTTCCATGAGCACTTAAGAAGAAAGTGTATTCTGTTGTTTTTTGGATGGAATGTCCTAGAGATATCAATGAAGTCCATCTTGTTTAATGTATCATTTAAAGCTTGTGTTTCCTTGTTTATTTTCATTTTCGATGATCTGTCCATTGGTGAAAGCGGGGTGTTAAAGTCCCTTACTATGATTGTGTTACTGTCGATTCCACTTTATATGGCTGTTAGCATTTGTCTTACGTATTGAGGTGCTCCTATGTTGGGTGCATAAATATTTACAATTGTTATGTCTTCTTCTTCGATTGATCCCTTGATCACTATGTAGTGTCCTTTTTTGTCTTTTGTAATAGTCTGTATTTTAAAGTCTATTTTGTCTGATATGATAATTGCTACTCCGGCTTTCTTTTGATTTCCATTTGCATGGAATATCTTTTTCCATCCCTTCACTTTCCATCTGTATGTGTCCCTAGGTCTGAAGTGGGTCTCTTGTAGACAGCATATATATGGGTCTTGTTGCTGTATCCATTCAGCCAGTCTATACCTTTTGGTTGGAGCATTTAATCCATTGACATTTAAGGTACTTATCGATATATGTATTCCCTTTACCATTTTCTTAATTGTTTTGGGTTTTTTATCATAGGTCTCTCCCTTCTCTTGTGTTTCCTGCCTAGAGAAGTTCCTTTAGCATTTGTTATAAAGCTGGTTTGGTGGTGCTGAATTCTCTTAGCTTTTGCTTGTCTGTAAAGGTTTTAATTTCTCTGTTGAATCTGAATGAGATCCTTGCTGGGTAGAGTAATCTTGATTGTGGGTTTTTTCCCTTTCATCACTTTAAATATGTCCTGCCACTCCCTTCTGGCTTGCAGAGTTCCTGCTGAACAATCAGCTGTTAACCTTATGGGGATGCCCTTGTATGTTATTTGTTGCTTTTCCCTTGCTGCTTTCAATATTTTTTCTTTGTATTTTATTTTTGATAGTTTGATTATTATGTATCTTTGCATGTTTCTCCTTGGATTTATCCTGTATGGGACTCTCTGCACTTCCTGGACTTGATTGACTATTTCCTTTCCCATATTAGGGAAGTTTTCAACTATAATCTCTTCAAATATTTTCTTCCCTCTCTTTTTCTCTTCTTCTTCTGGGGCCTCTATAATTCAAATGTTGGTGCATTTAATGTTGTCCCAGAGGTCTCTGAGACTGTCCTCAATTCTTTTCATTCTTTTTCCTTTATTCTGCTCTGTGGTAGTTATTTCCACTATTTTATCTTCCAGGTCACTTATCCATTCTTCTGCCTCCATTATTCTGGTTTTGATTACTTCTAGAGAAATTTTAATTTCATTTATTGTGTTGTTCATCATTATTTGTTTGCTCTTTAATTCTTCTAGGTCTTGTTAAACGTTTGTTCTTGTTAAACGTTTCTTGTATTTTCTCCAATCTATTTCCAAAATTTTGGATATCTTTACTATCATTACTCTGAATTCTTTTTCCTGTAAACTGCCTATTTCCCCTTCATTTGTTTGGTCTGGTGGGTTTTTACTGTGCTCCTTCATCTGCTGTGTATTTCTCTGTCTTCTCACTTTGCTTAACTTACTGTGTTTGGGGGTCTCCTTTTTGCAGGCTGCAGGTTCGTAGTTCCCACTGGTTTTGGTGTCTGCCCCCAGTGACTAAGGTTGGTTCAGTGGGTTGTGTAGGCTTCCTGGTAGAGGGGACTGTTGCCTTTTTTCTGATGCATGAGGCTGGATCTTGTTTTTCTGGTGGGCAAGACCACATCCAGTGGTTTGTTGTGGGGTGTCTGTGACCTTATTATGATTTTAGGCAGCCTCTGTGTTAATGGGTGGGGTTGTGTTCCTGTCTTGCTAGTTGTTTGGCATAGGGTGTCCAGCACTGGAGCTTGCTGGTCGTTGAGTGGAGCTGGGTCTTAGCATTGAGATGGAGATCCCTGGGAGAGCTTTTGCTGTTTGATATTATGTGGAGCCAGGAGGTCTCTGGTAGACCAATGTCCTGAGCTCAGCTCTCCCGCCTCAGAGGCACAGGCTTGACACCCGACCAGAGCACCAAGACCCTGTCAGCCACATGGCTCAGAAGGAAAGGGATAAAAAAAGAAAGAAAGAGAGAAAAAATAAAATATAATAATATAAAGTTATTAAAATAAAATATATATTATTAAAAATAAGAAATTAAAAAGTAATAAAAAAAGAAAAAAAAAGAAAAAAAAAGGAAGAGAGCAACCAAACGAAAAAAACAAATCCACCAATGATAACAATTGCTAAAAACCATACTAAAAATAAAATAAAATAAACGGACAGACAGAACCCTAGGAAAAATGGTAAAAGCAAAGCTATACAGACAAAATCACACAAAAATGTATACACTTACACCCTCACAAAAAGAGAAAAAGGAAAAACATATACATATAAAAAAGGTAGAGAGAAACCAAATCAATAAACAAATCTACCAATGATAATAAACTCTAAATACTAAACTACCATAAACATAAAACCAGAAACAAAGTAGATTCCAAAAGCAAACCCCAAGTCTACAGTTGCTCCCAAAGTCCACCGCCTCAATTTGGGATGATTCGTTGTCTATTCAGGTATTCCACAGATGCAGGGTACATCAGGTTGATTGTGGAGATTTAAACCGCTGCTCCTGAGGCTGCTGGGAGAGATTCCCCTTTCTCTTCTGTGTTCGCACAGCTCCCGGGGTTCAGCTTTGGATTTGGACCCGCCTCTGAATGTAGGTCACCTGAGGGTGTCTGTTCTTTGCTCACACAGGACGGGGTTAAAGGAGCAGCTGATTCGGGGGCTCTGACTCACTCAGGCCGGGGGGAGGGAAGGGCACGGATGTGGGGTGAGCCTGCGGCGGCAGAGGCCAGCATGATGTTGCACCAGCCTGAGGCACACCATGCGTTCTCCCGGGGAAGTTGTACCTGGATCATGGGATCCTGGCAGTGGCGGGCTGCACAGGCTCCCGGGAGGGGCGGTGTGGATAGTGACCTGTGCTCGCACACAGGCTTCTTGGTGGCAGCAGCAGCAGCCTTAATGTCTCATGCCCGTCTCTGGGGTCCACGCTGATCGCCGTGGCTTGCGCCCGTCTCTGGAGCTCATTTAGGCTGTGCTCTGAATCCCCTCTCCTCACGCACCCCGAAACAAAGAGGCAAGAAAAAGTCTCTTGCCTCTTCGGCAGCTCCAGACCTTTTCCAGGACTCCCTCCCGGCTAGCTGTGGTGCGCTAACCCCTTCAGGCTGCGTTCATGCCGCCAACCCCAGTCCTCTCCCTGCGATCCGACCAAAGCCCGAGCCTCAGCTCCCTGCCCCCGCCCGCCCCGGCGGGTGAGCAGACAAGCCTCTCGAGCTGGTGAGTGCTGGTCGGCACCGATCCTCTGTGCGGGAATCTCTCCGCTTTGCCCTCTGCACCCCTGTGGCTGCGCTCTCCTCCATGGCTCCGAAGCTTCCCCCTCCACCACCTGCAGTCTCTGCCCGTGAAGGGGCTCCTAGTGTGTGGAAACCTTTCCTCCTTCACGGCTCCCTCCCACTGGCGCAGGTCCCGTCCCTATTCTTCTGTCTCTGTTATTTCTTTTTTCTTTTGCCCTACCCAGGTACGTGGGGAGTTTCTTGCCTTTTGGGAAGTCTGAGGTCTTCTGCCAGCGTTCAGTAGGTGTTCTGTAGGAGCTGTTCCACATGTAGATGTATTTTTGATGTATTTGTAGGGAGGAAGCCGATCTCCATGTCTTACTCCTCTGCTATCGTGAAGGTCTCCCTGCAGAGCATTTTTAATTCATGAAGCTCCTAAAGTTCTTACCCCAGTCCTGGTTCTACCACTTAGTAAATGTGTGGCACTATGTATGGTCAGGAACCTTAACTTCCTCATTTGTCAAACTGGAATTATGTAACTACCTCCTAGGATTTTTGATGCATTAGGTAAACCTGTAAGTTCTGAGCACAGGGCCTAGATGCAGCGAGTGCTCAGCGCTATCATTACTCCCGTCTGGGCACAGGAAGAGGCTGCTGTGTTTACATGTGTCATCACTGGGGTGAAGAAGGGAATCACAGTGAAATCTAAAACCCTGCAGAATCTAAGAATCTCCAGACCCTGAAATCTAAACCATGGAGGGTTTTGGATGCTTCCAGGTAATTATTTTTGGCAAAACAAATCAGAGAAAGCCTATGTGAGGTAGAAAAATATAAATATGTGAAGCCCATTACCCAAGATGGAGGGGAGACGGGCCACCAGTGAAATGTAAAAAGGTACATTCATGCACGTTCTCAATGCACCTTCTCTGATCCCCCAAACTGAGCCCATCATGGAGCACTGGGAGCACGGAAGAGGGACACGTGAGTTAGCCAAGGATGGAGTGGTCAAGAGGGCCTCCCAGACAAGGTGGCCTGGCTTGGTTTAAGGGATGAGTAGTGCGCTTGGTACAGGGGCCTCTTCCCCTCCAGAACCCTCGTCTCCTGTCTTACTCTGTGCCCTGCCCTCTGGCTTCCAGCTGGTTCAGCCAGTGGGGCCAGGCAGGCACTCAGGGGAAGGAACGAGAGTGACGCCAGGTTATTCACTGCCCTGGCACCCTCCTTGCTTGGCCACTGCAGGGTGGATGTGCCCTTGACCAAGGGCCAGATGTCCTGTCAGGTGGCCCGGTCATCACGGCCTCTGGCTTCAGATCTCTGAGACTGCTTCCTCACCCCCACCCAGGCTCTGGGGTGCTGTCTGTGTCCCTGGCCCCTGCCCCAGTCCCTGTGGTTTCTCTACACCTGAACCTCACCCTGGTCAGTAGTCTGTTTACCCACCTCTCCTCTTTCCTCCTGGAACTGTGACTGTTACAGGTAGAGATGAGATGAAGAGGGAGGTAAAGAGAAACCTACCCCATGTGCAAAGACTAAAGCTGGTCTTGGGCTCTGCAAGGCCCTCTGCATAGGAGGCTGGTGGATGGATATGTGGGAGAAGAAACCAGGGCCCCATATAGAGAGACTTTGGTGCTGAAGCTAAAGAAGTTGGAGTTTGTTTGAAGGTAAATGCTAACCACTAAAGGATTTTAAGCACTGGGGTAGCATGATCAGCTTAGCTTTATAGAAAGAGCTATCTGGTCACCTTACGGAAATTGGACTGGAGGGGAGCCAGTTAGGAGGCTATGGCAATTGTCCAGGTAAACTATAAGGCAAGAAAAAGGCACATTGGTGAGATAATGAGGAGGTGGGATTTCAGGCATTAATTACGTGTAAAGTGTGAGGAGTACAAGAAAGGGAAAAATCTAGGAAACTTCCCGAATTTCTGGATCAAAACACTTGGTAGATGGTAATTCCATTTATCAAGATATTAAAGAGAGGAAGTTTTAAGAGAAAGCACATGAATCCGTAAAAATGCTTTAAAAAAGAATCGAGATTTTTTTCTGTACATGATATAGTTGTTCCTGAAGGAAAGGCTGAAAGAAGCACCATATAGAAAATGAGTGACTTCTCTCCCGAAAGGGAAAACACTACGAGGTCAGACTCCACACCTACCACTTAGTAGCTGGGCGGCCCCACACCTCGCGGTGAACTTCTTTGACCCACTGTGTTCTCATCTGTGAAGGAGACTTTCTATGTTGGGTTGTGGTGAGAATGAAAGAACCTAATTTATAGATAAAACCCCCGGTATGTGGTAGGCACTCAATAAATGCTTGTGTTCAGGAGCTTCCAGAAGGGAGCTGAAGTAAACAGGAAGGGCTTCCTGGAAGAGAAGTCTCCATAGGACTAAAGCTGGCCTCAGAAGTAGACAACTTTGGCATATGTGCAGAGGAGGAGGCTGATTCAATGCTTCCATGAGGAGAGGCTCAAATGTGGGACTAACCCAGTAGAAGGACAGAAGCCATCCTGGCCGGAGGAGACAGCGTTGGGGGAAGGACACATGGGACCCAGAGCCATCCAGAACCTACTGGAGGATACAGTCTTTGGCCTGAATGGAGCCCCATTCCTCAATGGGTCAGGGCCAGAGTCTCAACTTTCCTGCTGGTTCCAAGTTGTCATTAATTCTTAACCAGTCCTTGTCTCTACCTATGCTTGAAGGCCCCCAGGATGATCCATGGGAACTGTCAAAAAATGATGCCAGGACCCAGACAGACCCAGGTCTCTAAGTTGTGCCTCCACCCTCCCTCTGCCTCTGTCTTGCCTACAGTCAGAGAGCAGAGAATTTGCCCTCTCTCTCCAGAGTTTCCACCACCTGCTATTCATTCGCTGTGGAAATTTAAGAGTTATTTTTTATAGCTTCAGCATTCATTGATGATCTTACAGTGTTCTGTGTGAGCTTTAAATGAAAAGAACAATCTGGAAAGCAGTTAGAAAGAAAGGCGGGTGACTCCTTTTTTTGTGTGAAATACAATATGACCTTTATTAAACACTTGGACAGTCTTAAATACATTCAAGGCATTTAAAATATTAAATTTTCCATGTTTATTACAGTTCCTAGAAAACAAATTAATAAGATTCAATATTTCTTCAGAACAAAAATGTTGCAAATTTCTCCCACCAGATCTGGTTTTGTCCATTAAATCTCTATGGCATGGGGGATGAATCCAGAAAACCCAGCATTAACTTCCAATGAAACGTGAGCCACATACTCGACCTCTTTACCCACAAAAGAACGTAATTTACTGTATAGATTTCCAGGGTTATCCTGCCCCTCTCACAGCCAGTGCACGATTGAAGCATTTTGACTGACGGCTGACTCTACTCCTCTAGGAGAGTGTGGACCCCTAGGGCAAGGACTTGCCATCTCAACTGGGGGTCACAGTGCCCACCTTAAGTAGAGGTTCAGTAGCAGTTTTTAAGGAAATGAATGAATTTGTGGCTAGATTGTGGCTGCTCTGTTACCCAGCAATGCCTGAGACCAGTCGTTGAGATGAGGAAGAGTAATTAACAAATGCATCCATTGGATTCTAGGCACTTCAGTTGTTATAGCTTCCTATTTAACTGTCTTGTGTCAAATTCATCAGAAGCCATTATAAGTCAATACTGAGTCGGTGAGAGAGATTTTCGTGTCATGGATATTTATGAACTGCATACTTGCATTTCACGGCAGGCAGCAGAGGGATGCCAGCTATGGGGCTTTCCTGCCTCTGATGTCACCAATTAAACCTGGGATCCAGCAGAAGCTAGCAGTAATGATCCATCACGGAAAGCCTGTACGTGGGTAGGGCCCTGCTTGGTCAATGCACTTGCCGTCCTTTGGGTCTGGAAATAGAATCTGATCAGTTGACATATCTGACTTGCATTGCCCAATGTGTTTTTTTTGCTCATTTGTTTTTAATATTCTTTTTTAAAATGATTGGCTTTTAATATTTAAAAATCAGGAGATTTCTCATAAAAATCTGCAAAAGCATCTGAAGATGCCAGCATGGGTCCTCAATTTCTGCTTGACCACAATCAGTAAGAGCTAAATAATAGCCCAGCCACTTTGGACCCGGCATCAGCTCTCCTATGGCCAAGCTCTCACTTGTCATCCTAACTTACCCTGCTTCACTCACTTCTGTTACCTAGCCTTGTATTACCTCCAGTAGTTGAAATCCCTAATTGCAGATTGTCGAGGATCAAGGCTGGAGATGGACACACATGCCTCACCATGGGTAGCACCTTCTTAAGGTCAATAATCATGGGACTGAAGTACAGTCCTGGACTGAAAGTCTGGGGGCTCTGCCTGCCCCACCAGACCAGAAACCCAAGATGGCTTGGTGCTTACCCTGTATCCTTCACCCAGCACAGTGCCTGACATATGGTAGATACTCCGTATATACTTACACAAGGAAGGAAGAAAGAGAGGGAAAGAAGGCATTATCATGGAAAGCTTATGACCCAGCTTGGTCCTGATTTTGTGGTTCTAGAACATGGTTGTTGTGTCAGGTTTGAAGGAGGATGGAGGAGACCCCAGTATAACTCCACTAGCCTGAGAGAACTATACTTACTCAGCCTGCCCTTGCCCTGGGCAGTCTGGAGCCAAGCTTACATGGGAAGGACACATAGCTGAAAAAAGAGAATCCTTCAAGCTTACAGATGAATAAATACACATTTCAAAGATGAGCTGACTTTCTCTGATGCCCAGCTCCCGGCAGGGGCCATGCTGGACCTGTGAGCACACGATATTCCTTCCATCAGAACCCTAGTACCACCCCACCCCAACCAAATACACACACCACGCCACCTCCAGTGACTTGGCGAGGAAAGCATGGTGACTCTGGATATCAAACATCCATCTGAGAGTCTGTGATTTCCACAAGTTTGTGCATCGTGTAAAAATCTAAACACATGCTAAGTGAAAACAACACCTTTTGCTGTCTTTCTGGCAAACACATTCTGCAGGAATTTTCTCACTTCTTAGAGGTGACATATTTCACCCAGCAATTCCCCTGGCACCGAGGCTGCTAAAAGATAAAAGGGGCCAGGTACAGCATGCCCCCTACGAGTCCCGATATGTACCTCTAGAGGCAGGGATCTGACAGGGCTTTGGGAAGCAGAGGGCTTCAGCCACAGGAAGAGTGTAGGTTGATCTTTGAAAACAGGGTTGGCTGGACCTGGAAGAAATGGCCCTGGAAGGCGGTTGCAAAAAACAAAATCTACAGAGGATGAAGGAGAGAACGTGCTCAGCTGGAACACAGGGAGTTAGGGGGTGGGTGACAAGGAGCTGTCATAGACTAAGGACCAGACACACGCCAGGCATTTTGTACACAAGGTACTTTCCCCAGGCCTCACCAGTCTTTGGTGCAAATGGGACCTCCACACCAGTAACTAGTAACATACTGTCAACATACATGATCCCACATTCAGGCTGTTCATGACACTGGCACGATGCAGGCTGCAGACCATGCAAAGTTCTGCAGTTCCCGGGTATTGTATGAACTTCCTGGGTTATCCCACATTCCTCCCTGTTATGGATTGAATTGTGTCCCTTCAAAATTCTTTCACTGAAGTCCTAAGCCCTAGTACCTCAGAATGTGACCTTATGTGGGAATAGGGTCTTTGCCGATATGATTAGTTAAGATGAGGTCATCCTGGAGTTGGTGGGCCCCTAGTCCAATGTGATTGGTGTCCTTATAAAAATGGGAAATTTGGACATGGACATGCACATAGGGAAAACGCCATGTAAGGATGAAGGCAGAGATTGGGGTGATGCCAGCAAATCATCAAAGCTCAGAGAGAGGCGTGGACAGATTCTCCTTCACAACCCTCAGTAAAAGCCAACTCTGCCAACACCTTGCTCTCAGACTTCTAGCTTCCAGATTTGTGAGACAATAAATTTCTGCTGTTTAAGTCACCCAGTTTGTAGAACAACATGAACAAATGAATACATTCGCCAACACTGGCTTTCCCTGGAACCTTCCTGTAAATCAACCCAACGTCTGCCCTCCAACAACCTATGTACAGGCATATTGAGTCCAGTCTAAACTCAGACTACAGCCTCAGCATCCATCATCCAATATAATCCTTCTTAAAGAATGCCAGAGAAGGAAATTGTGTCTTTACTTTCAGCTGAGTAACTGCAACTCAGGGAAATTATAGGACTCGCCTAGGGCCACATATTCATTAATTTCAGGGTGTCTCCATCAAACCAGTTACGGTACAATTGCTGCGTAGTGCATGATCAGCAAATCTGTGGTCAGGGAGATTTATATTAAACAGTAGCACTGCCAGTAAGTGGGCATGCTCTCCTCATCCAACCCTAACCCTAGAGGGACACCCAAGATGTCCACCTTACCCTTCCTGGAGCTGTTGTAATACGTTGATGCTTCATGATGGGCCTTGGGTGGCCAGAGACACTAAGCCAGTAACAGCTGCATGACAAGAGGGTTTGTAATTGGGGGTCTGGATGGAGCAGGAATAACTGCAAGGGCATAGGATGAATCTGGAGAAAGGTGTGCAGCAGGTGGGGCTGTCCCCAGCCTGGGAAATCCAAAGTGGGGAGGGAGTGACAGGAACTCAGTTTACTACTGTTCTTTCAGGAATTCCACACTTAAACACACATGCCTTTGTCCCAGGCCATAATGCTTTCATGGTCTCCAGGATGAAATCCAATCTTCCCTAAAGGTACCTTGTGAAGATCTAGTTGCAGGAGATGCTCTACAAAAAATTGATTCCAAGAATGCGTAATCTTGGGAACACTGGTTCTCTTGGAAATCCTCAATACAAATTAGCATATTGAAGTCTCAGAGAAGCCTTGCAGTTCAGAAACCTGTTTTAACTCAGCAATTTCCAAACATAGGTCACAGCCATAAAAGGAACTATGAGTGTGTATAATATCCATTAAAAAATGGCAGCGTATACTCTAGCACACATGATCATAATACTACCTTAACATTGGTAATATGAGAGAGAATCTCATTGAAACTTTGAGGACTGTTGTTTCTTATTCTTGGGAGAAGTTCAGCTCAGCCATCAGGGAAATATGACCTCTTCCCCCCGACTGCTCCTTGAGTGACCACCAGGCAGAAAAGCATGCTCAATGTGAAAACTACATTTTCAAATAGAAAATGATCAGCTTTCTGCTGTGCTGCACTCCCACAAAAGGTCCATCCTGAGTGCTGCTCCCTTATGTGCTGTCTGTCACGTTGATCAGGAGAATCAGAGACCAACAGCTCGGAAGGAATCTTTCCAGCCTTTTTTGTTTCGAGCCATCGGGCTGCGCAGCCAGGGTGTGCAACTGTCTTTAGTAGAAAGAGCTCTCTAAGTGCACAGGGCGCTGGCAATCAGGACTGTTGGCTCAGGAGGGAGAGAACTCTATTTAAGGGCACAGGAACAATTGCTCTGACCTGCATACACTGTCACGAGTGAGGCTCTAAGAGTGGGAAAGTCAGGGAGGTGTCATCATCTCTTTGAAGAACGAGGTGGGGTCTGTCTTCCCAATCTGCTGGAGGGAAAGGGGTCAGAGCAAAGTGGCTGAGGCTCCCTGTCATCCCTGGAGCGCTACGATGGGTCACTCATCCCCGCCAGAAGTTTCTGGAGCCCTCATTCAAGGACTGGACATCTCATGTGCCCTCAGCTCTTTTCCCTTCCCAATTGCTTGGGCTCTAGACCCTTCTCTCCATCTTCTCTGCAGGCTTCCCGCTGCTGGACCCCATCACTAGGCCTGGATGGCCTCCACAGCCTGCCAGCAGTCTCCCTGTCCAACTGCTTTCCCCTCCGCTCCTCTGCAGAGAGGTCCTCCTACAGGGCTGCATCCTTCCTCCGGCAGACCCTGTCAGTGCCCACTAACTTCAGGATGTGCCACAAACTCCCACCCACTGGCTTTCACATCACAGCCCTTTGTGACCTGGCCCTTAGTTGCTGTGTAACTCTGTGACCTTAAATCCCAGGAGAGAAACCAAGTCAGGCGACCTGCCTGTTCTACGCCTTTGCTCACATTTGCTCTGATGTGTCTTCAGAGTGATCTCTGCTAGGACCCACGACTCAACCCTCCTGTAGCATTAGCCTTTCTCTCCATGTTGTTAGCTGTGTTTTATAGGTATCCTTTTTTGCCCGAATGGGCCTCTCTATTGTAAGTTTGTTTGCTATTTCATTAATTTCTATTCTTTGGATTTGCTCTTTCTTTGAAAACACTGATGCAGTTGATAAACCTCTGCTAAGGATGATCAGGTTAAAAAGAAAGAGGACATAACCTAGAGCAAGAATGAAAAGAGAGGAGATCAGATGTTAAATGACAATCAAATGGTATTAAAAATGACGATGACAATACATTTGAAAATGTAACTGACATAAACAAAATTTTAATACAGCTTTTCAAATTGATGAAAGAAGAAATGGAAAACCTAAATGATCCTGTAACTCAAATAAATGGAACCAATAATTTTCATAGTCAGATGCCTGTTTCCTTTGACTGTAATGGGTGCTCCCTGATAACTTCTTGATAGCATCAGAATATATCTTAGTACCACCGGACTGAGGTTGGCCATCCCATGCTTCTCAGTACCCTGGTGAAGGTTGGGAGAAGGAGGCCAGCTGCTCATAGACAACTCTTTGCTCTGATGATTTCCTCTGGCCACACCAGCCCAACCCAAAGCCTTTGTGCATTTTTCAGAACTTCAGACAGACAAGGCCTTTAGCCTTCCAGCTTCCTTTGCCCACTTAGGAGCAGGGTGGCAGTTCTGAATCTTGTTTTTTTTTTTTTTAATTGAAGTATAATTGACCTACAACACTATGTTAGTTGCTGGTGCACAACACAGTGATTCAATACTTCTATACATTGCAAAATAATCACCATGATAAACCTAGTTACCATCTGTTACCATACAAAGACATTATGAAGTTATTGACTATATTCCCCACACTGTACATTTCATCCCTGTGACTCTTTTATTTTGCAAAGGGAAGTTTGTACCTCTTAATCTCCCTCACCTATTTCACTTATTCCCCACCCCACCCCCATACCTCCTTCCCTTCTGGCAACCACCTGTTTGTTCTCTGTATCTATGAGTCTGTTTCTGTTTTGTTTGTTCATTTGTTTTGTTGTTTAGATTCCACATATATGACATCATATCGTGTTTGTCATTCTCTGTCTGACTTATTTCACTTAGCACAATGCCCTTTAGCATAATGTCCAAACATATCGTTGCAAATGGCAAGATTTCATTCTTTTTTAAGGCTGAGTAATGTTCCGTGATACACACACACACACACACACACACACACACACACACACATCTGTTTTATCCATTCATCTACTGATGGACACTTAGGTTGCTTCCATATCTTGGCTGTTGCTAATAATGCTGCAAAAAACATAGGGGTTCATGTATCTTTTCAAATGAGTGTTTTTGTTTTCTTTAGAAAAATAGAAGAGAAATTTCTGGCTCGTGTGGAAGTTCTATTTTTAAATTTTTGAGGAACCTCCATACTGCTTTCCATGTGGCTGTACCAGTTGACAGTCCCACCATAATGCACGAAGGTTCCCTTCCCCCCATCTCCAGCGGTTCTGAATCTTGACACCTGGACTCTCTAATGGACTGTATTAGACTGTATTAGGGCCCTGTTCTAGGCTGCTCACAAAATGTAGTTGAGGGACTGATGGAGGGCAGCTGCCCTGGTCCAGGTTTCACCCTTGTGCATTGAAGAAGCTGGCATAGGGAGGAGGAACACATCGAAGAAGAGAGGGAAGTGGGAAAAGGGGAGGACAAATGTCCTGCTCTCTGACCCTGGGGCCCTCCAGCCAGAGACCATTTGCTTGGGGACCCCTCACCATGGAAACCAGTCGTGGGAGCCTGTGCCCCAGCTGCCACTAACATGGCTAGAGAGGCCCTGATGGTCTTTGCTCTTGGAGACTCAAGACTTTGGCATTGCACCAGGGCCAAATGAGCTATATCTTCTTATCCATTTGGTTTTATTGCCTGATTATCCTAGTTTTATAGTTTGTAGGTTATATTCTTTGTCTTCACTTTGCTCTTTCGTTTCTTGTATTTTAATTGTTCTCAACTGATGTAGGATTTAATGGCTTTCTTTTATCTCCTTTGTACTTTTATCCCTGGCTTCTATTTTATCTACTAATTCTCTCATCATATTCAACTTTTATTTTGAGCTTTATCTTTATGTTATTCATTTTTATTTTAGCCTCGTTATTTGCCTTTCATGCTGTTTTAAATGGCTTTTGCTTTGATTCATCTTTTTGTTGACAGCCTACTGTTACTTTATTGTCTTGTATCCTCTTTAATTACCAAATGGCAAGTTTGAGGCAAAGTCGTGAAGCAACCAGTTGTGAGGGTTGTCCTGTGTCTCAAAAAGGACATCTTGAGTGGCCAGAAACAGCAAGCCACTCATGCTATCTCCATACAATGAAGGCTTATTGAAAGGATACAGGCAAATAGCAGACAAATAAAGTGCAGTAAGGATATTCAAGCCTCATTAGAAATGGAAAATTATCATCAACTATCTTTTCCATATGTCTCTCACAATGGGGTTCCTTGTTTCTCCCTCTCTGCTCCTCTGCTTCATGTGCCCTCTTCAAGTAGTTGAGATCTGCTTTCCCAAGGCCCAGCCCAAGCACCCAGTTCAAATCTGCATGAATGTAGTCCAGAACCTACTACCATCGAACTGATTCCATCACTGTCAATCAATTCCAAATACTGGGAAGAGAGGCTCTGGTTGGGCAGTTCAGCTTGGCTCAGTTTTCAACTTCCATCTCTTGCCTTATCTCCACCTGCTTAGCCATCGGGATGATGGCAAGTAATACTCAAGGCTGTACTTTCTAGGCTGCAGCAGGCAGGTTCCCTAGCCAAGGGCAGTGATAGACAGGGAAGAGAGAGAGGCTGGATGCTTTTCTCCTTCCACATGATCCCACTGAAATATCACAACCTCCCTGCAAAGATCCCCCTCCATCTGCATCATCCCTCTATCTCTTCTTTATTCAACTAAGTATTCAACCAAATACTTTCAAAGTACTTAGTTGAATAATCCAGTAAGCAACTGGCCAAAATTCCAAATCCCCCTCCGCAGAGGTAAAGCTTACATGGATTTTGTTTGTAAATGCTGGAAAAAAGGTGTCCTTTCACGTCACTGTAAAAGTCCCTGTGGAGAATTGTGCTGTAAACCTAGGGTCTTGTCTGACTGTACAATGCCAGGAAATTTGGCAAGATTTGCCAACAGGAGAGCAGTGTCTCAGTTTAATTGAGATAAGCCATCATGTTATTTGTAGTCTTATTCTCCTAAGACTCCAAGGAAGGAAGCATCATGAAAGGTCCATGAGCTGGGTTTGGGATCATTCTTCTATCAACATTTCTTGATGAGGTCTTAAAGCTTGACAGGAACCATGTTCCTGCCAGGTACACTATAGGGAAAGACTATGTCTTGCTGTGAGTGCTCCCTTACTCCTTTCTCCTGGCAGCAGATCCTCACAGGAATTACTCTGGATGGCAAATTGTAGATGCTCAGTAAATATGTGATGAATGAACTGCAAAGCCACTTGACCCCAATGGAGAAAGGAAGCTAATATCAGTACACATCTATTATCTATTATGTTCCAGGCACTGTACACACTTACCCTGTACAAGGCTAGTACCTACAACCTTCCCGACTTCATGGAGTCTTTCCAAAGACTAAGAGTTCTCTGCTGGAGCTAGGAAAGGTGGAGCTTGAAATGCAATGACTGCCCCAACTAGGTAGGGTCTATGAGCCCCTTATCAACCTGAAGAAGCTACAGAAGACAGACCTTTGCCCTTCATCTTCCCAGTAAAGATTTCTTGGGGTCTACGTCTCTTAGGGGGATTTGAGGCAGGAGATAGATGGGCCCCAGGCTGAGCAATGGGAGTTTGTCCCCTGTGGACAGATACTCCAAGATGAAGACAGTAGGAGGAGGGAGGAGGAGCTGAGCCCTGCCTAGATAAGAGACAAAGAGGCCACATATTTCTCATTCTCAAGGTCAAGGAGACCTTCACAATTACGCATGCACAGGCAGGCTCCTCAGGGTCTAAAAAAGGAGGGGGTGCCACCCCATAGTAGGTGATGTCAACCTACCCGTAGGCCTCTTCGCTAGAATCCATCTTGGCTAAGAGATGGGCACACACACAAAGGAGGACCCTGAGATAAACCAAATAAAACTCAGAACCAGGCAAAGCAAGATGATTGGCCAGAGGAAACCCGCAAGAAATGCCTCATATACGTGATTCAAACTACCGCAAGGGTGCAACTCTTTCTCTGAGCCCACCAATGTGTCTATCCACATGTACTCTTTTTCCTCCTAATAAACACTTTACTTGTTTCACTTGAAAGAAAGAAAGAAAGAAAGAAAGAAAGAAAGAAAGAAAGAAAGAAAGGAAGGAAGGAAGGAAGGAAGGAAAGAAGGAAGGAAGGAAGGAAGGAAGAAAGAAAGAAAGAAAGAAAGAAAGAAAGAGAAAGAAAGAAAGAAAGAAAGAAAGAAAGAAAGAAAGAAAGAAAGAAAGAAAGGAAAGAGAGATGAAGGAAAGGAAGGAAAAAGAAAGAAAGAGGAAGAAAGAAAGAAAGAAAGAAAGAAAGAAAAAGAAAGAAAGAGAAAGAAAAGAAAAGAAAAGAGGGAAGAGAGGGAGAAAGGAAGGAAGGAAAGGAAGGAAGGAAGGAAGGAATGAAGGAAGGAAGGAAGGAAGGGGAGACCATAATTTGTTTATCTATCATTGGGGCTATAAGAGACCTGAGACATGAGACCTAGACCTTCTCCCTGGCATCGGACCCTATCGCCCATTTGAATCTGGCTGTGAGGAAGGCAGCAGGGAGACCTTGAGTCTCCACCAGGAAGGGCTTCCTTTAGGTACCCAGAAGGCACATGAGCGTGGGAATCAGATACACTATGTCTGATGCCTGAGAGTCACTTACTGGCTGTGTGGCCTCTCTGAGCTCTGGTTTCATTTTCTCTAAAATTTGGTAAAATAACTAACTCTCAAGAGTTTAGACAGAATTAAGTGTGCTGATATGCATGAAATGTCACACCTAGTGTTTAACGTATAATAGTTGCTCACTTATGTTTTAGATGGCGTTACCCTTCCCCCCACCCTCTTCCTATCGCAATCAGTGTGACTTAAGTCAGCCCAAGCCTGCCTGCTACCCACTGAAATACACTTGGGCCTGAAGTCTTCAGCAGTCTTTGCTGTCAGCACTAGTTTAGCAGCTGGGCTTCCCCTGCGACAGCTCATTCTGCTCCCTTCCACTCAATTCCCACCCTACTGTCTGGAGGGAGAGGTGCTAATTGAAAATCCCCAAAAGACCCCACATTCCAGGGGAATGAAGAGGCAAAGATGAATCACCTTCCCCTTCAGTTGCCGCTGGGTGTCTGCCAGCAGGAGCTGAGACCATATCATTTAGCAGGCAGGAGGCTGCTGTTTCTTGGTGATAGTCTCGGGTACCAGCCAGGCCAAAAAACAAGCAGAAGATCTCCAATCTCCAGACCATATTGAGAGGAATGTGCTCCCAGAGTACCCAAGGGGACCAGCCCCAGGGAAGAGGAGGAGAGTGGCTCTTCAGAGTAGCTCATTGGCTGAGTCTTGCTGGGGGTCATAACACAGTCATGCAGCCAGCGTCCACCGCACAAATGGGAAGGCTGGTTCCATTTTCTAGGAGATTGATGTTAGCATAGTGGAATGTTGGTGATAAAACGCATTCTCTTACTGGGGAAGGGGAAATGGAAGGCTGCATTTCTAAGTAAAATAGTGAAACATAGCAGGAACTTTTAAAGTATTCATGCCCTTTGATTCAGTATTTCCACTTCCTAGAATTCATCGTCATTTTGCCAACGTTATTTTAAAAACACATGAAACTGTTTATCCCAGTACTACTTAAAGTTGTAAGAAATTGGAAACAACCTACATTTCAACCATTTAAATATAGGTTAAAAATGTTTGCCATTATCCATACAATGGAATATTATGCAACCATTAAAATTAATGCCTGCAGGGAGTCTTTAATAAGCTAGGAAAATGCCCTTATAATATGAAACAAAGATACAGGATACAGAATTGTACATAAAGCATGAGATCTACTGTTTAAAAAAAGTTTACCAAAAGAAGATTGAAAGTCAATATGCCTAAAAATTACTGTTGATTGCTTCCCAACAGTAGGATTACCCTTCTTTTTTTACCTTTTTATATTTCCAAATTTTATCTACTGAGCATAAAGATAAAAATTGAAAATGAAACAAAAATAAAACCAAGAGATACCAGCCTAAGGAAATGGCCTCTGCTGGTGGAATTTCAGGCACCAGCAGGGCTGTATTTGTTGGAATGAGAGCCGTCTTTTGTCTGTTCAATGACCCCTCCCTGACAGTAGTCTATATGCCTGACCATTGAGCCCACTCTGACGATGCTGGGCTCTGAGAACATCCAGAAATGTTTGTGAAGAGCCCTTGGGAGTGTGTGCCTGTCACAGAGCCAGGAGACCCCATAAGAATCAGCCCCTGTGGAGGGGGAAGCAGGTGCCCTACTGCGGTCTGGCCCTATTTCTTGAGAACAGTAAAGGATACATCCATGTGAGTCCTGAGCCTTGTCCAGCCAGGTATAAATTGCAATGCTTATCAGATTGGCCACCTTGAGGGACAGCACATAACAAGGAAATAATAACGGTTTTATTTGCAGCCCTTTTATTGAAGTTCTTGATAATTTCTTTTTTTAAGTCTGCAATTCCTCCAAAATTTGGAAACACTGACAAGAATTATTTTCATTTCCTCTTGAGATAAATCTGGTCAGAGGCACAAAGCCTAGTTAAGCACCTTCAGCCAACCCTGGAGGGCCTTTCCTGCTGACCCAGCCTCCTGCCTCCCCACCCCAAAACACCCCCCTGTCTGTGCGTCCCCGGGCTGGGCCTCTGTGGCTGACTGTGACACATAGGTCCTCATTTGTTTAACAAGCTTACCCTGAGCACGCTGTGTGCGGGATCCCCATCTGCTCACACGGGGCTTGTGGAGCTGAACGGGACAGTCCATGGCTGGACTGCGTGTCCTTCCAGGACCTTCTCTCCTTCTGCATCCCCATGGCCCCGGTACAGGACCAAGTGGACTTGAAGGGCAGCTGAGCAAAAGTGTGTCGGTGGGCTCTGCAGCTCAGAAAGCACAGGGTATCAGCTTCAGGTTTGATTTCTATATTAGTTTCCAAGGGCTGCCATAGCAAAATGCTACAAGCTGGGTGGCTTAAAACAAGAGAAACACTATCTCACAGCTCTGTGTGCTGGAAGTGTGTCAGCAGGGCACGCTCACTCTGAAGGCTCCAGGGGAGGATCCTTCTTTGTCTCTTCCAGCTGCTGGTGTTTGCTGGCGGTCCTCACATTCCTTGGCTTGTGGATGCATCACTCCAGTCACATGGCCGTCTTCTCCCTGTGTGTTCACATCGTCTTCCTTTTATGTAGGCTTGCCTCTGCCTTGAAATTTCCCCCTTTTTATAAGGCCACCATCATATTGGACTGGAGCCCACCCTAATGACCTCATTTTAACTTGATTACCTCTGGAAAGACCCTAGTTACAAATACGGTCCCATTCTGAAGTTGGGACTTCAACATGCTTTTTTGGGGGGACAAAATTCAAGCCTCAATGGTTTCTATGGCTGACTCTGCCACCTGCTAAGTGTGTAGCCTTGGAAATCACCCAACCCTTTTTCACCTCCACCACATTCTACTCTGTAAAAAAAACACCTAATGCCAAGATCATTGCGAGGTCTAAATGAAGTTCTGTGTGTAAAGCACACAGCGTGATGCCTGGCTCATCCTGGGTGGGACTTCTCATTGTTGTTATCAAGCTGCGCTTACTGGCCACACAGTTCCTCCATACAGGGGAGGGTCCTGGCCCGGCCAAGCAAGGCTGATACTGCAGCTCTAGTTCCACACTGCGGGGGGTCCAAGGGTGGCAGGTCAGCAGGAGCCTCCCAGGCTGACCAGCTAGGTGTCCCTGGCAAGAGCACAGAGCCAGACACAAGGCTGGTGATGTACCAGAGCTTGTTGAACTGAACAATCAGAGCTTGCCATTTTAGAGCAACCTCACAGAGGCCACCTTTGCCACAAGGCCTTCTGGACGCCAGAAAGCAAGAAGTCTTTAAAGAATAAATTTGGGGTCAGAAAGCCTTGAATTAGAAAACATGATATGTCCATACCTACCTCTCTGACTCTTCTCCTGCCACTGACCCCACCCTCACTGTATTCAGACTCCCTTCTGTTCCGTAAGAGGAGGCCTGCACACTCCTGCCTCAGGGCCTTTGCACTGCTTGTTTCTTCTACCCCAAATGCACTATGCATCTACCCTCCACCCTCCTTCCCAGTTTCCCAATTTGTCTGACTAATTTCTTCACATTCTTTCATGAGAATTTAAGAGAATTTCTTCTCTTCTCACCTTCCATCCCCCCATGCCCAGTTATTTTCCTGTTCATTCCCATCTTAACATTAAACGCAATGTGTAACCACATCTTCAGTCTTGTACGTATTCGTTTGATACCTGCCTTTTCGATTGTTGAAGAACCAAGTTCATGTGCGTGACACACAGTAAGACCAGACAAACCAAAGCAGAAAGAAGTTTATTAACGAGAAGGCGCCAGCCAAGAAGATGGGAGACTTCATTTTGTCTCAGATCCATCTTACTGACTGGCTGGGGTGTGAGGTTTTTAAAGACAAGCGTAAGAAAACGGAGGGGGTCTTGGGCCATGATTAGCTGGTACACGGTTCTCTGATTAGTGCGTGGTGAGGTAACAAGGTGGTATTTCAAGAGTCAACATCATCAATCTTCTGGTTCCAGCTGGTCTGAGGTCTACGTGCTTGTAGTCAGCAGTTTCCATCTGGTGGGAGTCTGATTTCTATAAAAAACAGCTCAGGAATGTATGTCAGATACTGTTATCTATGTCCTTCAGGGAGGAAATAAAGATTCTGTGACTCTGCAGTATGGCTGATCTATTGTTTAAATTGTTGCCAGTTCTCCTGGCGCAACTGCTGTCTTTTCTTACTACATGTTCACATGCTTCCAATCACTAACACCCGAGCCAGTCTCTTGAGACTCAGGGGAGGCCTGGGAGACTAAAACTTTTCTACCAACAAGAGATGGGGAACATGGCAGTGGGGACGGGGGTCTGTCCCTGGGAAGGCCCTCCGGGGCCCTGCTGGGTTTCAGTCCCCGCTTTGATTTGATGCTCCTCATTCCTGAGGGAAACAGGTGGGGGACAAGAAAAGAGGAAATAAAGTTTTGGGCAGGGAGGTTAATCATAAATGTAGCAGAGAAACTCGGTTTCAAAGGAACTCAGTTTCACCATTAGACCAGATCCCAGACTGCAGGGTCCCTGCCCGGTTTATTCTCCATGGGCTGCCTAACACCTTGCTCAGGTCTCACCCATAGCGGGTGCTGGGGACTGTTTTGTGGGTCTCTGATAGACGGAAACCGTCACTCTTTCCTCCAGATAACGCGTGGCCCCATAACACCAAGGGAGGCTGATCTTCCAGGGAAGATGAGTGATTCGTAGTGTCTACTTTCAACTGAGTGGTATTTAATCCATGTGATTTTCCAAGGGCATCTGTTCATTTTCGTGGAAGGTGACAAGCACCCTTGCAGCCATCTTTGTTTGTATCTGTGGGCTGTGCTCTACTTCATTCCTTTCGGGGCTCAGTTTGCTGGGATAACACTGCTAAAAACCTCCCTGCCATAGAGAAGTGATATCAAAAAAAGAGGAAGCATCAGAGGCTGTTGTCCTTGCATAAACTTGAAGCATGCTTCACATAGGCTCTGTGAGAAATGTGAGAAATTTCTTCTCCCTAAGGAGGAGAAATGAAGGAAATCCAACTAAAAGGTTTTGGGGGCTTTCCGCTATATGACAATCAGGTGACCAGGAAATGGATTCTTCAGTTCAGGGAGGGAGGTCACCACAACCAGGCATCATTAAACTTCGTGCACTTTGAAAACTGGGACATTTGTGTCAAGCTAGAGAGATTGGGCTTCTGACCCTAGCAGAGCATCAGAACCTGGAGAAAGTGGGAGTAGCTGACAATGTGGCCTTTAAAATAAACCATAACAATCTAAACAAATGAGAGATGCTGAGCGTGAGAACAGACAACATTTTACAGTTGTTTCATGAAAGAAATAATCAGATCGTGTCACAGCAACTACCTAAGCAATTTGAAAGGTGCTGGTGCAAATCAATTTTGATGTCCATGTTAGATAGTCAGTAATTTACTGTCTCTGCGTGATTCCAGAGAGGACAGCAGGTAAATTAATACCAAGGCATCTTGGCTGGTGCCAGAGACACAAGGAAGACCACAAGGGAATATGGAAGGTTTTCTTGTCTTCCTGATGAACTCCTAATCACCCTTCCAGCCCAACTTAGATGCCCCCTCCTCCAGGAAGCCTTCCCCTACCCTTACAGTTGGCTACCTGCTCCCTCCTCACTTGTCTCTGTTGTACTTATCAGACTCCATGTTAAATAGGTAGACACATGTCTGTTTCCTCACTATGAGGGTAACAATGTCAGACTGGAAATTGTACCTAAATAGTGCCTTTGTTTTGTCAATGACTGTGTTTTTTTTCAAATTATATTAAAAAAGAATGGATATATGTATATGTATAACTGATTCACTTTGCTGTACACCTGTAACTAACACAACATTGTAAATTAACTATACTCCAATAAAATTATTTTTAAAATAAAATTTTAAAAAATCAAAAAAATAAAACGGTTACAAATGAAAAAAATTATAGTAGTAGTTAAAATCTTCTCTATAAACAAATTTAAGTAAAATCAAGCAAATCTAGTTAAAATTGTGAAGTAAAAATATTATAAGTCTTTGTGGATTATGGCCAAAATCATGAGGGTGATCCTTGGAAAACTGAGGTTGAGAAACGTTAGAATAAAAGCTCTGAATCTCTCTTTGGTCTAAAATGTCACGTTTCTATGTGCCTCCAGCTCCTCTTCCTAAGAAGATCTCAGATTGGTGTTCTATTTCTTTTGCCTCCTCTGCAGTGTCTGGAAATAACAGGTGCTCATTAACTACCCCTAATATCCCATGCATGAGTGTGATTGGCTGGGAGAGTAACAAGTGACAAAAGATATAAGTAGTTGAACTCTAAGCTGACCACAGAAGTTCCAGGCCAAATGCCATCCATTGAACATGAGTAGGATGAAAAACTAGGGCTGATAATTTTGTGCAGAAATGTGCGATGCAGACTTCCTAATCGATAAAAAAATAGGCAATTCTGAGTAGCTGCAGAAATGACTCCTTCGGTCAATTTTATTTTACTGGGGTATGCAGAATTTTGGATCTCACTGGAGATAGTATAATTATGTGAACTTCACTGCTGAGAGCCAGGGAATTAAATTCTCCTGGGTCTTCTACAAATACCCCCTACCTAGAGAAGGAGGAATTCCGTCTCTCCTTCCATTTCTCGGTAGCTTAAAAAGCGAACTGCATCCACATATGTTTTGCATGGAAAGTACGAAGAAGCACAGGGGTATCTACTGTACAGTGAGATGGATCATGAAGCTGTAATTTATCTTGGCGTTGGCCCAAGGGGGAAATGAAGCATCCTATTAGCATTGCTGGTCCGCGTGAATCACAATAGGCAAATCAGAGACAGAGCAAAGCATGGATAATACAAATATCCGTGTGCAGCGAAGGAAAATGTCAAAGGGGAGTTTGGCTCTGCTGAAAATGGGTTACATTTAGAATGCATTAGCTCCTGACACCCAGGGCCCGGGCAATCTACAGCTCTTTCAAGTTATTTACTGTAAACTTGGAAGCAGCCAACCTTTCCCATTTGCATTGGCTTTCTGTTGCCAGAAAAAAAAAAAAAGGTACATGAAAAGATAATGAGAGAGTTGTTTTGAGTCAGTTTGCTGAAAGGCTGGCTCACTGGGGTGCATGTCCTGTCCATGAACTTGGAATGTCTTGGCCATGGTGGCTCTCAGCCTGGGGAGCATTCTCAGACCCACCATTGCATTCCTGCTCCCTCTGATTCCTTGGAAAATTATGGTTTTATTTTGTCCCAGAATTAGAAAATGAAGCAGCTGAAGCTGGGAGTTACGAGTCTTAATTATCTTCCCTGGCCTTTTCTTCAGGAACCTCAAACTGATTTTCAAATTTCTTTTCTGAGTTTAACATTTTAATCTGCCTGCTTTCTGTGTGGGCTTTGCAGGCACTACTGATGACAAGGAAATGAAGAATTAGCCAGCCACATAGGAGGTGCTTGTTACCAGCTGAGCAGCCCTGGTCCTGATGAGAGGCACTCATCTGGTCGTTGTGTAAGAAGGTCCTTCATCTCCCACTCAGCTTGATCAGAATGAAAGCTGGAGTCATGCCTGACAGGCAGCAGCCTCTGAACTTTGGTTTTAAATTTATTTATTTTTATTTATTAATGGCTGTGTTGGGTCTTCGTTTCTGTGCGAGGGCTTTCTCTAGTTGCGGCGAGTGGGGGCCACTCTTCATCGCGGTGCGCGGGCCTCTCACTATCTCGGCCTCTCTTGTTGCAGAGCACAGGCTCCAGATGTACAGGCTCAGTAGTTGTGGCTCACGGGCCTAGTCGCTCCGTGGCATGTGGGCTCTTCCCAGACCAGGGCTCGAACCCGTGTCCCCTGCATTGGCAGGCAGATTCTCAACCACTGCGCCACCAGGGAAGCCCCTGAACTTTGGTTTTAAACTATGAAGCTGTCCCCTGAGATGCTGACTTATTAGCTCCAAGAATTGATAGAACAGTAAAATAGTCCATATACTTCTGTAATATTGATTGGGCTACCATTTTTCTTTCTTCTGCAGCTAGAAATATGGATTTTCCTGACACTTGCCTTAACTTGAATTAAACATTTAAAATATGCCTCTGCCCCTTTAGGGTTCCCCACCCAAACATTTGGGAACTTCAGTACAAGATATGGATTATGGGCAGAACTTGTCAAGAAGTGAAAATATGAGGTCTTGTATACCTGCAGTAGTTTGTCAATTTCAGAGGCCTCGCCATACAAAGAGGCAGCTTGGTGTGGAGTCTGGGCACCAGAGCCAGGAAAACGTGGGGTCAGATCCCATAGTGACCTTGAACAAGTCATTCAGTTGCTCTGTGCCTCAGTTGACTCATCTGTCAAATGGGGTGAATACCTGCTGGCAGTGGGCTTGTTGGTAAGATGAGAGTCCCTGCAGGCAGATTGCCCCATGCCCAGTGGTGAATCTGGGAAGGATGTAACAGCGTATCCAGTTCAGAAGAAGCCAGCCACAGGGTAAGCTTAGGGACAGCATTAGGCATTAGAGGAGCCCTGGCACCTGGAACAACAGCCCACCAAAGATGGTTCCCGGGAGAGAGCCCCAGAAGCAAACTGGGGTCTGAAGCAGGGGCTAAACAGACCCAGAAATGACTCAGTGAAGGAGGAAGGGGCTTGACAACTGGCAAAGGGAAACCTGGAGGTGGGGTCCTAGTGATGGCCTTGCTGGGATCTTTCTGACACCAGATGGTAACCTTCTCTGAGGCTTTTTCTCTCCTGTGAGGTCAAAATCAGAAGCAAATGAGTTTCGGCTTCAGTACAAAGGTGCCACCACTGATGTGAGCAATTGCCAGCACCTACCATGCACATTCTCCATGCTAGCATCCTGCAAAGTGCTTTCTGCACTTTGCCTTGTTGATTTACACTTCACAATAGCCCAATATAGTAGGTTCTGTTATTATTCCCATTGTATGGGTGAAAAGACTGAGGTTTAGAGAATTTCAGGCATTTTGGCCATGTTCACAGAGTTAGGAATGTTGGAGCTGCTACTTGAAGCCAAGTCATCCTGATTCCAAAGACTCTGGTCTTAACCATCATACCATTTTTCCTATAAATTGATTGAGACTTTGACATCCAATAAACATCCCCTGAGCACCTGTATTAAGTTAGGCCTTAAGCTAGGCAGTAAAGTCAGGGAGATAAGTATAGATTCTTGCCTCCAGAAGCTCCAAAGGAAAAAAAAAAGGTGTGTGGAAACAATTGACAATGCAGGAAGAAAAGTGCAGTGAGGCCAGGAAGCATGGGGCATGGGGGAGCACCAAGGAGGTGGTGCCCATCTCAGCTTGAGAAGCCAGAGCAGGCTCCCAAACAAGGTAATGCTTAAAACTGGGCTTTAGAGTTTGTGTAGGAGTTCTCCTAGTAGATACGTATAAGGGAGAGTTCTTCATTAGTTGACAAAGAGCAACTAGGATGCCCCATTTTCTTAGGAACAAAGGCTGCTGATGGTAATATCAGCTGCTTAGTAACCTCTCAAATGGGCAGCTTGCAAGCCTTTCTGTTTCCACAGGTTCCCGTTTGCAGATAATCTGCAAAAGCCTGCTTGTTAGGGTGTTTTTTGCTCCTTCTTGATTTCCAGATGAAAAAGCTTGTGCATTAGTTGCTGTTTGGCTTTCTGATATTCTAACCTTCAACCAGCAATTTCAGAGCAGAGCTTCTCTCTACCTGAATTGGCCCTCGCCAAGCAGGTTTGGAATTGCCAGATAAGCGTGACACATTTTCTCAGAATATCAATTCTATTCAAAGGGGCAAGGATACACAATGTGAATTTCATAGTTAAAGACATTTAGATAATTTATAGAGTGAATTGAAAATTAGCATGACTCTGGAGAAATAAAACATTAGCTTTGTTAGAAACATCACAGTTGACATGGGCTACTTTTTGGCATAGCAATGCCTTCTCCATCATTAGGTGATGATGAAATAGCTGAGTGGGACTTGAATTAAGCTTGTCAGTTTCCAGCCAGTATAACACTTGCAGTCAGTCCTTTGCTTGTCCCAAAGCCAAACCCCTCCATTCTCTTTGTAGAAGGGACGAGGGTCCATTGCCTGGTGTATAACCAAGTAGTGCCTCCTCTTTCATTCAGATGAGCACCATGGTTGTTCCTCACGCTTCACCAGCAATGGCTGAATTCTTACAGCAGTTTAATGTCTTGCTTGAAATTAAAATAATGGGAGACACAACCACAAGAAACCCACCACAGGCCGTGTCAAGTCATTAAACTGTAATGCAGTGAAAGCACAGCAGCAAGAAATCACTGGTGATGTGAGGGGAGCAAAATAAACATCGGCTGGGTTTTTAATTAACTGCCTCTAAATAATGAAAATGAGCAAATTAGACTGACTTTGAGTAGCAAAATACCACTGTACTATGAATATTGCTGTTGATGGATAGCATGGCGTCTTTGATGGAGGGGTGTTAATCAGGCGGCAGCTCTCTCTAGCATCCCCTGGAAACCATGTACCTTTTAGCCGGCGTCTGCAAGTGTCAGCAGGTATTTTTGCCTGTGGGCCTGTGGGAGGGGAAAGCGTGAAGAAACCAGACACAGGGGCTTTCCCCCACCTCTAGATTCTATAATAATAATTATTATTATATTACTAAGAAGACAGTTGTGATCAGAGGTGAACTCTGAGGTCAGGTGGATCTGAATGTAAATGTTGGCTTATGATTACTCTGTGATGTTGGAGAAGTTTCTTAACCTCTCTGTGCTCCAGGCTTCTTATTTCTACTTGTGCAAAGAGCTGCTCTAAAGTGACTAGCACAGTACGTGGCACAAAATAAGCACTCAAGAACTACTGAGTAGCGAGAGCAGGCCTCCTACCTTGTTCCTGATTTTAGGAAGAAAGGATTTGTTATTTTACCATTAATTAGTATGATGGTAACTGCAGGTTTATCATAGACGCCCTTTATCAGTTTGAACAAGTTTCCTCTATTTCTAGTTTACTGGGAGATTGTATTACCTATGGGCGTTGAATTTTGGCAAATTCTTTTTCGCATCTATTGAAATTACCATGTGGTTTTTCTCCTTTATCCTGTTAATACGGTGAATCACACTGACAGAATCTTGCATTTCTAGGAGAAGCTCTGCTTAGTCATATTCTTTTTTAGAGTTGGATGAGATTTGCTAGTATATTGTTAAGGATTTTTGTGTCTATGTTCATGACAGATAGAGGTCTGTCATTTCCCTCACTTACAATGTCTGTTAATGTCTGTGTCAGGTTTTGGTATTGAGGTAACATCAGCCTCTTAAAAAGAGAAAGTGTTCCCTCCTCTATTTTCTAAAAACAAATTATGTATAATTAGTGTTATTTCTTCTTTGGATGTATGATAAAATTATTAATGAAACAATCCAGGCCTGGAGTTTTCTTTGTGGGAAGATATTTTTATAAAAGTGACAAATTATTTAACATATGATTTAAATATGATAATCAAGAGGGTTTTTAAAATATACTTTGGATTTACCTTACTATTCTTTCCTAGCTTCTTGATATTAGATCTTTTTTTAATAATATATGCACTTAAAGCTATAAACTTCTCTCTGAACACAGATTTATCTGCATCCCCACACATTTCGATATATTGTTTTTATATTATCTTCAGTTCCAATTATTTACTAATATCCCTTTCAATTTCTTCTTTGATTCACGTACTATTTAAATGCGTATTGTTCAATTTCCAAATATCTGGGGTTTCTCTAGATCTCTTATTGTTAAATGTTAATGATTTCCATTTTAATCCCTTTGTGGTCAGAGAACGGACTCTAGGATTTCAGCCTTTTTCGTTGATTGGTTCATCTGATAGCCCAGCATATGGTCTTTGTGAGCGTGACATGTGAGGTTGAAGTGAATGTGTTTCCTGCAGTTGAATGTAATGTTTTATAAATATAAGCTGGGACAAAGTGGTTTATAGCGTTGTTTAAATTACCTATGACTTTATTTATTGTTTTTTGTCTTGTTGTTCTATCAATTACTAAAATTTTCCTACTGTGGCTGTGGAATTGTCTATTTCTCCACTTAATTCTGTCCATTTTTACTTCATATGTTTTGAGGATCTATAATTAGGTGCATATGCTTCTATGATCACTATGTCTTCCTTTACAGTTATAAAACGTCCTCCTTTAGCAATCATCTCTGTTTGCCATCAGTTTCATCTGATACAAATTTAGCTGCTCCAGCCTTCCTATGCTGACTATTTGTATTGGATTCTTTCCCACCCATCCCTTTTGACCTATCTGTGTTTTCATATTTGGAGTGCATCTCTTATATACAGCATGCCTATAGTTAGGTCTTGCATTTTTATCCATTCTGATAACCTCTTTTTATTGGAATGGTTAATGTAATTATTGATATGGTTGGGGTCAGATCTACCATTTTATTATTTGTCTTGTGTTTAACTTCTGATGTTTGTTTTTCTGTTACCACTTTCCTGCCTTCTTTGGGATTTTGTTAATGTTCTTTAGAATTTCACTTTATCTATTGAGGTCTTAGCTATATCTTTTTTTCAATTTTTAGTGGTTACTTGCTCTATATATATATCTATAAACTTTCACAGTTTTCCTAGAATTATATTTTATAATTTTGTGCAAATTGCAGAAAACCTGCAACCATATAGGTTCATTTACCAGCCCTCTCCTGCCATCCTTTATGCTACAGTGATCAATGTATTGTATCTATACATAAGCCCCAGAGACGATGTTATGATTTTACTTTAAACAATACTTTAAAATATGTATTTTAAACAAATTAAGAGGAAAAAATAGTCTTTTAGACTTACTCAGATACTTACAATTCCTATTGATCTTCCTTCATCCCTGAAGACTCATGTTTCCCCCAATATCATTTCTCTTTTGCCGGAAAAGAATTCCTTCAGCATTTCTAGTAGGCCCGATCTACTGGAGATGAACTAAAAATGTCTTCATTTCGCCTTCCTTCTTGAAGGCTATTTTTGCTTGCTATAAAATTATGGACTGACAGGTTTTTTTTCTTTCATTTTTTAAAGATGTTGTTCTGCTGTCTTCTAGTTTCCATGGTTTGTGACCAGTTCACAGATATTCTAATATTGTTCCCCTTATACAACGTCATTTTTCTAATAGCCTCACTAGAAAAAGTAAAAAGAAACAGGTGAAAATGATTTTACCCAAAATATCAAATATTATCATTTCTATAAGTTATCAAATAGAAAATTATTAATGAGAAATTCACATTCTATTTTTCATTAAAAAGCACTTTTAAATCCATATCCAAAAAGTTTCCCAGTAATTTTATTGAGTATCTGTCCTTAAATTTACATTGAAAATGATAAAAATTAAATAAAATTAAAAATCTAGTTCCTTGGCCACACCAGCCACATTTCAAGTGCTCGAGAGCCACATTGTAGCTAGTGGCCTCTGCACTGAGAAATGTAGAGTAGGGCACTCAACAAGTCATTCTTTGAAGAGAAACTTGCATCCTGTGTCTATCCAAGTTCCAAAAGGCACTGTAGATGAGAAAAACTCAGAATAGAGGTAAAAAAATAAATTTGAAAAAAAATGGGCTTGAACCTCTGACTGGTTCACTCTTGAGGCCATATCTAAGACTCCTTTCTGGACACTGAGAAAAAGGGAACAGCAAGAGATTCCAAAGATTTTAGCTGTCAGCATGATTCTACCAACTCTATTTGAATATTAAGTCTTCCTCTGGTTAATTGAGGAGGCTGCAATAGTCAGCCCCTATATCTTGAGAATTCACTAGCACTCATTAACTCCAAACACCTTTAATTATTCAGTCCAATATATAGCTTCTATTGCTTTTTTTTTTACATTTTTTTTTTTACATTTTTGTGGGGTTTTTTAAATTAATTAATTTATTTATTTTTTGGCTGTGCTGGGTCTTCGTTTCTGTGCAAGGGCTTTCTCTAGTTGCAGCAAGCGGGGGCCACTCTTCATCGCGGTGCGCGGGCCTCTCACTATCGCGGCCTCTCTTGCTGCGGAGCACAGGCTCCAGACGCACAGGCTCAGTAGTTGTGGCTCACAGGCCTAGTTGCTCCGCGGCATGTGGGATCTTCCCAGACTAGGGCTCGAAGCCGTGTCCCCTGCCTTGGCAGGCAGATTCTCAACCACTGTGTCACCAGGGAAGCCCTAGCTTCTATTTCTGAAACCCAGCTGTGAGCCCCATGAGGGTAAGGACAGAGTCACAGGCGTCTGGAGACCTCAGCACCTAGTAAGATTCCCTCCCTGCAGGAAGTAGATGCTTTCAGAATTTTGTCGATGCAGATAATTGGACAGCAGTAAAGGGCCATTGTATCTGTATGGGACTTCTTCACTCTCTGGGGTGCTTCAACATCCATTATTTTCCCTAAGGGACAAGAAGGAGTTAGCTTCTCAGATAAGATTCCAGGTAATGGTTGTGGGTCTTACTCACCTGTACCCAATAGCTGTGGGCAAATAAGATCTCTTCATTTTTAAGTAAGATTCTGCACCCTTATTTGACAGTCCCCATTCCTGTTTGGCAGTCAAAAAGGTATTTATTCCCATCTGGTAATTGCATCCAGAGCAGTCATTTTTGAGACACAGGGTTTAAAACATTCTCGTCAAATATTAAAAATCTAGACACTATAGACACAGTCACTGCCCTGGTCAGTGTGGTTTTCTTGTTCCCTCCCTCCTCCTGCCATCTGTTCACACCTGACCCAAATTGTGGACACCTCAGGATCAACCAGTGAGGTCAGCAGGAGGGCTAGGAGTCACTAACACTGGTAAGATCACAGCAGTGGAACCAGGAAAGAGCCCATGTGATATGGCCTGCCGTCACTTTCTGCCGACTTCCTCATGCAGCTGTGGTGAGAGTTCCATTCTATAACTTTCCACAAATCACCCAACGCGGTTGAAGCCATAGTAAATTCTCAGCTTCAGAAAGAAAAAAGTACTATACTGATTATAATATGGTGGCCATAGGAGGGAGATGGCTGTATTCCCATTTCACAAATGGGGAAATGAATGTATGGGAAAGATTAACTTTTTATCAGTTTCAGAGAAGACAAGTGAAGAGTCAGGGTTTGACTCTTAGGCACTGACCTATACTACCCTTCTGCTGGGAAAAGCAGCCCTGAAACACCATTGCAAACAGAAAGACACAGTAGTGTTCACAGCACCGGGTCTTATCTCAGCAGAGTTATTTAGGCGGAGATGATTTCCTTCTTGCAGCTACAGTATTCCTCGGTGGTGGTTACACAACAACTGCTTCTTTTAGGGGAGAGATTTGACTGATCCATCATCATTTGTGTTCTCACAACACCCAGAACAGACACCTACTGCAGCCTCGGCAGTACTTTATCTCACTCACCCCCTTTTGCATCTGCCTCCTTCTCCTTTCTCCTGTCTGTGAAGAAAAATCTGGTCCCCAGTTCATCTAAACCTTCCACCCCTGGCTGGGCAGATCAGCACATAGAGAAAAACAGGCCACTTGTTTTCATTGTCATCCTAAGTAAATGTCTGGCTCATTGTAAATGCCCAATAAATGTGAGCTAGAGTGAATTTTATGAATTATTACTGTTCATTTCTTCTTACTCTATTTTTTACGCCCAGGGAAGATTTGCTGAGTGAATGATGACTACAGCATATTTTTGTACCTGGAGTCCTTCACCTCCAGACCATGGGCACCAGCCAGACCAAATGGCTGCCCCACAGCTCTTCAAGCTCTTCCTGACCCAATGGTGACTAGTTGAGCCCTGGGGACCTCTACAAATCTCTCAGCATCTACATTAGTTGCTACATCATTTATTCTTTTAACAACATTGCCAAAGAAGGAAAAATGCATTAACTTCATTGGTTTTTCAGCAACAAAATAACTGTGCCGTGTTAATCTTCCAAAAGGAGGGGGATTTGATCTCAGCACAAACCTTTAGGAAAATGGAAATGAGCTTTTAAATAAAAGAGTGTTTTATTTTTACTCAATACTAAGTACGCAGAGTGCTATAATGGTGACATCCCCCCCCCCCACCATACACTTTGGTTTCTAATAGAAACAAAGTAAGTTGCCAATATGCTTCTAACTACTTCAGGCTTTCAGGCAGGCTTTATTATAATTGTAATAATAAAAAGTAGATAGACCTTTATATTTCCCAAAGTTCTTTCACATTTAGGGAGTCATTGCAGCCTCACTGTACTTTCGGGATTAGGCATGGCTATATCCTCAGTGGTGATGAAGAGGAACTTGGGAAGCGCCCAAGGTCATACCGCTGAGAAGAGCCAAGCTGGGGCCCAGACCAAGGCCATCTGCCTGTGTTGGCTTGTCTGAGATCTCCCTGCCATCCACACACATGAGGGAGCAGTCAAGTTCAAAGACACTCCGTTGAACCTTTCCCTTTAAGCTTTCTACTTTTGGAAATTTCAAATTTTTTTAACTTTTTATTTTATATTGGAATAGAGCTGATCAACAATGTTGTGATAGTTTCAGGTGCAGAGCAAAGCGACTCAACCATGCATATACAAGTATCCATTCTCCCCCAAACTCCCCTCCCTTCCAGGCTGCCACATAACATTGAGCAGAGTTGCCTGTGCTATACAGTAGGTCCTTGTTGGTTTATCCATTTTACGTTTTATTTTTTGTTGTTGTTGTTGGAGTAAAACACATTTTTTAAAAATCTTTATTGGAGTATAATTGCTTTACAGTGGTGTGTTAGTTTCTGCTTTATTACAAAGTGAATCAGCTATATATATACATATATCCCCATATCCCCTCCCTCTTGCATCTCCCTCCCACCCTCCCTATCCCACCCCTCTAGGTGGTCATAAAGCACCTAGCTGATGTCTCTGTGCTATGCGGCTGCTTCCCACTAGCTATTTTACATTTGGTAGTGTATATATGTCCATACCACTATCTCACTTCGTCCCAGCTTACCCATCCCCCTCCGCGTGTCCTCAAGTCCATTCTCTACTTCTGCGTCTTATTCCTGTCCTTCCCATAGGTTCATCAGAACCTTTTTTTTTTTTTTTTAGATTCCATATATATGTGTTAGCATATGGTATTTGTTTTTCTCTTTCTGACTTACTTCACTCTGTATGACAGACTCTAGGTGCATCCACCTCACTACAAATAACTCAATTTTGTTTCCTTTTACAGCTGAGTAATATTCCATTGTATATATGTGCCACATCTTCTTTATCCATTCATCTGTCATTGGAGCTTAGGTTGCTTCCATGTCCTGGCTATTGTAAATAGAGCTTCAATGAACATTGTGGTACATGACTCTTTTTGAATTATGGTTTTCTCAGGGTATATGCCCAGTAGTGGGATTGCTGGGTTGTATGGTAGTTCTATTTTTAGTTTTTAAAGGAACCTCCATACTGTTCTCCATAGTGGCTGTATCAATTTACATTCCCACCAACAGTGCAAGAGAGTTCCCTTTTCTCCACACCCTCTCCAGCATTTATTGTTTGTAGACTTTTTGATGATGGCCATTCTGACTGGTGTGAGGTGATACCTCATTGTAGTTTTGATTTGCATTTCTCTAATGATTAGTGACATGAAGCATCCTTTCATGTGTTTGTTGGCAAGCTGTATCTCTTCTTTGCAGAAGTGTCTATTTAGGTCTTCTGCCCATTTTTGGATTGGGTTGTTTGTTTTTTTGATATTGAGCTGCATGAGCTGCTTGTATATTTTGGAGATTAATCTTTTATCAGTTACTTCATTTGCAAATATTTTCTCCCATTCTGAAGGTTGTCTTTTCGTCTTGTTTATAGTTTCCTTTGCTGTGCAAAAGCTTTGAAGTTTCATTAGGTCCCATTTGCTTATTTTTGTTTTTATTTCCCTTTCTATAGGAGGTGGGTCAAAATTGACCTTGCTGTAATTTACGTCATAGCATGTTCTGCCTATGTTTTCCTCTAAGAGTTTTATAGCGTTTGGCCTTACATTTAGGTCTTTAATCCATTTTGACATTAATTTTGTGTATGGTGTTAGGGAGTGTTCTAATTTCATTCTTTTACATTTAGCTGTCCAGTTTTCCCAGCACAACTTATTGAAGAGGCTGTCTTTTCTCCATTGTATGTTCTTGCCTCCATTATTAAAGATAAGTTGATCATATGTGTGTGGGTTTATCTCTGGGCTTTCTATCCTGTTCCATTGATCTATATTTCTGTTTTTGTGCCAGTACCACACTCTCTTGATTACTGTAGCTTTGTAGTATAGTCTGAAGTCAGGGAGCCTGATTCCTCCAGCTCTGTTTTTCTTTCTCAAGATTGCTTTGGCTATTTGGCGTCTTTTCTGTTTCCATACAAATTGTGAAATTTTTTCTTCTAGTTCTGTGAAAAATGCCATTGGTACTTTGATAAGGATTGCATTGAATCTGTAGATTGCTTTGGGTAGTATAGTCATTTTCACAATGTTGATTCTTCAAATCCAAGAACATGGTATATCTCTCCAACTGTTTGTATTGTGTTTAATTTCTTTCATCAGTGTCTTATAGTTTTCTGCATGCAGGTCTTTTGTCTCCTTAGGTAGGTTTATTTCTTGGTATTTTATTCTTTTTGTTGCAGTGGTAAATGGGAGTGTTTCCTTAATTTCTATTTCAGATTTTTCATCATTAATGTATAAGAATGCAAGAGATTTCTGTGCATTAATTTTGTATATTGCTACTTTACCAAATTCATTGATTAGCTCTAGTAGTTTTCTGGTAGCATCTTTAGGATTCTCTATGTATAGTATCATGTCATCTGCAAACAGTGACAGTTTTACTTCTTTTCTGATTTTGATTCCTTTTATTTCTTTTTCTTCTCTGGTTGCTGTGGCTAAAACTTCCAAAACTATGTTGAATAACAGTGGTGAGAGTGGGCAACCTTGTCTTCTTTCTCATCTTAGTGGAAATGGTTTCAGTTTTTCACCATTGAGAACGATGTTGGCTGTAGGTTTGTCATATATGACCTTTATTGTGTTGAGATAAGTTCCCTCTATGCCTACTTTCTGGCGGGTTTTTTTTATCATAAATGGGTGTTGAATATTGTCAGAAGATTTTTCTGCATCTATTGAGATGATCATATGGTTTGTATTCTTCAATTTGTTAATATGGTGTATCACATTGATTGATTTGCGTATATTGAAGAATCCTTGCATTCCTGGGATAAACCCCACTTGATCATGGTGTATGATCCTTTTAATGTGCTGTTGGATTCTGTTTGCTAGGATTTTGTTGAAGATTTTGGCATCTATGTTCATCAGTGATATTGGCCTGTAGTTTTCTTTCTTTGTAACATCTTTGTCAGGTTTTGGTATCAGGGTGATGGTGGCCTCTTAGAATGAGTTTGGGAGTGTTCCTACCTCTGCTATATTTTGGAAGAGTTTGAGAAGGATAAGTGTTAGTTCTTCTCTAAATGTTTGATAGAATTTGCCTGTGAAGCTATCTGGTCCTGGGCTTTTGTTTCTTGGAAGATTTTTAATCACAGTTTCAATTTCAGTACTTGTGGTTGGTCTGTTTATATTTTCTATTTCTTCCTGGTTCAGTCTCGTAAGGTTGTTCTTTTCTAAGAATTTGTCCATTTCTTCCAGGTTGTCCATTTTATTGACATATAGTTGCTTGTAGTAATCTCTAATGATCCTTTGTATTTCTGCAGTGTCGGTTGTTACTTCTCCTTTTTCATTGATTTGAGTCTTCTCTCTTTTTTTCTTGATGAGTCTGGCTAATGGTTTATCAATTTTCTTTATCTTCTCAAACCACCAGCTTTTAGTTTTACTGATCTTTGCTATTGTTTTCCTCATTTCTTTTTCATTTATCTCTGCTCTGATCTTCATGATTTCTTTCCTTCTGCTAACTTTGGGGGTTTTTTGTTCTTCTTTCTCTAATTGCTTTAGGTATAAAGTTAGGTTGTTTGAGATGTTTCTTGTTTCTTGAGGTAGGATTGTATTGCTATAAACTTCCCACTTAGAACTGCTTTTGCTGCATCCCATAGGTTTTGGGTCATCGCGTTTTCATTGTCATTTGTTTCTAGGTATTTTTTGATTTCCTCAATTGATTTCTTCAGTGATGTCTTGGTTATTTAGTAGTGTATTGTTTACCCTCCATGTGTTTGTGTTTTTTACAGTTTTCTTCCTGTAATTGATATCTAATCTTAGAGCATTATGGTCGGAAAAGATAGTTGATACGCTTTCAATTTTCTTAAATTTGCCAGGGCTTGATTTGTGACCCAAGATATGATCTATCCTGGAGAATGTTCCATGAGCACTTTAGAAGAAAGTGTATTCTGTTTTTTTTTGGATGGAATGTCCTATAAATATCAATTAAGTCCATCTTGTTTAATGTGTCATTTAAAGCTTGTGTTTCCTTATTTATTTTCATTTTGGATGATCTGTCTATTGGTGAAAGTGGAATGTGAAAGTCCCCTACTATGATTGTGTTACTGTTGATTTCCCCTTTTATGGATGTTAGCATTTGCCTTAACTATTGAGGTGCTTCTATGTTGGGTGCATAAATATTTACAATTGTTATATCTTCTTCTTAGATTGATCCCTTGATCATTATGTAGTGTCCTTCATTGTCTTTTGTGATAGTCTTTATTTTAAAGTCTATTTTGTCTGATATGAGAATTGCTACTCCAGTTTTCTTTTGATTTCCATTTGCATGGAATATCTTTTTCCATCCCCTCACTTTCAGTCTGTATGTATCCCTAGGTCTGAAGTGGATCTCTTGTAGACAGCATATATATGGGTCTTGTTTTTGTATCCATTCAGCCAGTCTACGTCTTTTTGTTGGAGCATTTAATCCATTTACATTTAAGGTAATTATCGATATATATGTTCCTATTACCATTTTCTTAATTGTTTCAGGTTTGTTATCGTAGGTCTTTTCCTTCTTTTGTGTTTCCTGCCTAGAAAAGTTCCTTTAGCATTTGCTGTAAAGCTGGTTTGGTGGTGCTGAATTCTCTTAACTTTTGCTTGTCTGTTAAGGTTTTAATTTCTCTGTCGAATCTGAGTGAGATCCTTGTTGGGTAGAGTAATTTTGGTTGTAGGTTTTTCCCTTTCATCACTTTAAATATGTCCTGCCACTCCCTTCTGGCTTGCAGAGTTTCTGCTGAACGATCAGCTGTTAACCTCATGGTGATTCCCTTCTATGTTATTTTTTGTTTTTCTCTTGCTGCTTTCAATATTTTTTCTTTGTATTTAACTTTTGATAGTTTGATTAATATGTGTCTTTGCGTGTTTCTCCTTGCATTTATCCTGTATGGGACTCTCTGCTCTGCCTGGACTTGATTGACTATTTCCTTTCCCATATTAGGGAAGTTTTCAACTATAATCTCTTCAAATATTTTCTCAGTCCCTTTCTTTTTCTCTTCTTCTTCTGGGACCCCTATAATTTGAATGTTGGTGCATTTAATGTTGTCCCAGAGGTCTCTGAGACTGTCCTGAATTCTTTTCATTCTTTTTTCTTTATTCTGCTCTGTGGTAGTTATTTCCACTATTTTACCTTCCAGGTCACTTATCCATTCTTCTGCCTCAGTTATTCTGCTCTTGATTACTCCTAGAGAATTTTTAATTTCATTTATTGTGTTGTTCATCACTGTTGGTTTGCTCTTTAGTTCTTCTAGGTCCTTGTTAAACGTTTCTTGTATTTTCTCCATTCTATTTCCAAAATTTTGGGTCATCTTTAGTATCATTACTCTGAATTCTTTTTCTGGTAAACTGCCTATTTCCTCTTCATTTGTTTGGTCTGGTGGGTTTTTACTGTGCTCCTTCATCTGCTGTGTATTTCTCTGTCTTCTCTTTTTACTTAGCTTACTGTGTTTGGGGATCTCCTTTTCGCTGGCTGCAGGTTCGTAGTTCCCATTGGTTTTGGTGTCTGCCCCCAGTGGCTAAGGTTGGTTCAGTGGGTTGTGTAGGCTTCCTGGTGGAGGGGACTGTTGCCTGTTTTCTGATGGATGAGGCTGGATCTTGTCTTTCTGGTGGGCAGGACCACATCCAGTGGTGTGTTTTGGGGTGTTTGTGACCTTATTATGATTTTAGGCAGCCTCTGTGCTAATGGGCGGGGTTGTGTTCCTGTCTTGCTAGTTGTTTGGCATAGGGTGTCCAGCACTGGAACTTGCTGGTCGTTGAGTGGAGCTGGGTCTTAGCGTTGAGATGGAGATCTCTGGGAGAGCTCTCGCTGATTGATATTACAAGGGGCCAGGAGGTCTCTCATGGACCAATGTCCCGAACTCGTCTCTCCCACCTCAGAGGCTCAGGCCTGACACCTGGCCAGAGCACCAAGACCCTGTCAGCCACATGACTCAGAAGAAAATGGAGAAAAGGGGAAAAAAAGAAAGAAAAAAAAATAAAACAAAGTTATTAAAATAAAAAATTAAAAAGAATAAATATTATTAAAATAAAAAAGTAATTAAAAAAAGAAGAGAGCAACCAAACCAATAAACAAATCCACCAATGATAACAAGCAATAAAAACTATACTAAAAAATGTGGACAGACAGAACCGTAGGACAAATGGTAAGAGCAAACCTATATATACAAAATCACACAAAGAAGCATACACATACACACTCACAAAAAAAGAAAAAGGAAAAAATTATATATATATATATATATATATGGAAGAGAGCAACCAAATCAATAAACTAATCTACCAGCGATAATAAGCTGTAAATACTAAACTAAGATAAACATAAAACTAGAAACATATTAGACACAGAAATGAAACCCCAAGTCTACAGTTGCTCCCAAAGTCTGCCACCTCAGTTTTGGGATGATTCGCTTTCTATTCAGATATTCCAGAGATGAAGGATACATCAAGTTGACTGTGGAGGTTAAATCCACTGCTCCTGAGCCTGCACGGAGAAATTTCCCTTTCTCTTCTTTGTTCGCACAGTGCCTGGGGTTCAGCTTTGGATTTCCCCTGCCTCTGCATGTAGGTCACCCTCTGGTGTCGTTCTTCGCCCAGACAGGAGGAAGTTAAAGGAGCGACTGATTAGGGGGCTGTGGCTCACTCAGGCTGGGGGCAGGGAGAGGTACGGAATGGGGGGTGAGCCTGCAGTGGCAGAGGCCGGCATGACATTGCAACAGCCTGAGTCACACCGTGTGTTCTCCTGCGGAAGTTGCCCCTGGATCATGGGACGCTGGCAGTGGCGGGCTACAGAGGCTCCCAGGGGGGTGTGGATAGTGACCTGTGCTCGCACACAGGCTTCTTGGTGGTTGCAGCAGCAACCTTAGCGTTTCATACCTGTCTCTGGGATCTGAGCTGATAGCCGAGGCTCACGCCCATCTCTGGAGCTCAGTTAGGCAGTGCTCTGCCTTTTGTGGGCAGACAGGGAAGGAATCCCCTCTCCTCATGCGCCCCAAAACAATGGTCTCTTGCCTCTTAGGCAGTTCCAGACTTTTTCCTGGACTCCCTCCTGGCTAACTGTGGTGCAGTAGCCCCCTTCAGGCTGTGTTCACGCAGCCAACTCCAGTCCTCTCCCTGCGGTCTGACCTCCAAAGCCCGAGCCTCAGCTCCCAGCCCCGGCCCGCCCCAGTGGGTGAGCAGACAAGCCTCTCAGGCTGGTGAGTGCTGGTTGGCACGGATCCTCTGTGCGGGAATCTCTCCACTTTGCCCTCTGCACCCCTGTTGCTGCGCTCTCCTCCGTGGCTCCGAAGCTTCCCCTGTCCGCCACCCGCAGTCTCTGCCCGCGAAGGGGCTTCCTAGTGTGTGGAAACTTTTCCTCCTTCACAGCTCCCTCCCAGAGGTGCAGGTCCCATCCCTATTCTTTTGTCTGTTTTTCCTTTTTTCTTTTGCCCTATCCAGGTACATGGGGAGTTTCTTGCCTTTTGGGAGGTCTGTGGTCTTCTGCCAGCGTTCAGTAGGTGTTCTGTAGGAGCTGTTCCACATGTAGATGTATTTTTGATGTATTTGTGGGGAGGAAGGTGATCTCCATGTCTTACTCCTCCACCATCTTGAAGGCCCTCCCCTCCATTTTAAATATAGCAGTGCATACATGTCAATCCCAAACTCCCTAACTATCCAAGTTTCTCTCTGAAATGGGAGGGCTTAAAATCAACCTTTTTTTTAAAGTGTAGATTTCTCAGTTCAGCCCTAATTTGATATTCTGGGCATGAGTACCTCTTGTTGTGATTAGCATTTGTCCTTTCCATTTTATTACACCTAAAGTGAATACAGATGTCTCCGTGTAGAGTACGCTTTAAGAAACCTTTCTGCTCAGCCCTCCAGCGGTGTGGTCAATGTTCCCTGCCTGCCAAGTGTGTGTACTGGGAGGACAGAGTGTGCAGCTAGAGCAGATGGTACCACCCTCCATCGGGAGAGACCTCACCAATCTGGAAGAGAAGCCTTTGCAGGACCTATCATTTTCCCTAAAGCTGGTGTCAAGAACCTGGGCATGTTTGCTCCAACAGACTAGGTGCATGCTGGGGGTGTAGTGTTTCTCAAGGGGATGCTATGGCCATTTCAGGTGAGTTGGTTCTTTGATATAAGACCGGCCTGCTCAAGGCAGGACATTTAGCACCCTTGACTCTTGCCCAATAAAGGCCACTAGCAATCCCCAGTCACTGTGATGAACAAAATCAGACACACAACACCTCCCACCCCCTCAGTGAACTTTCCCCGTGAGGCAGTACTGGCCCTGGATGAGATTTTGCAAATTCACAGGATGCAGTCATTAGCCAATGATATCCAGGGAAATAAAGATGTGAAAGCTGTGACTGATAAGTGTAAGGTACTTCAAGGGGCCAGACTGATTTTTAATGACACATGTGACACACATTCAAAATACGTCTGACGGTGAAATGAGCTCCACATTCAGCCTCTTCCGATCTCAAACATGGACAGGGAGTTAGCCAGAAGTATGTGGCTTTTCTACAACATAATAACAGTGAGGAGAGCTAACTCTTAGGTAGTACGTACGTCATGCCAGTCACTGTTAAGCACTTTGCATATATTAACTCATTTAATCCTTCCAACAACCAAGAACGCTATGAGGTAACTATTGCTAATATTGTTCCATTTCATAGATGAGAAAGCAGGCATGGAGAGATAAGTGACTTGCCCAAGGTCACACAGGTAGTTAATAGAGGTAGGATTCGAGCCCAGTCTCTCTGGCTCCAGAGCCAGATGTTTACCACCCATGCTTGGATGAGGATGTGGAAATGAAGTTCCCCACCCCCGGAGCTCTGTAGACATTGAGCTCTGCCTGGTTACTCTCACCGCAAGTGCCCCAGCTGTGCAATACAGAGAAAAATGAGTTCCTCTGAGATTGGGACTTTTCTGAGAGGTGGTGGATCATGTTTCAAGGATCAGGAATAGGATATGGAATCATGATCTGGGTGGAAACTATGGTTGGTAAATTATAAGCTTTTTGGTTTCATGACCCCTTTATGCTCTTAAACATTGCTAATGACTCTGAAGAGCTTTTATCTATGTGAGTTATGTCTATCGATATTCGCTGTTTTAGAAACTAAAACTAAGAAACTTACAAATGCTTATTTATTAACTTATTTAAAAATCACAATAATAAACACATTCCAGGTTAACATATATAACATAATTTGATCCAAAAAATACAGTTTCCAAAACAAAATTAGTGTGACGAGTGGCATCATGTACATTTTTGCAATCTCTTCAGTGTCTGCCTTGAATATCCTCATATCTTCTCTGCCTTCAATCTGTTGTGATATGCCTTTTAGGTCAAAGTACGTGAAGAAAAAAATATGGCCTCACCCAGATATATAGTTGGAAAAGGGAGGAGTATTTTAATCTTTTCAGATAATTGTAGCTTTTCTTCTCTGATACTGTACCAGAACTCCATAAGCAATGGTTTCTTAAAGTTTAGCTACAATACCATAAAGTATCTGAAATCACATCAATGAACTTATTATACACTGCTGCATTAAAATCCATTGGTCTATTTCACACTTTGAATGAATCTTTTACCGTACATTCTGTGTAACAGTATGCATTGGTCATTTAGAAGTTATTGATTTATGGTTAAGTAGATCTTTCAAAAGTTGACATATTTCATTATACATTATCCAACAGTCAGTCATTAATAGCACTACTCACTTCATCAGAAAAGTATTAAAGCATTGGTAAATTGTCACACTCTCTATGGCAGATACAAATTTTCCATAATTGAAGTCTCAAATTTATCATTGGCAACCACTACTATGAGTTCTTTTCCTTGAAGTGACGGGCTTACTTTAAAAGAAAGTTTGCCACACACTCAAGTTTGAATAAACATAGTTTGTCTGTCAATCATTCCTTCAGGTAAAAATAGCATCCCCTACAAAAACGTCCTAGTTTAGCTCCCATTCAACTTAAATCACATGAATATTTTTCCTAGAGACAAACCAGTGTACTTTGCTCTGCAAAGATGTTTTATGTGTACTTTCCATTTTGTCACACAGAATATTAAAATACAGGTACTCAAGGATTGAGATTTAATAAAATGGGTAATATTTACCACATCATTAAAGTCATTCTTAAGTGAAATTGGCCTTATTTCTATCTTTCTTTATTTTTACAGTGACTGTATGTCACATAGAATGCAGTCAGGTGCTACTACGGCACCAGCACTTTTATTCACCACTGGTTTTATAACAACAATGCAAATATCAACACAGGGACAAAGTCAAATAATGTCTTAGTGTTCATATGATGATGATTTTGACTTTGTGGACATAGCAGAAAGGGCCTTGGGGATCCAAGGGGTCTACAGATTACACTTTGAGAACCCCTCTCCTGGAACATCACACCCACATGAAAGAACAGAGAGCACAGGAGGTAGATTCAAAGGGTCTAGACATCGGTCCTTGATCCACTCCTTACTATCAAAGTGACCTTGGGTGAACCAGGTAATCTCTCTGAGACTCAGTTTCCTCACCTGAAAAATAGAATCAACCCAATCTGTTGGTCAAGGGTATGCAAGAGTAGGAACAAAATACATTCTAAAAATCAATTTCATTCATTCATTCATCAATTTCTTTCATTCATTCATTCATTCATTTCCCCCAGAATCTTATGGGAGGAATTAGGAGACAACTACACCAATTTCTGCTGGTGTGTCAGGAGGCATGTTACTGCAGAGAAAAAGGTAATTGTGAGATAGAGGTAGGTGATAAGGGGCTGGAGACATGGAAACCCCACCATCCAGCCCCAGACACTGCGGGGGCTCCTCTTCCGGTCTGGCCCCTCCAGGGGGCTCTTGGTGAAGCTGAGTTCAGCCACCTTAGGCCACAGCCACTGCGAGATAGCCCCATGCCGCTGGCCCCATTTCCCCACGGAACCCGTTGCTGGTCCCAAGTGCATGTGCATCTGTGCATTGCACTCCCACGCACAGGTCCTGGCACACTAAGTCTCCCACCCCAGAAAGCAGATTGGAAAGCAAGATTTTTTTTTACATTTTTTTTGAATTTTATTTTATTTTTTTATACAGCAGGTTCTTATTAGTTATCCATTTTATACATATTAGTGTATATATGTCAATCCCAATCTCCCAATTCATCCCACCACCACCCCCCCGCCACTTTCCCCCTTTGGTGTCCATACGTTTGTTCTCTACATCTGTGTCTCTATTTCTGTCCTGCAAACTGGTTCATTTGTACCATTTTTCTAGGAAAGCAAGATTTTTAAAGTGATACTGTTACTGAGTACAAGCTCCCTCTGTTCACCACACGACAGGCCAATAAACCAGGAGACAAGGTGTTGAGACAAGGAATAGCAACTTTATTCAGAAAGCCAGGTGTCTGAGAAGTTGGCAAACTAATGTCCTAGAGTACCATCAGGGTCTGGACGCTAGTTTCCTTTATAGAACAGAGATGGGGACGAGGTGCGGACGTAAAGTAAAAAGGCCATAAGTCTTACAAAACATCTCCTGGTTTGGCCAGCCTAGGGGAGGGGATGTGTTAATTTCTTCTTTCTTGCAGCCATTCACAGGTAGGCAGGGTCAGAATGTTTCCCTGTGAGCTGAACTAAGGCACTTTAGTTTAACATTTAGGCAGAAGGGCAATGCTCCCCAATAGAGGCCATTATGTATGCCAGTAGCTATAGACAACATCCTTTTAGTGATCATAGTAACAAAAAGCAACAGAGAGCAAAGGTTAAAGTAAAAGAAACAGATCCAACATGGAGTCGGATCTTGTTCTTCCCTGTTACAATATTTTTAATATAGAAACCATTAGGTCTGATCTTTTACTTTTAAGTACATCACCCTCCCACTATAGTGCTTTATTAGTTACAAGGAATTCTAGCAACAGGCCTCACCAAAGATCAAGACAGCCCAATGTGTCATTCACAGATACTGGGAACTGCAGTTTTAAATATCCTTCCTCCTCAGGATTCTATCCCAGTACATTCCTTCCACGGTCTCTCTCCCAACTTGCTGTGCTTTTAATTTGCTATTTGATGTGATTCTAAGTAAAGAAAAATTTTTAAATGATTAGCATAGATTTTACAATTTATCTTTATACTGTGCAATGCCAATTTGTTTCAAATGCAAACAGAAGAGCAGTTAACTGCTGTGCAGAGTCTCTGAAAATTACAGCATTTGCATGTTCTAGCTCAGGTATGCATATGTATTTAATTCTTTATCAGAGCATTGTAAAGGCTACACAAATGGTACTCGAAGGTTTTCATTTCACTTCTTGATATGCGCATATTCTATCAACATACTCTACATTTGACTTGCTGATAGTAAGGACGGTGTGAAAAGAAAAGGAATAATGGATTGTTTTATCTTTCCTTTTCTTCTCTGTCATCATTTTCAGCATAAGTGATTGGCTACTACAGGGAAGTAGCATAGTAAGAAAGGATAGGACAAGGTTCTTTGGTTGTTTGCCTTTTTTCTGTGTTCACAACAATTTTGGTTCAAACAGAGGGGTAGCCTCTCGGGGCTGTCAGCTCCCTGCTTAGGGGACTATTCAGTCGTAGCTGTCATATGCTTACCTTGTTCTGTCTCTGAGTCCCCCTGAATGCCACTCCCCGATCCCCACATCATGGGTCCACCATAATGCTGTGCTTATGGTGCATCCTGAACGCTAGATATGAACAGAGAGCAAGGAACGGGGAGGCATGCCTATTACACCCATCTCCACTGCTCAGAACATGCTCCATCATCCCATCAGCCTTCATTTACAAAACCCAAGTTCAAAGATAAAATTATTAAGAAATTCAACATGGTGACAGCAGAGATTTCAACCTAGCTCAGGGCCCTCTTGAGCACATGGCCCCCATGTACCTCTCAGGTCACACACCCATGAAACTGGCCCTACCCCATTGCCTCTACTCTGGCCACATGGGTCTCTGCAGTCCCACGTCCCTTCCTTCTGAAGGGCACTAGAGTGTGCTGCCCCCTCTGCCTGAAACTCAGTCCCCTCCCTCGTGGCCTGGGTGCCTCCCTGTTTCTCCTCCTGTGATCTCAGCTCAGCCATCACATCCTTAGCTTAGACCTCCCTGCCTGACCTGCCCAGGTCAGAAGTCTCTTAGCACCAAGAAGCCCTCCTTCAGTGCATGTATCACCATCACCATCCTTCATAAAGGTAGGTGATTATCTGATTCCTTATTTTGTTCATCACTGTTTTGCCAGTGCTGGGTGCACAGTCCCTAATAAATATGAGGTGAGTGAATGGATGAATAAACAAATGAATGTTTTTGCAACCAGAACACACAAGTCAGAAGAAGAGGTGGGATAAACGAGTGTGGCGTGAATTCTAGTTTTTGTGTAAAGGGAGCTAAGTCCCATCTCAGTCTGAACTGGTGCAAACTAAGTGAGCATGGCGTAGCCCTTGTGAACTTCACTGTCTCTTCTAGGAGGTAATGAAGACTTGAGGATCGGGTATCTTTACCCCTTAAGGTATACAAATCATTTTTTTGTGTCTCCAGCCCCAGCATGGTGCCTTGCACTTACTTACTCCATCCTCAAAAAATTCTGGTTCTACTGAGTTGAATTGAGCTGAATTTAGTTCGATGAAAATACGTTGCCCTGAGGTTTACTTTTTCTTACCTTCCCCTTGTGTCTGCATTTCCCCCTCCTCCTTTGTCTTTTCCTCCTTCCTCTCCTTTCTTCTTGTTCAGGATTTCTAAGCCTTGAGAACTACTTTAGGTGTGATCAAATATCTCCAACAGAAAATTACCCTCATTTCTATTCAGTTTAATTGGACTCTTCAAAGAGAAATGGGTCTTAGAATCATGGCTGTAGTTGGGCACTCCAGAGAACACCCCAGAACCAGTCTGGGCTCATTCGCTGCTAATATTCCCATATTGGCATTGATCTTGGGATAGAATCTCAAGGCAGGCATGTCAGAAATCCATCCCTTCAACCCCAGCCAATTCAGAGCAGAAATGAAAGTTGAGGAGGCAATGTAACCTATTCTCCCGCCCTGAAGGCTGCAGAGCTAGCCTTGTCCGAGAGGCAGTACTGGCCTGAGCTACAGCGATGGAATGGGAACCAGCCTTCTTGTTAGAGCCTGGCCCACAAGCTGTCTGTCTTGTCCATTATTCCACAACTACATTCGAGAAATGGCCAGGAGGGAATGTAGTGAAAATGGAGTGTTCATAATGAAATTGAGGATCGACGAAATAATAAAAAACAAAAGCCTAAAGGTAAAACTGGTATTGACTGACCATCTCAGAAAACATTGTCAGTAAGAGATCGGGGCACGCTTCCTATCAGTAAAATGGGGTGGGGACTTTCTCTCCTGAGTGAGCCTTGAGTGGGAATGTAGAATGTTACTGGAAGCAATTCCCTCGGCGGTCCCCGTAGAAGTTATGGGGCTGCTTGGAGACGGCGCGGTTGGGCAGAGAGGGCGTGGAGTTAGGACTCAGCCATACTTGGGGTTTACACCAACTTTTGCTCTGTGACCTTGAGCAAGTAATAACTCCTTTGATCCTTTTTGTTGTTGTTAATTTGTACAGATTGGTATAAAACATCTGCCTTGCAGGGTTGTTGTGACGATTAAACCAGATCACCTGGGGGGAGGTACAAAGCTCGATGCCTGACACAGAGCAGGCATGCAGTCATGTTACCCCTTCTCCTCACGGTGCCTGTTCTCTGTGGGCAGATGCTTGGTCACCCTGAGCATGAGGACCCCCTTACATTGTAGACTGTAGGCACCTCACCCTGGTCGCAGCAGTGCAGCTGGGGCAATGTCAGACCAGTCTTGGGGCATGTCAGGTAGATGTTCTCCCTGCGACATTATCTCCTGGGCCCTTTTACAGGTGACACAGTTGAAACCCAGAGAAGTCACTATAATTTGACTAAATCAACAAGTCAGTAGTGAACCTGGAATGTGACTCAGGCCCCTGGGCTCAAGCCTGTGTTTTATTCCCCAGCAGCCTATAGCTGGACACCTTGCTGCCCATGTCATGTGACACTCACACGCCCCTTTTGCACTATGAAGGGTCTTTCTGGACATCTGCACATTGTCTCCCCAAAAAGCCTGTAAGCTCCCTCAACACAGGAAGAGAACGTGTCTCAAATCTTCAGTACTTTCCAGGACATTTACTACAGGGCTTACGGTCAGGGTTCAAGAAATAAACATCCATCAACTGAGATAAAGAAGATATTTTTGTGGCCTTGTTTTAGTGCCGAGAAATAGCTATAATACACATGAACCCAGCTGATGGAGAGAAATGTATTCATTGCACAACATGGTCAGCTCTTTAAGAAGTTGGCTTTTCAGGCTCCACAGGGATTCTGGAACTCACATAAACTCAACCCCGCTGTTTGGAGAGAACATGGCAACTCCAAGTGGTGTCCCTGTCCCCGCAGGGAAGTGGTAGGTGAGAGACGTGAAGGAGGGGGGAGGGGAGAAGGGGGAGGGGAGAAGGCGGAAGGGGCTACAGCAGCACGGGGTGCTTAAACCAAGAGTAAAGGACAGAGGCAAGCAGTGCTGCTTACATTTACTGAGCAAACAGATCACCTGGGGACCCTAATTAAGTTAGCAGCTGCAAACTATTATATATAGGCTGGGTAAACAACAAGGTCCTACTATATAGCACAGGGAACTATATCCAATATCCTGTGATAAACCATATGGAAAAGAATATAAAAAGGAATATATATATATATATATATATATATATATATATATATATATATATATAATCGAATCACTTTGCTGTACAGCAAAAATTAACACAATATTGTAAATCAACTATACTTCAAAAAAAAAAAAAAAGACATCATGGACACACCAGAAAAAAAAAAAAAAAAGATGCATATCCTGACTCAGGAGGTCCAGGTGGGACCTGGGAGTCTGTATTCCTAACAAGCTCCCCAGGGATGCCCAGGCCGCTGCTTCACAGAGCACACTTTGAAGAATCAAGGATGTTGTCACAAAACAAAAGACAGTGAAAGCTTTGGCCTTTTTCTCCTTTCCTCTGCAGTCATTTGTCTTTTGACCACGGGCAAATTCCTTAATCTCATACTGGGCAGAGGGCAAGCGAGAAACCTCCTAGGAAAAGTGGCAGACTGAGATAATCAGCCAGCTCCCCTGCACGATGACCACCCACACACCCCACTTTTTCTGCCGGGTACACCAGATGGGGCACATTTCAGTTTTACCATCCAGGACATGAACGTGTTGGTCTGAGTCTCTAAAGGCCGCTTCTGCTTTGACAATTATCTGTGTGGAGGAAATGGTCTGGTTTTGGGTTTGCAAATCTGGTCCAGTCGAAGCTCTGTGTTCAGTCTGGCCGTTCTCAGGATCCCCGCTCTCTGCCTTCCATCCTCCTGCAGGGGAAATCTGTGCATTCAAGATCCATGGCCAGGAGCTGCCCTTCGAGGCTGTGGTGCTCAACAAGACGTCGGGAGAGGGCCGGCTCCGCGCCAGGAGCCCCATCGACTGTGAGCTGCAAAAGGAGTACACGTTCATTATCCAGGCCTACGATTGCGGCACGGGGCCCCAGGAGACGGCCTGGAAGAAATCGCACAAGTGAGTGACCTGATGGAGCTCCCTGGACCCCTCCCACCCCTGCCCGCCCATCTCCGTTCACACGCTGCTCTTCAGATATGCATGTGCAGTGGTCACACCATGCTGCTCTAGCCTGCCCGACTGCTGGCCAGGTCCCCAGGCCCCTACAGGCATCAGCGCGGGTCTCCTTCTACCCCTAGAATACTCCACCCCTCTGCTTCACATGAAGATACTCCTATTTTACCATCAGGACTGAGTTCAGATGTCACTTCCTCTGGGAAGCCTTCTGTCAGCCAGCCCATCCCTGCAGACCTCGTTGAGACGTTTCCCTGGATTTCTACCAGACCATGTGCTTCTCTCTGTCACAGCACTTTTCATTTGGGGTTGTAACTCTCAAATAGAGTTTAGCTCAGCGCCTAACCCAGAGTAAGAGTGGTTCAGCTCTTACTGGATGGAGTGAATGAATAGCGGAGGGAATGGGGAGATGATCTAGGGGAAATGTGTTGCCTAAAGCTGGGTAACTAGGAAGGTCAGAGAAGGGGAGGCACTTCTCTGGGGTGGATTCATCTCAGAGGATCGGAGCAAGGACAGGTAAAGGGGTCTCAATGGGAGGGAGGACAGAGCACTCAGACAACAGCCACCTCGGCCGTCTTGTGGCTTCTCTACTCTCCTGACCTTGGGACCTGAGTCAGTACCCGTGGGAGGTGTGGGAGGATGGTGCGAGTCTTTCTTTACCGCCATCTCCTCCTTCCCGTGTGTGGTCCTAGGGCCGTGGTCCATATCCAGGTGAAGGACGTCAATGAGTTTGCTCCCACCTTCAAAGAGCCGGCCTACAAGGCCGTCGTGACAGAGGGCAAGATCTACGACAGCATCCTGCAGGTGGAGGCCGTCGACGAGGACTGCTCCCCGCAGTACAGCCAGATTTGCAACTACGAAATCGTCACAACTGATGTGCCTTTTGCCATCGACAGAAACGGTGAGTGTCCCGAGAGGCCCCGGTGAACGGAAGCAGGGAAGCAGCTCCACCCCCCACCCCTCTGAAGGCCAAGGGAGGGCTCTGAATGCACTTGGCAGGTGACGCCTCCCTTGCTATCCCTGATGTAGGCTCTGTAACCCAGAACTCAGCCCTGCGCTAGAAGGGATGACCTTACGTAATCGGCAGCCCGGCCAGGTCTAAAACACCCCAGAAACCTCCTCAGTGAATAGTCTATAGAACTCACAATGCCACGCATTTGGATACTGAAGACAGGTTGGTTTTCTGCTAGAATTTTCCTGCTGTCATCCAGATGTGAGCCATGCCATCAACTCCGCCACATCTGAGTTTCCTGTATAATACGTTGTAACATGAGCCACACCACAGCAATCTGCTCCCGGACAGAGAGAAGCTAAAAGAGAAGGTGCAGATTTTGGAAACACCGTCCAAGCTATAGATCCATTCAGGAATCTTTAAAGCTCTTGCCAAGGGTTTTTGAGAACCTCCACCCCAGTGAGAATGAGGAATGAAAGACCCCTCCCACCACACTCCAATCTCAAACTAAATTTACTGAACTGAAAACAATCGTAGAAAGCCATTTGGTTATTTCCCCATCACCGTTATTAAAAAACTCATTGCAGTGTAAACACCACAGCCGGAGGCCCAATCAACTCAGCCCACTTTAACTGTAATTCTCAATAACTTGATATTAATCAAGTATATTGTTTCATTATTAGCATGAGTGTGTGGGTATGCGTACATTATCCTCACTTTGTTTCAAATAGGATTTAACTGCTCAGTGATGGGAAAGTTGCAAAACCTGAGGCTCATCCACACCGTAAATGTTTATTAAGTGCCAGGCACAGTGCTGGGAACTGGGAATAGAGATAGAGGGGAAGTCAAAACAGAAGTGGGCCTGCCCACATGGAGCTTACCATCTAGCAAAAAAAAAAATCAAAATAAAAAATAGAAAGTCAGGCAGCGTCAAGGGTGAGGGTGGTGCACAAAGCGTGCCATGAACCAGGGTTAGGCAGCGAATTAGCCCTCAGCCTCCTGGTAGCCAGTGCCTAGAAGGAAATACCATCAGTCACCTGCTCGCAAATCTTCAGTGCTTCCCGTGTTTCTTGGTGTTGAGACCAGGGAGAAACTTACCCTATGACAGAGTCTTCTGCATCCTGAGAATTGCAGCATATTCCATAGGGCATGGAGGCCAAGGAGAAACCCTCATTCTTGGTCTCCTGGAGTTTATGATCTGTCTCAGAAGATGAAACCAATATTCGTCAGACAAAATGGTAATAAGGAATTTTCCTTAAAAGATGCTCAAACACGTGGCCAGTGTCAGTTACACACCTGGACATCACTAGATGCTAAGTGTGTAGGACACAAGATCAACACATGAGAAAGCAAAGGAGAAAATACTGGACTTTAAAGTTTGGTTCAGGACTAAGAAGCAGGTAATTTCAATTAGAAGAACTGCTCCTGATAGCTTTTCCTACAGGCCCTATGAATTGGCTGGCCTGTCACCACTACACAGACATACATGACACACGCACACACGTACACACACACACACGCCACTCTACAAAATATGAAACAACTGCTTTGTATGTTTCTGGTCCCTTATGATCAGTCTATGTCCACAAGAGCTGTGGAACTTGGAGTGTGACAAGTCCTTGCTGAAGAGCTAGACTGGACAGGGGGGAGGGTATCTGGAACAAGTGGTCAAGCTGCCCTTGGCCTCCTGCCTTAGTTCTGGAGAGCCACGACCCGGGAGAGAGGAGATGCAAATTCCTTCACCTGAGGGTAAACTGCCCCAGTCATGAAGATAATTACTCACCTTGATGAGCCATTTCACTAACATGCCAATTTATTTACTTAGCTGTCTCATTAAAAGTGAGTAATGGTTCTTCGCCAGGCCGGCACTCCCGGGGAACGTGACCCCCCTCCCCGCCCGCCCCGCCCATGGCGAGGTTTACAAAAGCAGTTCTCAAGTAACAAAGGCAGGACCTAAGGGCAAACACAGAAGCAGCTCCCATTCTAATGAGCTTCCCAGTTGGCCCTTATCCATCACTTCTCCCAGTGACTTTCCCAGCTCCTTGAAGAAGTTCTTTGCATGCACATTAGAAAAAGTACTGCTGGGCTTCCCTGGTGGCGCAGTGGTTAGGAATCCACCTGCCAATGCAGGGGACACGGGTTCCAGCCCTGGCCCGGGAAGATTCCACATGCCACGGAGCAACTAAGCCCGCGCACCACAACTACTGAGCCCACATGCCACAACTACTGAAGCCCGCACACCTAGAGCCCGTGCTCCACAACAAGAGAAGCCACTGCAATGAGAAGCCCACGCACCACAACAAAGAGTAGCCCCGGCTCGCCACACCTAGAGAAAGCCCGCGCGCAGCAATGAAGACCCAATGCAGCCAAAAATACAATAAATAAAATAAAATAAATTAATTAAAAAAAAAAAAAAGAAAGAGTACCGTTGAGTTGGGCTCCACTCATTCAGGCCCCAGGACTTTTTCTTTTAGTGCAAGACTCAACCTCTTCCAACCAGAAGTCTTTGGCCTCCCTTCCCTTGAATTTCTCCCCTGAAAAATCATGGCAGTAACAGTCCCTGCCCCATTGTGGGGTAGTGAGGCCTCCGGGAGAGGCAGTGCCTGGGGATGACGATCACAAGGTACTTAGCATATAGTGTTCCATTCGTGGCGCCATGATTATTAGATGTTTACCTGGGTGACTGGGACATGAAAGATATTCATTCCCCATGGATTTACAGACTGAAATTATGAGCAAATACCTGAGTTGGTGGCATTACCTCCCTCTTGGGAAGTTCTGGATCCATTTCAGATGGCTTCCAGACCCCCATCTTCTAGCATTTGGCTGGTCTCTCTGAGATTGATAGGGCTTAGTTCCTCACTTCCATTGAACTGATGGAAAAACTGATGCCTAAAGCATGAAGAGCTGGCCATATAGCACCTGTCACCCCAGTGGTGGAGTGGGGACTGGAGCCAGGTCCCCTGAGTGTTGGTGCCAAAGCCTTTTTGGCAGTGATATTATCACTGTCCTCAGTGACATTTGACAGGAACGCATGGCAATGGTATTTAAGTGCAAAAATACAAAGTTGTGTCTTAATCCTATGCCTACCACTCTGTGTATGTGTGTGTGTGAGAGGGAGAGAGAGGTCCTTGACAAGTTACTTAAACCTGGCCTCAGATCCTCATTGTAACATGGGAATTCAGTACTGTGCTCAGCCAGGGGTGGGAATGATGGCTGAGGAAGCAGCAGGGCTGTCAGTGACACCCGGTCTCCACTTGGCAGACTTTTCTACCTTCCAAGCAGTGGTTGGTCTCATGCAGCCTCTGCTGAGCCCTCCGCAGGCTGCCCTGGTGAGTAACAGGCGTCGGACACCTATGAGTACAGCGTGTCCTCAAGTCTGTCTGTTCTCCAAGTACATGAAAAAGCTTCTCTTCCACCTGAATAGAAGAAAAACGCACGTCCTTTGTGGAAAACAAGGGAAGCATAGAAAAGTATGAAGAAGAAGTAAGTCACCTGTAATCCCACCAAAGAGAACCACTACTGACATTTTACCAGCACTTTTTCTGTGAAGTTCTTGAACAAAACAAGGCCATGCTTTCCTTGCTTTTCTTTATCTTCCCCTTTTCGCTTCACATTCGATTGTGTGGATTTTTTCCATCCATAAACATGCTTCATGATTAGCACTTTTAGCACGAACAGCAGTCCATCTAAGCAGAGAATCAGGCTTAGCTTGTCTCTTACTATTGGGCATCCAGTTTCTTTACTCTTTTTCAATGTAATAAATAATGCTTAGATGAACATATTTGCACCTTTGTCTGCAATTTTTATCATTTTTTCTGGAGTCAGTTGTTAGACGTGGAATTGCATGGCCAAAAGGTATGAACACCTGCAAAGTGACTGGCTTGCATAGGTTTCCAACAGGGCAACTCTGATTTAAATTCCATCAGAAGGAGGGTGCAGGTAAGTGCACTTGTCTCATTGCAACCCCTACTCCACCTGAGGTTTTATAAAATACCTTCACTATGACACATGGTAGGTACGGATAGTTCTTTGAAAGTTAACCTTCCCAGGTTCATTTGGAACAGAGAAATAAGCCCAGAGATCAGTACTCACCTGGGTTAACTGTGGACTCAGTTCTCCTGAGAAGGCACCACTAGGAGAAATCATTCACGTGTGGGGAAAATAATACAATTGTCACAGAAGCAAAAAGGATGGCTGTTTCTGATCTTTCAAAATGTTTTTAAATGTGTGACTTAGCCAAACACGACCCTTCCCTCTACAACCATCAGTGAAAATATTATACTCTGATGCTTCAAATTCTGTGCTCTGAAACCCATTCTCCCATGCGTGAAGTCGGTGGTGGTGGAGAAAGTAAAGTAGTTTCTCAGTCTCATTAAGACTTCTTACAGAAGGGAGGTGCCGTAAATTGAGCCAAGGATTGCAGGCTCGTGTGTTTATTTTTATTTTTCTACCACAATCAATAGTGTTTGGTCTGCTGAATGTCACACGGACAGTAAACCCTGAGCCTTCGTCTTCTACGACGTGTATCTTTTGAGAGCCATTTAACTTTAAAGAAAGTGAAAACCTTTTGTTCAAAATTCAATTCGATGTTGCTGAAACATACTTCTCGTGGTCCTATTACAGTGCTTCCACCTGGCAGAAGTCCTCCCCTGTGATGGCTTTAACCATGAACTAATTTGTTAACAGAAGCCACAGGGAATGTTACCAACCCCATACTGAGCTGTTTCAGATGTGCTTGGGGCCCCGAGCTGAGAACGAAACAAGTATTTGGAGAAAAAGGAAAGGGATTCTGAACATCCGCCACGAGGCCAAAGATACAGCAAACACATTTTTATTCAGAGATTCTTGACTGGCTTTGTTAAAGGAAACTTGACTTCCAATCACTGGCTGCAGTTGCATTTTTAGAAACAGTCCAGAGCAGATAGCAGAAGAAATGATTCCAATTCTTGGTCCAATGTCTTGGGCAACTTCGTACCCCCTGACCCTCCACACCCTTACATATGCTCACATTCGTAGCACCTGCTCATGGCCTCGTGCTGAGTACTGTCTTACTAATATTGAGTGATGGGTGGATGAATTTTTCCTATCTTTAACACATGATGTGGCTTTTCTAATTTTCCAAACTTTCTTGGGTTAGTCCCTGTTGTCTCAATTTGCATGAACAATATACATCAGTCGGAATGGAAGAAAGCTCATTAAAAAGTCTCCCCTTAGTTTTGATGAAATATAAAAACATACCTGAGTCACACAGACATAGAGAACAGACTTCTGGTTGCCAAGGGGGTTGTTTGGGATTAGCAGATGCAAACTAGTATTACATAGGATGGATGAACAACAAGGTCCTACAATATAGCACAGGGAAGTATATTCAATATCCTGTGACAAATCATAATGGAAAAGAATATGAAAAAGAATGTATATATATATGTATAAATGAATCACTTTGCTGTACAGCCAAAATTAACACAGCATTGTAAATCAACTATACTTCAATAATTTTTTTTTTAATTTTAACAAAGGTGCACAAAAATGAAATATATATACCTGAGTCAGCCATTCCATGTTTGTGTATTTGCTTGTTGGTTTATTTGGGGCTTTATTGTTTTTTTAACATCTATATTGGAGTATAATTGCTTTACAATGGTGTGTTTTAGTTTTTGCTTTATAACAAAGTGAATCAACTATACATATACATATATCCCCATATCTCTTCCCTCTTGCATCTCCCTCGCTCTCACCCTCCCTAACCCACCCCTCTAGGTGGTCACAAAGCACCGAGCTGATCTCCCTGTGCTATGCAGCTGCTTCCCACTAGCTATCGGTTTTACATTTAGTAGTGTACATATGTCCACGCCACTCTTGATTTCGCTTCTGGCAAAGGATGATGATATCACTTGAATTCTAATTTGCTGTCAGCTCTACCAATGAAAAAAAAAAGCCAGAATGAAATTATTCTCAACAAAGGGAGACTTTAATCTCCGGGAATCAAAAAGTAAAAAGTATTAAATGCACATCAGGCCTTGATTCATTTTTTGAAACCAAAATTGTATTTCAGCAAAAATAGTCAATTAAAAGTTTGCTCATTAATTGTCAAATATTTATTTCTGAACCATAATATCAAACCCACAGGAACAAAAACACACAAATGGCTCAGAAACAATGTCTGGTCTCTCTTGGAGAAGAAAAATGTCTTTGCCACCAGGGCAAGGAATCTGTTATTCTGTGTAGCTTTCAGAAGAGAGGTCACATGTTTTCTCGTATTGATTTTACTTCCTATTTGGTAGCAAAATAATGTGAGAAGAGGCAATGAACATTCTTGGCGAAGAGCCCAGATGTTAAAAAGTACGTGTCAGGACGTTTCTGAATTCCATCTTTTTCCCAGAGATTTCATGTCAGATGAGCATATGTTGCCCTACATTAGGGACACAGCCTAATGTAGGGTTAGTTTGGTGCAGTTTAGGGTGGTCTTCTGTAGGGTTAATGTTGGCGCAGTTTAGGGTGGTCTTCTGACGACCCCGTACTTAACACAACCAGTTGGATTCCAGATGTGTGTGCAGAATTACCTGGCAGTTCCGTTCCACAGCTGGGGTGGCTCCGGCCAGTGGTTCCTGAGAATCTGCCACCAAGGCACAAGCAGGCCACATGTGGAAGCCACATCCCTACTTGCCCTAGTCTTTACAAAGAGATAGGGAAAGGGGACATTTTATTCTGGTGAAGGTTGGAAGAGGGCAGAAGGGATTTTGAAGAACTGCAACATGGTTAACTTGATCTGAAATGATTTTCAATGTCCCTGTATCTTCAGGCAATGTCAGGAACACGGAGAAGCTGAGCTATGACAAGCAACGCCAGTATGAGATCCTGGTGACCGCCTATGACTGTGGACAGAAGCCTGCAGCGCAGGACACCCTGGTGCAGGTGGACGTGAAGCCAGTTTGCAAGCCTGGCTGGCAAGGTGGGCCTGCTCTCGTCAGTCCTGTTGGGTGAAGGCAGCTTGGCCAGGTGTATAGGAGGTGCTGGACTTGCCCTCCAATCATCACAATGCATCACTAGAGGAATTTGTAAAGCACAGGCACTCTGCTGTGAGAAACAGAGTAGCCTGTTTGTTCTTACAACTCCTGGGAGGTGTAGTACCCCCATTTTACAGCTGAGAACGTCCAAGGCAACTCCTCTAACTCGTGTGCCCAGTTTGTCCAGTGTGCCCTTTCTCAAGTCTCATGACATCTTCCTATCAATAGGAATTATCCCACAGTGCTCAGGAGAAAGGGTCAATTCACTTTACCTAAGGGTTCGGAGTTCAGCTGGTGCATTTCAAGTTTTGATAATTGCTCAGCACCTGGGGAAGGTTGCGTGTTCCTTGGGCTTGCACAGAGGGCATACGGGCAGAGGCTGGAGATCCAGAATCCAGCCTCTGTGTTAGGGGGTTTCTAAAGTGTTGGCTCTGGTAATGGAGAAGCAATGGCCTTCGATGGAGGTGGATATTTGTGCTAGTTTAGATCTTTTAGGATGCAAAGACAGAAGGTTCAGGTTACCCTTTGAGGATGGAGGTGTAGCAATGAACTAAGCGGAAATAAGGATGGGAAGGTCAGCTGCAGAGATGGAGCTCGCAGAGGATTGGTTGGTTTATGGAATAACAAGAGCTCTTGTGGTGGCACCAATAGTTCTGGTGGCCGAGCAGGGATGCTGGAGTTATCTCTGTGACACCATTTTGGTTGTTGATGCTGTCGCAGGGTTCTGCTTACACATAACTTAGGGCGCTCCATGGTTTCATCCACTTTGTGCCTTCTGTCTGCTGCCTTCCCTTCATACGTCTTTAAATCTTCAGGGCCCCTGTTAAATTCTTTCTCTTTCTCTTTCTCTATCTCTATCTCTCTGTATCTTTCATTCTTAACTCCCCAAGAGAGGGTGCGATTAGCTGTGTTGGTCATTCATGTCCCTACGGGACAGGCTGATGCCAGACCACATATAGGTCACTGGTCAGACTTTGAAAGGCTGCCTTTTAGTCAGGCATTAATTCCTAATCCAATTCAGCAGGCCAGACTGGCAGGACCTCATGGTGCAACACAAGGACACCTGAGGACCCACCTGGGTCATTGTCCTCAGATCGTCCCCTGCACAACTTTATCTTCCTTAATCTTGCAACTAGAAAGATGGGAGGGGGTAATTAAATCCACCTCTGGAGAGAACCGGAATCATTTGCCTTTGAACAAAGTAGACAAGGTGAAATTCTGAGTAGAGGAGACACAGCTAAGACATATGAGAGGTAAAGAACAAAGGAGAGTCTTCTCTGTGTCCGTCTATTTCAAGCAAGAGACAGAGAAAAAGGAACAAGCCAGAGTGGGAAACTGTGTGTCCCTGACCTCAGGGGGCCTGAACTCTGGTTGAGTGTAATTCACTAGACCCTAAGGACCCTGAGGGCAGGATTCTGTCTCTCTTGTTCACAGTGGAATTTCTCAGGTTTAGCACATGTCTGGCCCCAATGGTAGGTGCTCAAGAAACAGTCATTGAATGAATGAAAGAATCAATGAATGAATGAAAAGCTATTTGAGTGAAGAAGAACTCATCTTGTTTTATTTTGACGCATAACAACTGGCCCCAGGGAAAGTCTCACTTTTGAAAAGAAAGCCTGGAAAGAATATAAAAGCTCTCTAAACACGGAACAAGCTCACAATGAGGTTTAAAGTGAGGAAAGCAAAACGCAAAGCCATATCTGGAGAATGGTCCCAATCTTTTTTGTCTTTGATAAATGAGACACCTACAGATTTGGAATCACATTGAAATATATTTAAATGTAATTTCCTAATGGAGTTTGTACTTGTTTCAGTGTTAAATGTATGTAAAGTAAAACGTGTTAATAATGTTTCATTCTGCGTGTGAAGAATGCATGGGGCCCCTACCTCGGGGCATGAGGCTATTTTCAGCTCTAGACAGGGAGGTCCAGGAGGCAAGGATGCTATCCATCTACTGGTGTGTCTGCAGCCCCAGCACAGGGCCAGGCACAAGGCAGGTGATTGGCAAGTGCTGAATGCATGAATGAATGGTGAAAAATGTACCTTTGTGTGGAACAAAGACAAGAGGGAAGCAGCACCTCCCTGCACCTGCTCACCGTGCCAGGCAAAGCGATGTAAGCAGGTGTAACATCTGGACCAACTACTTGATGGTGGCTCCCTGCCTAAGTCTGCCAGCCTTGGGTGGGAGAAGCCGACTCTGGATTCTGCGTCACCCCCCTCCTCCCTCTAGCTCACCCACTGTAGACAGCCATTAGGTCTGTCTCCCCAGCCATTGTCCCAGCAGGCTTTCAGATCACAGACAGGTCCTCCAAGTTCTCAGATATGTGTGGTGATGGTCAAAGTGCTTTCCTGGCACTCCTATCCCAGCCCCCAGACCTAGAGAGGAATCTTCCATCCTACCACCGTACTGGTCCACTTTACTCCTCCACTTGGGCAACCGCCACTTCTGACCAGCCCATCTTGGGGCTGTTCTCTCTTCTACTCCTGGCCAGGGCTGCAGCCTCAGAGCTCAAATTTCTCCTTTCTGCAGGGAAGAGCATGACCACCGGTCCCAGATATGTGTCTCCTGACCAGCCCCTTCTCCCAGCTTTGTGGAGCAAACTGGAGTGAGCCATGTTTTACTGGGTTGCTTTTTGTTTGTTTGTTTCGTTTTGTTTCGTTTTGCTAACCACAGATGAAGCAGGCTGTTCCTCACTGGGAGAGGCCATCCGGTTCCTAGGGGAAAGGGCTGGTTCTTCCTGAAGCAGGTGTTGGGTGAAGGCTGCACTGTGTAAAATAGGAGAGGAACAAAGAGACGGGAGGCCATTCAGGGCGCAGTGAACAATGTCAGGAAGCCAGTCTGGCTTGCGGAGTGGGTGGGGACTGGGGAGAAAATGGGGAGCGAATTTGGAGAAGTCAGTGGAGGGGAGGGTTGGTAGTCAAGATTTTGGATGCCAGGGTGAGGCGCCACGATGCTCCCCAAGCCCCGGGGACCCAGCTGTTGAGTGAGGGCACTGCGGATGTGTGCCAGGCGTAATTGCCCAGAACAGAGGCTCCTCCCAGAGCTGGCTTCTCTCAAGCAACAACAGTCACCAAGCAATCGCAGGTTGGCAGTTCAAATTCTTGTACCTGTTCTAAGTCATTTCCCTCCAGGCAGGAGGGGACTGCAGCATAGTGAAAGCAATCCATCACGCTCAGAGCCTTCTGTCTCCCCTGGACCACTCACTCCCAGTCAGTGCCATCACAAGCCCTTTCTGTGCTCAGCTTGTCCCAGGGAGCTAGCTATGCTGGAGGAGCAAGGGACTTGCTCACAGCTAGAGCCCTCCCTTCCTCCCAGACTCCAGTGATGCCCCAGGGCATTGGCCCTCTTTTCCATCACACTAACCCCTTCCAGGAATGTAGGGCTGCAGCTTTCCCAAGGCGATGCTGGCCTTACCCAGCTGTACACAAAGGACATCCCACCCCCTGGCTCTGCTGCCACCTGCCTTTCAGACCTTGGCTAAGGCATCATCTGCTCGGGCTATGGTATTCCATTCTCTGTCTTTTTTCTGTGGGTGAATATTGTCTTCCCAGAAATGATATGGGCTCCCTGAGGGCAGAACCACACTCCTCACAGACCCTGGCACTCCCTGAACTTTCTGTCCATCACCTAAGCATCACCTAAAAGCTTGCTTACCACCATCACTCACCAATGGCAGAGCAGGGCTTATCAGAGGCTCAGCTGGCAGCAAGGGGAGGAAGGCTTTGCACCCAGAAAATGACCCCAGGGTACCAGGCGTATGTGTCTTGCTCTTACGTGAGTTTTGTCTTCTCTGCTGTATTCTGAGAGTGTAATTCTGAGTAGGTGGTCAGGGTCAGCTTTCTCTGCAGGGGTAGGTGGAGATTTGCCTAAGGAAATGTCACTCCCATTCTCAGCTGCCCAGGGAAGAAGAGCATCCTCAAAGCATCAGCTTGATCTGTGTGGGTGAAAGGGAGAACTAAACCTGTGTTTTGTCCTGAGCTCTGAGAACACGCAGTATCCCTATAGCAGCTCTTATTCACAGAGATGGATGATTCTAATAGGAACCAGAAAAAAGGTGTGCATGCAGTACACATGCTAAAGATGAGCTTGTGCTTTTCATGCCAGGCATCTGGACTTGCAGTCTTCTTAGTGTCTGTTTCCCTCCTGCCAAGCGGTTATAGGTACCCATGCCTGAGGACTTCGGGAAGAATCTGCATCCATCCATGGGTCAGAGCACCACAGAGGATGCAGTGCCCTCAGAGGCTCTCAGGCGGATGGGGGCAGTAACAGCAACGGACACAGTCAGAGATGGCACTGCTGACCCCTGCTTAGAGGGGCCACAGACTGTGTCCTAGAGGAGCATTTGCAATTCAGTTGCTGGTTTGAGGGTTTTGTTTGTTTAGTTTTTACATTATGTTATGTAATGTCATACTGAGAAACACGTCCCTTCTTTTTCCCTTCCTTTATTGTTCTCTATAATCCCTTGGCCCATCTCTTTCTATGTTTCAAGCTGAAAACATTGTCTGCACAACACTTACTTAGGACATTTTCCCTTTTATTGTTGCAAGTCAGATTTTGTATTTATTATTACCTGCTCCTGCCACCTGAGACCCAAAGTTCAGTCTGTCACTGTCCCCTTTATGCAAAACAGCTCCCCTCTGAAGAGAACCACTATAGACTCTCTCCCTGGCCCTTCACCGTTTCTTTCCCAGGCATGTTGCTGACCAGACATCCTGCCATTCTGGATCTGAAGTTCCCACATCAAATCAGCTTTCCAGACTCCAGCCCCCGCAAAATCCCATCTTCATTTTCCTACTTCATCCCTGAGCACCATCCCACGGCAGCCAATTACACCTCGCCCAGCATCAGTTCACCCAACGCTGCGGGTTCCTAGAACTTCTCCCTCGGGCCCAATTCCTGCTCCTTTTACCTTCACAGTAAGGTGTCTTATTTAATATAGAAAGAAAAGGAGATGCAGCCACATAATGAACTATTTCTTCTCTGTTCTTTTGGGCTTGAATTATTCTCCAGGTGTGTCAAACTGTCTCGGTGTTTCTACCATCCCACAAACCAGGCCTTTGTTAGGAAGGAGGAGGGTATCTTTGAGAGGAACGCTTCTCAAATCTGACTGTGCACATGAGCACCTGGGAGGCTGGGTAAAATCCAGATTCTGACTTAGTACGTCTGGGGTCGATCTGCATGTTGCTGGTCCATGGCCTTCATTTGGAGTGAGAAGGTCATGCAGAAAATATTTCTAAACACCTAGAGTATGTCTAAGATTTTTGTGTTGAAAAGACAATAGCCTGAAAGCTGCTGGTTGAGATTAATTTTCCCTTAGTTATTCGCATTGTGAGATAACCAAAACTGACACACATATGACACAGTAGGAGATATTCTGATGTGAATTCATTTACCCTTTACTGAAGGCCCACTGTGTGCTGAAGGCTGAGAATACAGAGGAAAAAAGACCTACCAGGATTCATAGTATAGAAGGCAACATGGGGGACACAAGCTCTGCTGGAGGGAGCACTGGGGACACAAGGGAGAGACATTTAACCTTGCAGGGGCCCTGGGGCAGAGGCACCTGGGATCAATCTTGAAAGATAATAGTTTTAGCACAGCGAAGAAGAGTGTTCCAGGTTCGGGAGCAGATGTCAGGAAGGTGGGGGGGAGCATGATGTGGCCAGGGCATGGGGGAGAGCACTGGACAGGCCAGTGGGGACCAGATCAAGAGGGAGACCTCTTGTGTTACCCCAAGGGCAGTGGGGAGCCCAGAGGCTTTCATGCCGTGGCATGATGAGGGGGGATCTTGGAGAAGAAGGACTTTCTGGCCAACCACATAGATGGTGGCTGGGATACAGAAATTGGGGCAGGGAGACTAGCTGAAGAGGATGATTTTTCCTGAGTGCACTAAGCAGAGCACTTCTGGAAAAGTATCTAAAGTCATGTATTTATTCCAAAACCAATTCGAAGTACTGAGCAGCAAAGGAGGTTAGATTTTCAGGCAAATCCCATGAGACCGGATAGGCTAGGGGACAAGACTGGCACTCAGGCATGTCTTGGGTAGAATAGACCTCTGCTAAGCCTTGTCAAGTATATATTCTGTCCCTTCTGCGGCTGTCCACGTGCCTGCCACCCTGCCAAGGAGAAAAATGCCCAGGCCCCAGGGGTCAGTCGGTTTCACCCTGCCCCTTGCAAAAGTCAGATCAATTATTGATCAAGTACAACAAAGAGCTGACTTAGGTTTTACTACTTGAGAGGCATTGATTTTGAATCATAGAGTGAAAAGCCCATGTAAGTACCCAGATTTGCTTAAACAGAAACAGGCAGGGCTCAGAAGGTGGAGATGTGTCCATTGGAGAACTTCTGGTGATGTCACCCTTGTTGCAGGCTGAAAGACAGAGGAAAGGATGGCTCCTTGCCCTCAGTTCCCTCCTTCACTGTCCTGCCAGGGAGTCCAAGATATTACCATTAGGGTACCAACATTTTGTTCTAAAGGATTGTTAAAAAACAAAATTCAGTGTAATAAATGTGAAGATCTAATTGGCTTTATTCAACACTTCATGAATTGGGCAGTGTCCAGTGTTCGGAGGGGTTGTACAAAATGGAGGGTTTTTACTGAAGGAGGGAGGGGCGAGAAAGTTGTTATCAAAAGAAAAGAAAGAATTGTTTCAGGCCAGGTCACCTTCTTTTGGGGGAAGAGCAAGAGTCTATTATTCATATTACCTCTTCTTCCTTTGGGGGACAGAAAGGGTCTCCATTGACCAGAAAATTCCAGACTGTCCAATTAAGATTACATCTCTAGACTATCTTATACACTGCAAATTAATATAATATTATATTAGTGAATCAACTATACTTCAGAAGGAAGGAAGGAAGACAGACAGAAAGAAAGAAAGAAAGAAAGAAAGAAAGAAAGAAAGAAAGAAAGAAAGAAAGAAAGAAAGGAAGGAAGGAAAGAAGGGGGGAGGGAGGGAGGAAAAAGAAGGGAAAGGAAGGAAGGAAAAGAGAGAATGAAAGAAAGGATTACATGCCTGGGGAAGGTCAAAACCGTAGTCAGGTCAGGTATTAAATCTATGTTTGGTATCACGGGCTTTAGCACAGGTAGTGAATCTATGTTTGGTATCACGGGCTTTAGCACAGGTAGTGCCTTTTTGGGCCTGTGGTTTTCTCTTTAACAGTTCCCCCCTTTTGGTCAAACTCTCAGCCTAACTGAGAGATATGATGAAAAGTGAAGGCAATAACACCACTCTCGCCTATTGCTCTGTAGTTGTCACAGCTTTGTTGATCCTTGGTGTGGCACCTATAGGTCACAGTGTCTTTGCTTAATCCCTGTGACATTCACAGGTCACAGTTCCAGGCTCATAATCCTTAAGTTGGTCATTCTCTTCATTTTTTTTCTGATGTTCCAGTCTTAGGGAGATCATTTGCTTGGTGGTTAGCAACTGCAAACATGCATTTAAAGGGTTTTGAGAGAATACAACACAGCAAGTACTATTATGATTATAATAAGCACGATAATTCTCAATGTTTGGAGTGCACTTCAGAACCATGGTCCCCAAGACCCAAACCAATCAAAGAAAAGACCCCACTGAAGCAGTCACCCTCTTAAGCCAAGTGGCTTCTTCAGTAATCCTGCGTAACTGAGTTTCAACTTCCCTAAAGTGTCAGCTCACATATAGCAGGTGGTGTTGGGTACAGCACAGACACCTTGTTCAGCTAAAAGATAATCAAAGGCTATTCTATTATCAAGAAAAACCTTGACCAGAGAGTATAAGGATCTTTGCTGGGCAGCTAGTGATTTTGCAACAGAATTTGTAATGTCTCCAAGTGTTAAGGAGAGATTTCTGATCATATCTCACTTGTAGTTACTCCTAACCAGGAGGTGGATTTATTCCCTGCATTTGAAACTGTGCACCTCAGATTGGGACTCGAACCCATGTGGCCGGGACTCGAACCCAGCCAAAACCCAGATTGGGACTTGAACCCACGTGGCCGGGACTCGAACCCGGCCAAAACCCTGACTGGGGCTTGAACCCACACAGCCGGGACTCGAACCCGGCCAGAACTCAGACTGGGACTCAAACCCACATGGATGGGACTCAAACCCAGCCAAAACCCACAGTCTTCCAACTGAGATAACACACCTGGTTTCAGGACTTAATGAAGCTCAGGTTCTTGATGTCTCATTGCAGAAAGAATTCAGTGAGAGACAAAGTGATAGGTAAGAAGTGGATTTATTTAGAGAGAAACAAACTCCACAGACAGAGTGTGGGCCATCTCAGAAGGTGAGAAAAGCACCAGGGTATGGGGTTGCCCATTTCTATAGGAGTGGATAATTTCATAAGCTAATGAGTGGCAGGAGTATTCCAGCTATTTTGGGAAGAGGCAGGGATTTCCAGGAATTGGGCCACTGCCCACTTTTTGATCGGTTATGGTCTTGGAACTGTCATGGCGCCTGTGGGTGTGTCATTTAGCTTGCTGGTGTGAGCGTATACGGAGGCTCAAGGTCTAGTGGAAGTCAACTTGTCCGCCATCTTGGACCCATTTGGTTCTAATCAGTTTATGTCATGTCCTCAGGCTATGTCATTCTTTCAAAGGCTATGCCCTGGCTCTTTCCTTCCTGTTTCACATTTACGTGCTCAATCCAGGGGTCAGTCAGGTTTTTAGTGCATGTGGAAAGAATCTCCTTTGTCATTTTAGCAGATGAAACAAAACCAAGTTTTAATTTCACGTAAGTATATTACTGATTGTTGGACTGTACCCCGCAGGCCTCTAAGGTCTGTGCTTGCCCAGCTTCAAGACCGAAGAAAGAGCCCGGAATCAGCAATAGAGACATCAGTGGTTTAATGGATGGGGGAGCTTACACGTCTGAAGCAAGGTCCTGCAGCGACACCCCACCACCGTGTGCAGCAGCGGATGGTGGTCAGGACATGGTGGCAGTCTTCACTCCCCAGGGGAAGGGGAGATTGCCAGTTATACGGGAAATTGACATCAGATTGGCTCATTAGTTACCAGGGAAACCAACAGAGGGGCACACCCCTCACCACCCCTTTGATATGCTGTCACTAGCTGGGGCCTGGGGTAAGTACGTAGTCATGCGTGTAGGGTGTAGGTGAAGCAGGCACTGGTCTGGCAGGGGATGTACAGAGAGCAAGAGAACAGCCATCTTGAGTGACCTAACCATATACCGATATTAAAGCATATTTTAACACCCTTATAATATTGATTCAATTTTAACCAGTTTGATGGATTATACAAGGTAAAATTCCTTCTTTTTCTCACTCTCTTCAACTTTCTGTATACAATTAAGTTTGTCCTTCATAACCAGAAGTTCTAGTTTAGGCAAAATTACTTTCATTTCCCTTAATAGGAATGCATTTCCATACCGCATATCTTTTCCTTACCAAGAAACACATCCTACATTCCTTGCATATAAAGTTGTGTCCCTTATTATTACTAATAGCTTTAATTACGTTTATTCATTAGAATTCTTAACTCTTAGAAACCTTAATTTCTAGTGAAAACTCAGAAGTAAGCAATTTTGAACCACATGTCAGACGAGCATTTTTTTTAGATTGACAAATTTATGAATGCATTTCATAATTTCTAGAAACATGTGTTTCTTCACGGGACAGTCAGTGTGACACAAAACATGTTTACTAATGAAACCGTGCACCTCTGATTGGAGCTTGAACCCAGGTGAGGACTTGAACCTAGCCTAAACTCAGATTGGGACTTGAACCCATGGTCTTTTTTTTTTTTTTTTTTTTTTTTTAATTTATTTATTTATTTATTTATTTATTTTTTTGGCTGTGCTGGGTCTTTGGTTCGTGCGAGGGCTTTCTCCAGTTGCGGCAAGTGGGGGCCACTCTTCATCGCGGTGCGGGGACCGCTCTTCATCGCGGTGCGCGGGCCTTTCACTATCGCGGCCCCTCCCGTCGCGGGGCACAGGCTCCAGAAGCGCAGGCTCAGCAGCCGTGGCTCACGGGCCCAGCCGCTCCGCGGCATGTGGGATCCTCCCAGACCAGGGCTCGAACCCGTGTCTCCTGCATTAGCAGGCAGATTCTCAACCACTGCGCCACCAGGGAAGCCCGAACCCATGGTCTTTTAACTAGAATCACTCACCTGGTGACTGGACTTACCGAGGCTCAGGTTCTTTGTATCTCAGCGCAGAAGGAATTCAGTGAGAGGCAAAGTGATAGGCAAGAAGTAGATTTATTAACATAGGACACTTGTGAGGGAAGCAAGTGGGCAGGCGAGGGGCCTCTGCCCCACAGATTAAGCAGGCTACATTTTTATAATCAAAGGAAAGTGGAGGAGGGGAAGAAGACCGCCTTCTTCCTCATTCTTCAAGTAGACAGTCAGGCTTACATCACTAACTCCTCCTTCGTATCAGGCAGGAGAGTGTTTGACCCTCTGAGGTCAAACTAGGACTGTCTAGCACTTATTCAAATCAGCAGAAGGATGGTAACATATACTAAAATATGTTGAATCATCTCAGGTTTCCGTATGAGCGGCTCCTACTTAGGAATGTCACCTTTCCCTTAAATTCCTGTCCTTGGTCCTAAGGATCATTATCTTGCTGAACTCAAACCGGCAGAATGCAGGCCTCATTTTTTTCTTTCACTTAGTGACCTCAGGCATATCTCATGCTTTTATTTATGGCTTTATAGTTAAGCAAGCCTGCTTCATTTCATGACATTCTGATAGCTTTCTTGAGCTACCATTAATTTACAGCGTTCTCCCAAAGTTCCCTAGGTTTCCCTCTCTATAATCCGCTACTGGGACTTCTACAACTACCTGTGTAACTATCCTACTCTATCCCTATCACTAATAGAACCAAATTTATCTTGAGTTTCTTTGCAATAGGAAGCCAAAAGTAGATAAAACTATGTTCAGTAATTAATGTTTCACAATTTTCTTATTTATAAAAGACCTAGATATTTAATACATTTCTATCATTTAACTTTAGAAAACTCAAAAGTTTCAAGTTACCAAAAGAGATTTCAAAGGCTATTTTTAAGTACCTATACCATAAAATACAATTGTTGCTGAAAAGTTTATATATAAATTCTTATCCTATTTACATCTATCTGAAACATTTGCTGACATCAATCATGTTTAAGTTACCCACAAAAGCTTCATGAGACACTAGATAAAATCAGCCATCATTCTAAGTTATTTTATTTTTTGCTGACAAATTTTGCAACAGAGAAACATGAATCTGACTAATAAACCTGAGTAGAATAAAAGTTGTTTATCTGCATTATATTCAATGTCAATAACCTTAAAAGATATGTCTGTTTTAATTAAACCAACAAACTTAAACTAGCTTTTAGTCACTAAAGATTATCCTAAGTCACGCGAACTTCAAAAGTATCTGAGTTAGTTTCTGTTATATTTCTGAGAACTTTAAAATGAAACCAACTAGAGCTCTTTTACAAATTAATTTTGGCAATACCATCCGAAGGTAGAAAAACATATCTACATATACATATACAGACAAACAAACATACTGCTGCAAACAGAGAGCTTATAGTTACTAATATTAGTGGAAAAGATTTGTAAGATTTCTAGTTAGCCCAGTTTCCAAATATACCTCCTCACTCTCTTTTTTTCTTTTTCTTCTGGTGAGAAACTTGCCTATTAAGATTGCATCTCAAAGAATGGCTCTTTGGTCCTAAAGAAGATAGGAGTAGGAAATTTATATCACAAAGGCACAGATTAAGCGCAGTACAATTCTGTTTCCAATGTCCTGATTTTTGTAAGCATTTTGAGAGGAAGAGGTGAGGTTTGGGGATTGGTAAAAAAAAAAAAAAAAAAAAAAAAGGCAGGTGAACTTTGTGGTTTTTATTTGTTTGTTTGCTTGCTTTATTATTTTTAATTGAAGTATAGTTGATTTATAATGTTGTGTTAGTTTCTGGTATACAGCAAAGTGATTCAAATATATATTCTCTTTCATATACTTTTCCATTATGGTTTATTACAGGATATTGAAGATAGTTCCCTGTAAGGCAGGTGAACTTTGAACTTCTAGAGAGCCACACCTTTGGCCCTGCAGAGATTTTCAAGACAAAGACAGTAGTTTCCAATTCCCCAAAGAATTGGGTTGTAGCTTTTGTTTTAGGTACCTTTTATGTCTTTAATTTTTTCATTAGGCTTTTGCAATAAGTCTTTCAATGAAGCTATTTTGGAATTTCAAAAACTATTATAGACTTCTGCATACCTATTAAAATAGGTATCCCATCTGTTTGTATGATTTGGGAGCCCTTGCTTTTATGTATGTTTTTTAAATGACCTATCTATTCCTCATAATGGCCATTGTAATTCCTCTAAGGGCTGACAGCAGTTTGGTAGGTCCCTGGCTACAAATGGAGCTTAACCCATATTTCTATCCAGCTATGCCTAGCCATAAACAGAGTATAACTCATTTCTATTTGGCCATGTTTTGGAACCCTCAACCTGGTGGCTACCAAGCCCAGCTCTCAGGACACAAAACAAGCTTAGCAAGATTTTGCCATTTTTGTAAATACCTACAGCTTCTGGAATCACAGTTCTCAGATGTAAAATAAGAAGGTATGCCGGAGGTGGTGCACTCAAGTTTTGGATATAAAGGATCTCATTAGCAATTAGCCTTTATCTACACAAGAGAAGACAAACATGTGCACATTAACATATAGGCAGAAACCAAGAGATGTTTCTGCGTCCTGGATAAAAGAAGGCCCTGTATGCACCACCAACAATTCCCATGGAACCTTGGGGAAAGGACTGAACCAGCAAACCCCAAGGATTGAGGAACTGAGGACTGATTCCAAACAAAATGGAGAACTGCAGCTGCCACCAACAGTTCCCAACATAGAATCTGGGGAAGGATTCCAAGCAAATGGCGAATTGCACACTAAACCTTCATCAGTTCCCAGTGTGGAATCTGGGAACAGAATCAATGGCTGGGGTTTTCCACTCAAAAACCTGGAAATTGCATTCTGAAAGGCTAAGGGCTTGGCTCCAGGCAGAATCATCTGTCAGCTCAATTGGCTACAGGCAGAATCATTTACCAGCTCAAGCTGACCTGCCCTATAAAGGAAGCCAGTTATACTGGGAGCTTGAAAGCAAAATGAATGGAACTCATACTGAGAGGAATTTGCCAATCTCCCTCGGAAATGGTGAGAAGGACTGTGAACTGAAAAGTATTCATGGGGCACCATGGCTGTGTTTCCTGTTGTCCCCAAATGCCATTGGAAGTTTGCTTCAATCCCACTGCTGCCACCAAATCTGGTAAAAAACAGAATTCAGCCAAGTAAATGTGAAGATCTAATTGGCTTTATCCAATAATTCATGAATCAGGCAGCATCTCATCTAGTAAATAGGTGCTCCGAGGAGTGGTACAAAATGGAGGGTTTTTATAGAAGGAGCATGGGACAAGGAGGCTATTAGCAAAAAAAATAGAAAGAAAGAAAGAAAAAGAGTTGCTTCAGACCAGGTCACCTTCTTTGGGGGAAAGGGCAAGGGTCTCTTATGCAGATTGCCTCTTCTTCCTTTGGGTGATAGAGAGGGACCACGTGACAGATTACCTTGTTGGTGCTGAGAATAAAATTCCAGACTGGCCGATTAAGATTACATTTCTTGGGAAGGTTGAAACTGCAATTAGGTCAGGTATTAAATCTAGGTTTGATATCATGGGCTTATCACAAGCCATGCCATTTGTGGCCTGTGGTTTTCTTCTTTAACAGGATAATCCCCACTTAAATTGCAAATGCCAAATGTCACTATTAAGCCAAGATTCAGCAAAGTATAGCCCACAAGCCAAATCTAGTCAACCCATTTTTGTGAAACCGTGAGATACAAAATGGTTTGTACATCTTAAATGCTTGAAAAAAATCAAAAGATGAATAATATTTTGCGGCACATGAAAATTACATGAAACTCAAATTTTAGTGCCTGTAAATAAAGTTTTTTGGCATACACTACACTCATTCATTTACATATTATCTCATGGCAGCTTTTGCACTACAACAGCAGAGCTGAGTAGTTACATGGGGACCAGATGGCCCTCAAAGCCTGAATATTTACTATGGTCCATTCCAGAAAATGTTTGTTGACACTTGCACCAAGCTATTATTGCCCATTGACCCCTTAGTGGGAAGTTGTTTATTGGAGTACCTAGGACAGCCTAGAAAAAAATGGAACAATAAATGGACACATTTAGACAGAGGCAAAGAAGTACAAAAGTCCAAAGCAAGGTTCACTGCACAGAGGACAGATAAGCAATTCTAGCCCATTTTACAGATAAGGAAAACTTAGGCCAAGAGAGATTGAGTGACTTGCCCAAAACCTCACAGCTGGTAAATGGCAGAGATGGAATTCACATTCGTGTCAGTCTGTCCCAGAGGGACTGGGGTATGAGGAGGAAGGAGGAGGATAGAACAAGGAGGTTAGGAATTTCCAAAGGGGCAGGTAACCAGCTTTATAAAAGGGCATCTCAGAAAACTGTTCAGAAAAGACACAACCGGTGTGTCCTTAGGGAACGTATTTAACCTCTCACCTTATCTCCAAAATGGTGATGAGACTTACCTTGAAAGGGCAGCTAGAGTTCAATGAAGCAATATATAGGTTCCATCTAAAAGGTGCCCAATATTCTTTCTCTCCCCTCTCCCTGACTCACCCAACTCACATTTCCTTGATTGAGCCTGGTCCAGCACACTGTCCCTTTGAGATTACAGCTCATTTGAAAATAAACCCATGTTTGCAGATTGTCCATCTCTTGCATACTATTTGTCTGAACCTAAAGTTGCCTCTGGCGATCTCACCGGCCAGAGAAACCCCACTTGAGCCTGAGACCTGGGTGTTAAGCTTCAAATGCAAAGACGTCAGGCCCAAGCTCATCTCTTCACACCAGAGCAGGAAGATACTTTCTCCCGTAAGAGACGTGAGCATGACAATTACCCACCATCTACTCCTCCATTCATCAGGACAGAACCTGGCTTTATTTGAGGTTCATCCCAGGAGCTCAGCTCCTTTGTCCCACGTGCCCTCTGTGTATTCTCCTCCTGTCCTCCTGACTCTCTTCTTTATCAGAATTCTCTACCCGACCCCCGTCTCCCCATTCTCCACCCTCCTCTCCTCCCCCTTTATTCCTTCCACATCCTTCCTCTGATTCCTCCACCCACCTTTCCCAAGTGTAGCCCTGAACCCAACACTGGGGGAAGGTGATGGGGGCACAGGGATGCAGGAGTCAGGAAGGTGATGGGGTCGCAGGGCTGCAGGAATCAGGAACAAACCAGAGAAGACAGAGCTGGATGGGGATAAGAAGGGGTCCATCAGCATTTAGCTCCATCTTGATCCGCAGGCTTTACTGAAACCGCTACCCTGGCTGAGCTTCGGTTTCCTCAACTATAAATTAAGAATCATAAATCTTTGCCCAGTTATTTTGTAAGATTGTTAAGAAGACCACAAGAGGCTCTATGTGTGGAAATGCTTTGCAAAATTTAAACCACCATGCAAATAATGTTATGATCAAAACTGATAAAATAGATACCATCATACAAATGAGCACACACACATTCACACACCCTGAAATCCATAGAGCTGGGTAAGTCTGTGTGGCTTGAGCATCATGTCCTTGATTTTGGAGCTGAAAACTGGAACCGAAGGGAGACAGTGGGGTGGGGAGGGAAGAGCACAGTCTCGGGGGCTGAGAACCCAGGCGTCAGTCCCAGCTCAGCTCCAGTGCAGTCTGCAACCTCGAGAAAGTCACTCCTGCCTGGTTCAGCTTCCCCAACTGCCAAGGGGACAACAATGCCTTCTAATGATGATGGGATGAAAGTCTGCGGGTACAGCGCCGCCCTCAGAACCACAAATGGCGGGGCTCAGTGAAGAACAGTTCTTTTTATTTCCCTTTATTTCAATTTTTTAAATCACGATGGAACATTTTGCCCCCAAACCCAGTAATTGGAATTCCACTAACTCTGGTGGGCGTGACCCCAGGACCACGGTCCTTGAGTTAGCTCCAATCTGCCAGGTGAGCATCCGCACCCCGGGAGAGGCTTCGTGGGGCTCTCCTCCTCCGTGAATAATGACCTGTTGTGACAGCACTGACACAGTAGATCCTTAAGGTGCAACAAATGGCTCTGACAAGGATGCTGATTTACTTACTCAGCGGCGTTTCAATGCACTTAAAGACCTGCTGGATAAATGCATGCACGCGCAAGCCTGGCTCCCCGTGGCTCCGTGTGAGCCAGGGGGGAAATGGACCCCAAGGTTTCTGGGTCCATAACCTCAGCCCTGCGAGGGAGGGGCGTGGGTGGACTGCACTCACCCCAAGCGACACTCAGCCACAATAATAGTCACCGCTGCCGGAGCACTTCCTGTGTGCCGTGCTCTGTGTGAGGGTGATGCAGGTACTCATGTACTCATGCTTCACCACACCCTGAAAGCTGTTCTCTTCCCATTTTGCAGATGAGGACTTGGAGGTTGAGAGTCTTGCCACCCAGCTGGTAATACACAGGATCAGCCTGCAACCCCAGTCCCTCCCGCCTGCACACACAGGGCTCCTGCCCAGTCAGCTGCAGTGTCTCAGAGCAAAGGAGGGCACTGGCCCCCTTGGGAGACCATTGGAGGAAAGCTGTCTTGCAGAGAATCCTGTGGTCAGAACCCTTCCCTCGTGCTATAAAGATGTGTCATTGGACAGGAGGGCACCATGAGAGAGGACAGTGGTTTTCAGGGTAGCAGTGGGGAGAGATATCACTCCTGCCACACAAGCCTGTCGCTGGTGCCTGCCTTTGTTCAGGATAGGAGGGCACCTCTCAGCCTTCTTAGATGACCCCTTGGACTCCGAGAAGGGGACGGGCTTGCCCAAGGACACCCAAATGCTGAGAGGTGAAACCACGGCAGGTATAGGTCTTCTGACTCAGAACTCCACACTCCACCCTATCTCTCCATGGACCTGGGTCTCCCCCAGAGCCACACACTTTCAGCCCACTTCCTCTTCCACTGACAGTTCTTTTAATATTTGCAGGCGCTTGACTCTCTCCCTGCGGGGAGTCAGGAGAGGGTGTGGCTTTAGGAGGGCTGGCTCCAAAGCCAGAAAGATCTGGGTTCAAATCCAGGTTCCATCATGCCTTAGCTCAGGGACATTGAGCAAGTCACTTACCTCTCTGAGCCCTCGGATGTGGTATCTGCAAATGAGACTAATAACAGGACCTGTCTCAGAGGGCGGTCCCGAGGCAGAACTGTGCCCGGCACACAGGAGCAGCTCCGTGAGACCCACAAGAGGCCTCTAAAGTGGTTTTAGGAGTCAGGCCAGGCTGTTGGTGCCATTTGCTGGGGGTGTAACCTTAGGCAGGGCATTTCACATCTCAGGCTCAGTTGTCCCATCCGTGAGATGGCCCTCCTTCCTCAGATGGATGCCAGGCAGGCTGATAACACACATAAGAAGCCCAGCCAAGACGTTACGGAGTGGCATTAGCTTAGACACTGACGTCGTCATCAGCACGTCAGACAGACACTTGGTTTCCGTGATGCCAAGACGTTACTGAGTGGCATTAGCTTAGACACTGACGTCGTCATCAGCACGTCAGACAGACACTTGGTTTCCGTGATGCCAAGACGTTACTGAGTGGCATTAGCTTAGACACTGACATCGTCATCAGCACGTCAGACAGACACTTGGTTTCCGTGATATGCATGTGACCACAGCAAGCCACCCGCCTCTCTTTGCCACACTTGTCCTCATCTCTAAAGTGGGCAGAATAGCGCCCCCTCCTCTCTGCGTCCTCGTCACACGGCTCTTGGTGGATGGAGCAACAGGCTGGAGAGCTGTGAGTCAGCCCTGGATTCACACTGTGGAGTGTGTCATGACCCTGGAAATGCCAGGACAGGGGCCTGGAGAACTGACCCCACGCTAACCACGCAGGCAGACGGCCACGGTCCCAGCACAAAAGAGAGGCTCTCAAAGCTTCCATTCAACCCAGGGAACTTCCCCCCAGGGCCTACCCTGAGCCAGGTGGGCGGGGAGTCCTGGGGCTGTGAGCTGGATCTGCAGGGTGAGGGCAAGTAGGTGACCGATCCTGAATAGATGATTCTGATCCAGGGAGGTCAGAGCAGTGACGGGGGACCCAGGGGCTGGGAGAGCAGAGAACAGGCGCGCCGGAGCCTTTGGAAGGTCTTCCCAGATGAGATGGCACTGAAGCTGCATTGCGGGGGTCAGTACCACTCACCAGGTGCCCTGAGGGGGTGGGGATGGAGGCCGTGTTGGGAAAGGGCAGGGAGGAGTACCCCCCAGAGAGCTTGGTGCTTCAATGCTGCACCTTCTAGCGATCGGTTTCCGCCCGCGTCCTGCTCAGCATCTCTTGCTCCTTAACTGACGGGGGACAAGAGTTTGCGTTGCAGGGAAAGGTGTGGAGAAAATTCTGCAGAGGTGGATGAACCAGTGTGTGTTTCCTTGTTTGTCTCCATGACAGATGTGGTAAGATTTCCAATGCGGACAGTGAATGAAGTAGACAGAACTTTCCAGAGAGCTCCCGTAAGGCTGTGGGCGTAACAGCCAGAGTTCATCTGGCCCAGAGGAACATGGTGGGCCTCAGCAGGGAGGGTCCCTCCTCCCTCCGTTTCCATGGAGCCCAGCCGACCTCTGCTGCTGAGGTCTAGGTGCCTTCAGGGCATCCGCAGTTGGTACCCTCAGCCGGGAGGCTGGTTTCCCTAGGCAGGAGGACAGGGCAAGGCCCCCCCACGGGAGCAGCAAGCATGGGCACGTGGGCCCAGGGCAAAGAGGAAGCTCAGGGGGCCTGGGGGGCCTGGAGCTGCCCTATCAGATCATGGGCCAATGTGGGGAACCTGTCTGGGGCCTCTAGAAACTAGTACACTCTGAGGATGATGAATTTCCGATAACCCAGCTGGGGGAAGTTAGTATTTAGAGTAAAACGTGACCACATTTTCAGCCAGTTTAAGACAAGTGGGTTGTTTTGCCTTGTTTCAGCAATGAGGCTTTAGCTGGAGACCGGAAGCCCCTCTGCGTCCCCCAACACCAATGTGTGTCTCTGGCCTGAGACTCTGCATCCCTGGGTGATGGCGGCACACAGGCAGCACCCGCCAGCAAGGAGCTGGGGCCTGTCCACCCGCGGAGGTTTGGCAAGTGACACCCTCCCTTGGGCAGACTCGCCCACCTTCTTCCAGGCTCCAGGCCCAGAAGCAAATAGTGACAGCATGTCACCCCCTCCCAGCCTCCAAGGCTTTTGCTCCGTGGATTTATAACACCCCTCATTACTGAATGCAAGACAAAGCACCCCGTTCCCAGTATGTGGGCGGCACTCAGACATGCCAACAGGAGGCCTTTGTGGCAAAGAGAAGAGACAGGTTGTCTGTCAGCCCAGGTGGGCAAGGGAGAAGGATGGTTTTCAGGCAACATTTGCCAGTTCTGTGTAATAAGTAGCAACTGAGCCACCGCAACTTTTTAATGTAAACATCTTTTAAATTATAGAGTGTTTCATGCTCATTTGAAAATAATTTTTTAAAGGAAAATAATTACAATAAAAATTCCCCGTGATCCAGTGAATGCAGTGTTATCAGTATTACAGTATACCTTTCTCCCTTCATACATAGTTATTTGAACTTTGGTTTTTTTCCACTTAACTTTGGGCCACACGTATTGTCCCACGTCATGAAACCTTACCACACTCTCAGCGGCTGTGTGACATTCTCTCCAAGAAGGTCAAACATGCTTGACAGGGTCCTTGCAGTCAGCTAGGGCAGTGTGATTGTCTGGCTTTAGCTTGGTTCCACTTTTCTGTGTATCAGTGAATATCTGTGCAAAAGTCTTTGTCTGCATTTTGGATTACTTTCTCAGGCGTGTATTACCTGAAGCAAAGTGTTTGGGCATTTTGAGGCCTGAGATAAGTTTGGCGGAGTATCTTTCTAATCGTCTGCGATGACTTCCGCTGCCCCCAGCCATGTGAGGGACACCTCCCTCCACCCCTGTGCACTTGGACTCTCGCGTTGCCAGTGTATTTCATGGACTCTGCAGATTTTTGCCAAATTTTCTGAAGAGATGATAATTTGGTTCTAATTTTAGAAAGTCGCTCAGTGAAATGAAAAGTCCTGCAGTCCTCTAATATCACCTGGAGTCGTGGTCCTTTTATTTAAAAAAATAAATAAATTCTGCAGCCGTGTGCAACAGATCTATTGATTAAAGAGAAGTTACGTGACTGGAGTATGAAAAGTTTACATAAGCCATCTTTACAGAAAGACTGAAAGTGTGTGCCTGAAAACCCATACTCTAGCATTGTAAATGCTTTTCAGGGCTATAAACGTAAAGATTCTTGAAGAATAGCTACTCCATCTTGCACCAATAATGCATTTGTCCCAAGATAAGAAAATTGCCTGGAAAATGCTCATGTTTATTGGACATAAGAGAGAAGAGTTTCTATAAATCCAAGAGAAAGTACCCTGATTGGTTGAGTTAACGATTTCCCCCTTGGGAGAATTGTTTTCCAGAATGACTGTTCTTAAATCGCCTGGTTTCTGCACCTTTCCAGCATCCATTCTGCTGGATGTGTTTCTGTGTGGGAGCTGAGAAGCCTGTGAGATGAGGATCTTTGGGGATGAAAAGGTTGGGGAGAAAGCAGCAACCAAGCTTTAGGTGGGGACCCTGCTTTCTGAACACCATACGGTTGCCTTGGATGGCAGCATCGGCTGTTGCCCTGACAGCCCCAGAGAGCGTGGAGCCAGGATGAAAGGGGAGGGCCAGCAGGCTCAGAGGCTCGTTGGAAAACTAAGGTGCTCACACGGACATCAGAGAAGCATGCCGAGGTGAATGGATCCCCTCACAGCGCATGGACGGCCAGGGGCCAACCAGACTGGCTTGCAGTCTCCCGGGGGCCTGTGCCAGACGTGGAGGCAGAGCAAGGCTCTCCCAAGGGCTATGTGCAGATCCAGTGGACCTGGAGAAGCAGCACGCAGCATTTGGACCCCAAACCCAGCCTTGCAGAACAGCAGCAGTATCTTCAATTCAGAGAGACTGGAATGAGCGGAGAATCCAGAAGGAAGGCAACAGGAGGAAAGTCTGTCCCCGGAGCCCAGAACCTGGGCACGAACACCTTCCGTGAATCATCCTTGTCATTCATCCTTCAGATATTTATTGAGAACCTGCCATGTTCCAGGAACTGCACCAAGCACTGGAGATTGAAAATCTAACCAAAAGAGACACAGTCCCTGCTCTTGTGGAACTTGTGATGGTAGATGGGAATGGGGTAGGGGGTGAGAGTTTCAGACGGAAAACAATCACGGAAATAAATGAATAGTTGAGGCTACTGGGCAAAGCCAGTCACATCGCCAAGCCCAAAATCACCAGGGCAGGGACGTGTACTCCTTCCACCGGAGGAGGGTGTCAATGAAAATAGTCAATAAACAATCAATAATAAGAATAGAAAAGAGTTTTATTTGAGCCAGACTGAAGACTAACCCGGAAGCCATCTTCGCAGATGACTCTGAGAAACTGCTCTGGAGAAGCAGCGTTTTCAGCACAGTTTTATATCTTGCCAGACCAAAGAATATTAAACAAGTCAGGGTTATACTTCTTCAGGTTTTCCAAAAAAAGAACAGATCAGCACATACGCAGCGAGTCAGTATGGCCTTGGCACCTGGGATGGGAGTCTTATCATCAAAGGAGTATCAGCATTGACCTCCCAAGAAGAGGGGCATTTAATCTTTACTTTTAACATGAACATTGTTTACTTCTGGTCGATGTGCATTAAAGCATATGTACACTATATGTCTGATAGGCCACAAATGTCTGACACACAATGAGGCCAAACAAACTGAAACATCAGAGTTTGGAGCAGAGAAAGGTTTATGGCAGGGCCATGCAAGGAGACAGGTGGCTCTTGCCCACAAAACCCCCGAACTCCTCCAACAGTTTCAGCAAAGCACTTTTAAGGGCATGGTGAGGGGGGCATGGTTAGTTGTTGCAAACTTCTCGGTGCTGGAATCCTTCGTTCTTGCAGCTGTCCAGGCAGGTCAGGTCAAGATGTTCCTGTAAACCTCCAACAAGACAAATGCTATTCTCTGTTCTGCAACTTTTTATCTCCATACAAATGGAAAACTGTTATACCCTTAAAAGTCAGAGCCTTGAGAATGGGCTATCCTGTATATTTCAGGTTATCGGCAACATTCTTAACTGGAAGCAAAAACAATAGAATACAAAGGTTAAAGTAAAAGAAACAGATTTGTTCTTCCGTATTGCACTTCTCAAATCATCTATGGTGAAGGACCAGTTTTTTTTCCCAATCATCATAGAGCATGATTTTGCAAAAATATAATAGAGACAGATTTCTAGAAAAATGAAATAAATAGCAAAGGCATTCAAAATATAAGCCAATTTTTAAAGTATAATTAGATTCAACAAATGTAAAATTACTCTGTCAAATTGCTATAAAATTTCTAAATGCTATCCTGGATTTCTATGGCAGAATTATAACAAGCAGTTCCAAGTCCACACCAGTCTATAGACCACAGTGAGTAGCATTGCCCCAGAATCTGTCCTTGCCCTTGCCCTTGCCCTCCACAAAATCAGAAATGATTTAGACTTGGATTATGTTTCCAATTTGGTGTGATCACAAGCCATCTTTACATGGTCCTTACTTCGCAGCACTGGTTCTCCTGGTTGACAATGACAGGCCAAGGAAGAGGGTACTATAGAAACCTCGGGCTTCATCGAGAAGCTATTGGGCAGGAAACTGTCTGCAGTTTCCCAGGTGCTCCCAGAATAAGGCCTGAAATTGTCCACCTACATGCCTGACTCTGAAATCACCCAGGTGACGATGTGAGGGTTTTCTCAGGCTGAGAAGTCAGTAATCATGGTGATGATTTGGGACAGAATTAGACTCCCTCTGTCATCAGGAAACTAGAGAGAACTTCACAGGCAGGACAAAATTTGAGGACAAATTACTAGTTGTTAAATTTGACATTTATTGAGACATCTCAGGGGATTAGAAAAATTGCAAATACATGAAGTTTTCCAAAATTGGAGTCATATGTAAGTGCCATTTCATCATCATACACACTTGTCCACAGACACTCAAACTCAGGCGGAGGTGTGTACATATGTGTGTACACACACACACACACACACACACACACACACACACGCCATGTCTTGGATCCTTCTCATTTTAATGCGTGGCAGTCCAGAATCTCTGAATTCCAGATGACTGCCTTCTTCGCCTTTGACGAAATTGGAGAGTGTGTGTGTGTGTGTGTGTGTAGATTTTCATACATCTAATCACTCACTCATTTCATAGATATTTATTGAGCACCTATTATGTGTCAGGCCCTGCACAGTGATGTACAAGTTATGCTCCAGAGCATGAATGGGTGATAAACAAAGAGTAAATAATTCTCGGGAGGAAGAGAAGGACCAGCCACAGAGGGGCCAGGGACTGATCACCAGGCAGAGGGCTGACCTGAGTTGTACTCCCTGATCTGAACCGTGGGTATTTTTTCTCTCCCTTCTTCTCCTTTGTAGTTAATTAAGATCTCCCTTTTTAGTAAGAACTAAAAGGTAATAAAATCTTCTTGTGAAGATTAAGTATAGTAAATACCAAGGGGTTAGTGATAAAGGAAGGGCGAGAATTCCTTATATTTGTAATTGAGTTCAGAGAGTTTGTGTGTTCTTTCTTTTTAAATTGTGCCTGCATGTAATTGTTTTTAATTGGGGAAGGGAAAGTCATATAATGTAATACTCAAAAATAGATGTGCCTCTTATGTGTCGGGCCCAGGGTAAGTGGTTTTCGTTTGTTATCTGATATAAACCCAATCAGCAGCTCTGAAATAGGTGATAACATACCAGTGTTTGCGTGAGTAAACTCAGGCAGGGAAGGAACTGACTGGGCCCCCTGTCCGTGGTACCAAGTGGCAGAGCTGGGACTCACACCTGGGTCTAACCCCAAAGTCTGGGCTCTTCCCTTTGGGGTAATTAATATTCCCATTCTACAGGTGAAGAAACTGAGGCTCAGAACCATTAAGGAACACGCCCAAGGTTATTCAGCTGGAAAGACAGCTATGTAATTCGTGGGTCCCAGTTCAAAATGAGAATGAAAAGCCTTTTGCTTTAAAATTACTAAGATCTTCAAGAAAGCGACAGCAGAATGTTACACCAAGTATGGGGCCCTTCTGCGCATGAAGCTGGTCTTGGAGCCTGGACTGGGCTCCTCACCACCTCCTGCCTCCTTCTGGCTGAATGTCCCATCTCACGGTTATAAACCCACAACAGCAGAAAAGGAAATGTTAAACGAAAATGAGCTCAGAAAAGCAAGGGATCCTTTTTGGGGTTGGGTTTCGGAGTCATGCAGGCCTGGCACAAGTCCTGGCTCTAACACATGTATGGTCTTATCTAATCTTCACACCAGCTCCCTGAGGTGTAGTTGTAATTTTTCCCCATTTTACAGATGAGGAAACTGAGGTAGAGAGTGTCTTGCCCCAGGAGCACTAGCTGGTAAGCAGAGAAGGCAGGCGTCTGACTCCTCACCCCTCATCTCTATACTCTGTTGTCTAAGTGTCACCGTGGCCCTACCCAAAGTCAGGCTGGGATACTGAGGATTTCACCCCAGGAGCCCTGTGGGGAGAGGAGAGAGAAGGCGAGTCTCAGAAGCCAGCCCTTGTCACTCCCATTTACAACAAGGCCCGCTCCCTGGCCCAGCACTTAAGTCCCTTGTAACCTGGCCCCAAAGTTCCTTTCTGGCCCATCTCACACCAGGCCTCCTAGAGGCCCACCCCTGGCCTTACATTTGTCTATGTTTTCTGAGTCCTGCCAGGCTGCTGATCAGGGGGCACCATTCATGTCGTTTTCCATCTAAATAGCACCCGTTGGCATTGTACAGCCCCAAGGCCATGGTGGTGACACCCTAGAGTTCTCTCTGCCCCCCGAATGCCCCTCATTCTACAGTGTTAACCATGCCTTCTACTGTCTGCCTCCTGATGCTTTGACAACTGGGGCCTTGCTGAGCCTGGAGGGACTGCCCCTCTCAATTAGCTAATTCCTAGAGAGAGCAAACAACTTACCCTTTTGCTTTTCAAACACTAACCAACCAACCCAGAACCCACATCCCCATCCACCTCTTTTATCAGGCTCTCACACTCCAGCCAACATTCACCTGCCCGAATCACCCCAGGGCCAGGTACCAGACATCTAGGGACAGCCCCTACGCCCCAGAGGCCGCTGAAATTATACGAACTAGGCGATCCTAAGGCTGCTTACCCTGTCTCGCCTCTTCCTCCCCATGCAAACCACAGTACAGGCTCTTGCCCATGGTTTTCCCCTCTCCCTCTGCCTCCTGACTGACCCTGTGCTTCTCCATGTGTCCCCAGTGGTGTGGGCCCCCTCTCTTTGGGACTTGTGAGTATAACAAATTCTCTTATCAATGGCAATAATATCCTGATCTGTTGGCCTGATCACACTTAAATAATAATACAACCTTTATTAAAACAAAGCCCAGGTTACTTCTCCCGGGAAGCTCCCTTTGATCACCCTAGTCGGGATAACTTATCTCTTACTCTTTGTTCTCTGGGACCTGCTTTTTGTCCCTCTGTCCCTCTGTCTGCCTTAAAGCTGGCCATGTGGCTGCCACTGCCCTGACCGTAACCACCATCCAGTTAAGGGTTATGAGTCACACTTCTCTGCCTCCCATGCCTGGGGCTCTGCCTGGCACATAGTAGGTGCTCAGTAAATACATGTCATCTAGAATAAAGATAAGAATGATACAAGACTGATGATAGTAGTGGTGGCAGTAGCTCTCTGTTCCTGGTGCTTTGCATACCTTTTCTCCAATTCCCAAAGCAACTCTGCAAGGTAGATTTGTGTTGTCATCATTCTACAGATGAGAAAATGAAGCTCAGGGAGGTTCACTGATTTACCTAAGGCCACACAGCCAAGAAGTGGCAGAGTCATGGTTCAGACCTGAGTCTGTCCAGCTGCAGAGTTAACACTCTTGAATTTAGTTAAATTGAATTGAAGTTAATTCCAAATCGTGTGACACTGTCAGAGGTGATTCTCTGTGTGGGTTGATTGAGAGGTGGCAATCAGCAATGTTCTAGTGTTCTGAAAATGAGCACCAGCCCTAAGCCACCTGCCGAGTGATCTTTTCAAAGTACAGTCTAGATTCTTCATGCCCTCACTAAGCACCCATTTATGGCTCTTCACTGGCCCTAAGATGAAACCCAAACCTCTTAGCCAGCATCTGTCATCTGATCTCCACTTACCTTTCCAGCCCATCTCTACCTCTTTACTCACCCCCAACTCAGAGGCACTGGATGGCCAGTGGAGATAAAGATGCTCCCTATTAAGCATAGGTACCTCCCTAGCTTTTCCCTGTAGGAAAGGAAGTCCCTTGGTGCCAAATTAAAGTCACTTATTTCTAGGAGAAAGTCTTGAAAGATGCTAGGTGGTTGATGCCTGCAGAGACTGGTTAGAATGTCAGCTGCCTGAACAATCCCTGATCAGGAAGGAAAACCCCTTTCCTATCCCTCCCACTCCCCAGCATCCCCACATCCAGCCACTTACCTTGTATGAATCCAGCAATTTCCTGGAAAACCCGATGCTTCTTCCTCTGCTAGAAGGTGAGACCAGGAAGAGATGGAGGCCCTTTGAACATGCACAGCAAAGGAAAAAGGAATGTTCGGAGGCACCTGTGTCACTCCCTTTCATCCTTCTGCATCACTTCTGAGTTCAGAATTGGAACAGTGGACCTGAGTGTCTTGGATTACAAGAGCCTTCGAAGCCTGCGCTTTCCAGAAGTCTCAGATTAGCTTTTTTCCACCCACAGGCATCTAATAAGAGAGTTCCAAGTGATTAATATTCTCCTGATGAGAAAATATGCGTTCCCCCAATTCAGCAGGAGTTATAATGCAATCATCCTGTTTCTAAATCCTTAATCCACCGAGAAGGAATTTAGTTCCTGAAGGCATTCCAGTGCTAACCTTTTCAGATGTCATCGAGCTTGATTATTAAAACAACAGGTGATCTACTTCCTTTCTCTTCATTTGAGAAAACAGTGGAAACACAATTCAATAACTAATCTCTAGGTCCTTTATAAATTGAAAAGATTTTGTTTCCAAGCAGGACAGCTCAGAGAAGTTTAGGAATCTTGTGAACCAAGGAGTGGAATGTTTCTATCATGAGGTTTCAGCGGGAAGGTTGCTGTGTTGGGCCCTTAGCCTTCAATGCTCACGAGGAGCCCACGAGGAGGTGTAACTATCCCGAATCTACAGATGAGGCCACGGAGGCCCAGAGATGACAACTGCTTTGCAAAAGTCACATGACCCGCATTCAGAGGAGATGAGATTCAAGCCTAGATCTCTCCAGTCTTCAGTGTCAAAGCAACCCCTCACCCACACAAACTGCCACCAAGGTAAAGCAGTGATAAAACTGACAACACTCCTTGATCCTTTACCAGCATCAGAGATTAGCATCTTTTTTTTGATATATCAGTGCAAATTGAAGGTTCAAAAATGAATCTGGGGACTTCCCTGGTGGCACAGGGGATAAGAATCCGTCTGCCGATTAACCAAGATGGCGGAGTAGAAGGAGGTGCTCTCACTCCCTCTTGCGAGAGCACCAGAATCACAACTGGCTGCTGGACAATCATTGACAGGAAGACCCTGGACTTCACCAAGGAGGATACCCCACGTCCAAGGACAGAGGAGAAGCCACAGTGAGATGGTAGGAGGGGCGCAATCAGAGTAAAATCAAATCCCATAACTGCTGGGTGGGTGACTCACAGACTGGCGAACACTTATACCACAGAAGTCCACCCACTGGAGTGAAGGTTCTGAGCCCCACGTCAGGCTTCCCAACCTGGGGGTCCGGCAACGGGAGGAGGAATTCCTAGAGAATCAGACTTTGAAGCCTAGTGGGAATTGATTGCAGGACTTCAACAGGACTGGGGGAAACAGAGACCCCACTCTTGGAGGGCACACACAAAGTAGTGTGTGCATCGGGACCCAGGGGAAGGAGCAGTGACCCTGGGGGAGACTGAACCAGACCTACCTGCTGGTGTTGGGGGGTCTCCTGCAGAGGCGGGGGGTGGCTCTGTTTCACTGTGGGGACAAGGACTCTGGCAGCGGAGGTTCTGGGAAGTTCTCCTTGGCGTGAGCCCTCCCAGAGTCTGCCATTAACCCCACCAAAGAGCCCAGGTAGGCTCCAGTGTTGGGTTGCCTCAGGCAAAACAACCAACAGGGAGGGAACACAGCCCCACCCATCAACAGTCAAGTGGATTAAAGTTTTACTGAGCTCTGACCGCCACAGCAACAGTCAGCTCTACACACCACCAGAGCCTCCCATCAAGCCTCTTAGATAGCCTCAACCACCAGAGGGCAGACAGCAGAAGCAAGAAAAACTACAATCCTGCAGCCTGTGGACCAAAAACCACAGTTACAGAAAGATAGACAAGATGAAAAGGGAGAGGGCTATGTACCAGATGAAGGAACAAGAAAAAACCCCAGAAAAACAACTAAATGAAGTGGAGATAGGCAACCTTCCAGGAAAAGAATTCAGAATAATGATAGTGAAGATGATCCAGGACCTCGGAATAAGAATGGAGGCAAAGATTGAGAAGATGCAAGAAATGATTAACAAAGACCTAGAAGAATTAAAGAACAAACAAACAGAGATGACCAATACAATAACTGAAATGAAAACTACACTAGAAGGAATCAATAGCAGAATAACTGAGGCAGAAGAACGGATAAGTGACCTGGAAGACAGAATGGTGGAATTCACTGCTGCAGAACAGACTAAAGAAAAGAAGAATGAAAAGAAATGAAGACAGCCTAAGAGACCTCTGGGACAACATTAAACGCAACAACATTCGCATTATAGGGGACCCAGATGGTGAAGAGAGAGAGAAAGGACCAGAGAAAATATTTGAAGAGATTATAGTCGAAAACTTCCCTAACATGGGAAAGGAAATAGCCAGCCAAGTCCAGGAAGCACAGAGAGTCCCATACAGGATAAACCCAAGGAGAAACACGCCGAGACACATAGTAATCAAAGTGGCAAAAATTAAAGACAAAGAAAAATTATTGAAAGCAGCAAGGGAAAAACGACAAATAACATACAAGGGAACTCCCATAAGGGTAACAGCTGATTTCTCAGCAGAAACTCTGCAAGCCAGAAAGGAGTGGCATGATATACTTAAAGTGATGAAAGGGAAGAACCTACAACCAAGATTACTCTACCCAGCAAGGATCTCATTTAGATTTGATGCAAAAATCAAAAGCTTTACAGACAAGCAAAAGCTAAGAGAATTCAGCACCACCAAACCAGCTCTACAACAAATGCTAAAGGAACTTCTCTAAGTGGGAAACACAAGAGAAGAAAAGGACCTACAAAAACAAACCCAAAACAATTAAGAAAATGGTCATAGGAACATACATATCAATAATTACCTTAAACGTGAATGGATTAAATGCCCCAACCAAAAGACATAGACTGACTGAATGGATACAAAAACAAGACCCATATATATGCTGTCTACAAGAGACCCACTTTAGACCTAAGGACACATACAGACTGAAAGTGAGGGGATGGAAAAAGATATTCCATGCAAATGGAAATCAAAAGAAAGCTGGAGTAGCTATACTCATATGAGATAAAATAGACTTTAAAATAAGAATGTTACAAGAGACAAGGAAGGACACTACATAATGATCAAGGGATCAATCCAAGAAAAAGATATAACAATTATAAATATATATGCACCCAACATAGGAGCACCTCAATACATAAGGCAACTGCTAACAGCTATAAAAGAGGAAATTGACAGTAACACAATCATAGTGGGGGACTTTAACACCTCACTTACACCAATGGACAGATCATCCAAAATGAAAATAAATAAGGAAACAGAAGCTTTAAATGACACAATACACCAGATAGATTTAATTGATATATATATAGGACATTCCATCCAAAAACAGCAGATTACACATTCTTCTCAAGCGCGCACGGAACATTCTCCAGGATAGATCACATCTTGGGTCACAAATCAAGCCTCAGTAAATTTAAGAAAATTGAAATCATATCAAGCATCTTTTCTGACCACAACGCTATGAGATTAGAAATGAATTACAGGGAAAAAAATGTAAAAACACAAACACATGGAGGCTAAACAATACGTTACTAAATAACCAAGAGATCACTGAAGAAATCAAAGAGGAAATAAAAAAATACCTAGAGACAAATGACAATGAAAACACAACGACCCAAAACTTATGGGATGCAACGAAAGCAGTTCTAAGAGGGAAGTTTATAGCTATACAAGCCTACCTAAAGAAACAAGAAAAATCTCACGTAAACAATCTAACCTTACACCTAAAGAAACTAGAGAAAGAAGAACAAACAAAACCCAAAGTTAGCAGAAGAAAAGAAATCATCAAGATCAGAGCAGAAATAAATGAAATAGAAACAAAGAAAACAATAGCAAAGATCAATAAAACTAAAAGTTGGTTCTTTGAGAAGATAAACAAAATTGATAAGCCATTAGCCAGACTCATCAAGAAAAAGAGGGAGAGGACTCAAATCAATAAAATCAGAAATGAAAAAGGAGAAGTTACAACAGACACCGCAGAAATACATAGCATCCTAAGAGACTACTACAAGCAACTTTAGGCCAATAAAATGGACAACCTGGAAGAAATGGACAAATTTTTAGAAAGGTATAACCTTCCAAGACTGAACCAGGAAGAAACAGAAAATATGAACAGACCAATCACAAGTAATGAAATTGAAACTGTGATTAAAAATCTTCCAACAAACAAAAGTCCAGGACCAGATGGCTTCACAGGTGAATTCTATCAAACATTTAGAGAAGAGCTAACACCCATCCTTCTCAAACTCTTCCAAAAAATTGCAGAGGAAGGAAAACTCCCAAACACATTCTATGAGGCCACCATCACCCTGATACCAAAACCAGACAAAGACACTACAAAAAAAGAAAATTACAGACCAATATCACTGATGAATATAGATGCAAAAATCCTCAACAAAATACTAGCAAACAGAATCCAACAACACATTAAAAGGCTCATACACCACGATCAAGTGGGATTTATCCCAGGGATGCAAGGATTCTTCAATATACGCAAATCAATCAATGTGATACACCATATTAACAAATTGAAGAATAAAAACCATATGATCATCTCAATAGATGCAGAAAAAGCTTTTGACAAAATTCAACACCCGTTTATGATAAAAAACTCTCCAGAAAGTGGGCATAGAGGGAACCTACCTCAACATAATAAAGGCCATATTTGACAAACCCACAGCAAACATCATTCTCAATGGTGAAAAACTGAAAGCATTTCCTCTAAGATCAGGAACGAGACAAGGATGTCCACTCTCACCACTATTATTCAACATAGTTCTGGAAGTCCTAGCCATGGCAATCAGAGAAGAAAAAGAAATAAAAGGAATACAAATTGGAAAAGAAGAAGTAAAACTGTCACTGTTTGCAGATGACATGATACTATACATAGAGAATCCTAAAACTGCCACCAGAAAACTGCTAGAGCTAATTAATAAATATGGTAAAGTTGCAGGATACAAAATTAATGCACAGAAATCTCTTGCATTCCTATACACTAATGATGAAAAATCTGAAAGAGAAATTATGGAAACACTCCCATTTACCATTGCAACCAAAAGAATAAAATACCTAGGAATAAACCTACCTAGGGAGACAAAAGACCTGTATGCAGAAAACTATAAAACACTGATGAAAGAAATTAAAGATGATACCAACAGATGGAGAGATATACCATGTTCTTGGATTGGAAGAATCAATATTGTGAAAATGACTATACTACCCAAAGCAATCTACAGATTCAATGCAATCCCTATCAAATTATCAATGGCATTTTTTACAGAGCTAGAACAAATCATCTTAAAATTTGTATGGAGACACAAAAGACCCCGAATAGCCAAAGCAGTCTTGAGGCAAAAAAAATGGAGCTGGAGGAATCAGACTCCCTGACTTCAGACTATACTACAAAGCTACAGTAATCAAGACAATATGGTACTGGCACAAAAACAGAAACATAGATCAATGGAACAAGATAGAAAGCCCAGAGATTAACCCACGCACCTATGGTCAACTAATCTATGACAAAGGAGGCAAAGATATACAATGGAGAAAAGACAGTCTCTTCAATAAGTGGTGCTGGGAAAACTGGACAGCTACATGTAAAAGAATGAAATTAGAATACTCCCTAACACCATACACAAAAATAAACTCCAAATGGATTAGAGACCTAAATATAAGACTGGACACTATAAAACTCTTAGAGGAAAACATAGGAAGAACACTCTTTGACATAAATCACAGCAAGATCTTTTTTGATCCACCTCCTAGAGTAATGGAAATAAAAACAAAAATAAACAAATGGGACCTAATGAAACTTCAAAGCTTTTACACAGAAAAGGAAACCATAAACAAGACGAAAAGACAAACCTCAGAATGGGAGAAAATATTTGCAGAGGAATCAACGGACAAAGGATTAATCTCCAAAATATATAAACAGCTCATTCAGCTCAATATTAAAGAAACAAACACCCCAATCCAAAAATGGGCAGAAGACCTAAATAAACATTTCTCCAAAGAAGACATACAGACGGCCACAAAGCACATGAAAAGATGCTCAACATCACTAATTATTAGAGAAATGCAAATCAAAACTACAATGAGGTATCCCCTCCCACCAGTTAGAATGGGCATCATCAGAAAATCTACAAACAACAAATGCTGGAGAGGGTGTGGAGAAAAGGGAACCCTCTTGCACTGTTGGTGAGAATGTAAATTGATACAGCCACTATGGAGAACAATATGGAGTTTCCTTAAAAAACTAAAAATAGAATTACCATATGACCCAGCAATCCCACTACTGGGCATATACCCAGAGAAAACCGTAATTCAAAAAGACACATGCACCCGAATGTTCATTGCAGCACTATTTACAATAGCCAGTTCATGGAAGCAACCTAAATGCCCATCAACAGACGAATGGATAAAGAAGAGGTGGTACATATATACAATGGAATATTACTCAGCCATAAAAAGGAACGACATTGAGTCATTTGTTGAGAAGTGGATGGATCTAGAGACTGTCATACAGAGTGATGCAAGTCAGAAAGAGAAAAACAAATATCGTATATTAATGCATGTATGTGGAACCTAGAAAAATGGTACAGATGAGCCGGTTTGCAGGGCAGAAGTTGAGACACAGATGTAGAGAATGGACATATGGACACCAAGGGGGGAAAACTGCGGTGGGGTGGAGATGGTGGTGTGCTGAATTGGGCGATTGGGAATGACATGTATACACTGATGTGTATAAAATTGATGCCTAATAAGAACCTGCAGTATAAAAAAACAAACAAAACAACTAATACTAAACTTTCATTGGGTTATTTGTATGGAAATATGTTAATATAAATGTTTCAGACATTACATGAAATTTCTAAAAATCTTATATTTGTATTTGTATGGAAATATGTTAATATAAATGTTCTAGACATTATATGATATTTCTAAAAATCTTATATTTGTATTTGTATGGAAATATGTATGGAAATATGTTAATATAAATGTTTCAGACATTGCATGAAAAAAAAAAAAAGAATCCGTCTGCCAATGTGGGGGACATGGGTTTGAGCCTTGGTCCGGGATGATCCCACATGCTGCAGAGCAAATAAGCCCGTGCGCCATAACTACTGAGCCTGCATGCCACAACTCCTGAAGCCTGTGCTCCATAACAAGAGAAGCCACCACAAGGAGAAGCCCGCACAACGCAATAAAGAGTAGCCCCCGCTCACCACAACTAGAGAAAGCCCACACGCAGCAACAAAGGCCCCACACAGCTGAAAAAATAAATAAATAAAATTTAAAATCTTGAAAAACAAAAAAACAAAAATGAATCTGTAAAACTCACCTTTCTCAGTTCCAGCAAATCCTCAGAATCATGGAGGAGCTATTGTAAAAGAGCCCTGGGCTTCCCTGGTGGCGCAGTGGTTGAGAATCTGCCTGCCAATGCAGGGGACATGGGTTCGAGCCCTGGTCTGGGAGGATCCCAAATGCCGCGGAGCAACTAGGCCCGTGAGCCACAACTACTGAGCCTGTGCATCTGGAGTTTGTGCTCGGCCGCGACAGTGAGAGGCCCATGCACCACGATGAAGAGTGGCCCCCGCTCGCCGCAATTAGAGAAAGCCCGCACACAGAAACGAGGACCCAACACAGCCAAAAATAAATAAATAAATAAATTAATTAATTAAAAAAAAAAAAGAGCCCTGTGACTGTGGGCAAGTCACATCAACTCTCAGCCAGTTTTCCATCTGCACAATTATGATAGTAGCACTCACAGACTTCCCTGGCGGCACAGTGGTTAAGAATCCAATGCAGGAGACACGGGTTCGAGCCCTGGTCCGGGAAGATCCCATATGCTGTGGAGCCTCTAAGCCCATGCGCCACAACTACTGAGCCTGCACTCTAGAGCCCGCAAGCCACAACTACTGAGCCCGTGTGCCACAACTACTGAAGCCCGCACACCTAGAGACCGCACTCTGCAACAAGAGAAACCACCGCAATGAGAAGCCTGCGTGCCGCAGCAAAGAGTAGCCCCCACTCACCACAACTAGAGGAAACCCGTGCACAGCAATGAAGACCCAACCCAGCCACAAAATTAATAAATAAATAAATAAATAAATTTATTTAAAAAAAAAAGATAGTAGCACTCACTCACTGGGTTGCTGGAAGGATTAAATGAAAGAAGAGACCTAAAAGCCCTTAGCACCTTGTAGGTGCTAATAATTGTATGTCTTCTTATTTCCTGCAATAAATTTTATTGCATAAATGATCATTTAACAATAATAACTGTTGACTATGTCCCTTGTGTTTGAGGCTGAAACGACTGCATTTAATCCCCCCAGATCCTGGGTGGTAGGTGTGACTTTTATTGAGACTCAAGGTGGGTAAGTAGTTTGCCCAGAGTTCACACAGGAAGTGGGAGGCCTGGAATTTGAACACAGGCACCCTGAATTTAGAGGTCATACTTTTAGCCATCCTGCCATCCTTCCCTCTGGAAAATGAAGATGAATAGATATTTCATGCGACAAGGCTGAATTTGATGACTTGCGTTTTGCTCTCTTAATCCCCAGCCCAACTCCTTCTTGGAAAATGAAAGATGTTTGTGTGAGCGTCCCACTGTCTCCAGGACACTACACTCAGAAAGCTTCATTGATTTCTTTTACTATATGGTTGCAATTTTGCCTGCTCTTCATAAACCCTCAAAAACAAGCCTCATGAGGTCACCAAAGCAACTGGCAGGTGTGATGATCCTAAAGCTCTTCTGTGCCTGATTTCTCTCCAGAGAGGGACTTGTCCCCTCTAACCTGGGGCGGCAAAAGGAATGAAAACTTTGCTAGGACTGTGCCTCCACTGACTTTTCCTTCGTTATTTATTTGCTTCTTTATTTACACTCCTTCAAAAAAGGACTCGATGTGGAATTTCTCATCAGAGATAACCACTAAAATATCTGGATGAGAAAGAGACGCCCACAGTCCCCACAGAATAAAGGGAATCGATACTGAGGATGTCTTGGGCTTCTCCAACAGAAGAGGCTTCTGGAAGGAGGTGTTGTGGGAGATATCTTGCCCAGTAGCAGGAGGAGACACTCAAGAATTGCTGATGTAAGGCCATACCAAGGTCCCCCTGCACAAAACCATTTCCCTGATTATTTTAAAATCTGTATCTCTAAAGAAAAGGAAGATTCAGGGAGAGAAGAGTGAGGAAGGGAAGGAAAGAGGCCCCCTCCTTGACACCATGTCTGATTATTGGGAAGAGATTCCTCCATTATCAGTTCTGGACCACTTGCCTTGCTGAGGACAAAGAGAAGCAAACATGTGATGGGCTGCTGTTGGGATGGATGGTTCTGCAAGACTGAGGGTAAGGGCAGATGGAGGCAGTACCAGAGAAGCTACAAACAGGCTGTGGCTTCTGTCTGTGGCTCAAGAAGGGCTGCCATGGCTGAAGTCAAGGTTAGGTCTCTGAGGCTTCTCAGATCCACCTGGCAAATATTTCCTGTGCTCAGAGCTAGGTGTGGAGGGATCAAAAATAAACTCACAATTCCTGCCTTTAAAGAGTTCTTAGTTACAGGAAGAGGCAGGCCCACGAATGGATAATTCCAAGATGATATCCTACAGGATCCATTCACACTTCCTACCACTGTCTAGTGAGCATGTGCTCTGTGTTGGGCATTGTGCAGCATGATGGGGATTCAGGGTAACTGTCAGCTTGGAGTCTAATGTTGTAGTCTAAAGGTGAATATGCTGTGAGAGCACAGAGGAGGGTTTCAACCCAGACTGGAGAAATCCTGAAAGGTTACATGGAGGTGGTGACAGACAGAAGAGAATGGAAAGGGCACTCCATGCAGAAGAAATGGCATGATTGAATGCTCAATAGTACGAAACATTTTGTACCTAGGACACGACGAGACTGGTCATGTGCGGACCGCTGCTTACAGCACTGTGACTTTTAGATATACCTAAGAGAAAGCCCTCCTGTCTACCAGTGATTGGTCCTTTAGATTGACCTCTAGAGCATGGGCTATAGCAGCTTCACGATCTCATCCTCCAAGAGAGGACACAGCTCCGCGGAGCTCTGAGTAAAAACATGTAATTGGGTGTATTCTCTTTTACTTGTAGTCGTTATCATTTAAACATCCTCCCATGGCAAGTTCCCTGGTGATGAACCCCACAACATGGTGTGCAATCTTTGCTTATGGCTCAGAGAAACCCCTTAAAGTATGGCTGGTTAATACAGGGGTTCAGAGCTAAACCCAAATTACCTGGTTAGCTGGAATGTGGCAGGGTTGCAATGCAGGGGGGATGCACATCTCCTTTGCTCGCTGGGGAAAGAATAACATGGACTGGCTCCCTACTGCATGTCAGGCCCGCATTGTTGAGTCTGGTCCTCACCCCCCCAGTGTAGTCCCTACTTCACTGATGAGGTGTCTGAGCCTAGGAGACCTTCACTAACCTGCCCAAGAAATTCCTGACCTGATTGAGTCAAGCCAAGATCATTGCGGCATCCACTTCAAATGAACTTCTCTGAGGCTTCCCATGGGCATTCATCCTTGACATTCAGGCCTCAGCTCAGACAGGAAATCTCTCCATCTAAAGAGTCACCATTTTTCCTTTCATAGCACTTACCCTCCCTGACAGGACAGCATGGACATATTCATTACCTGCCTCTCTCTCCCAGCTCCACAAGGCAGGGACCCTTCCTGACTCCTTCACTGCTGTATCTGTGATGCTACAAGCAAAGCCAGGTACATAAGAATCCCAAACAAATAAATGCTTTCTTACTGAACAAAGCCATCTGGCAGTCCCTAAGCCCAGTCCTTCCCCTCCACTGCTTTCCTCAAGGTGGCGGCCGGTGGTCCATGGGGTGTTTGTGGGGAGTCCCTTGGTGGCTGATGAATGACCCTAAATGCAGGACTCTCTGAGTTTCTCAAGGGTGAGGGCAGGCAGTCCATAGATTTTCATTTCTACCTTAGCAAAAGGATACCATCTAGCAATGTGACAAATGTTTGAGATTCATAAACTAATAGTATCCACAACTCATGTTCCTTGATGATTCAGACTTCTACCCACAGGTCTGGCTCAGCCTGGCACAGACCTCTCAGGCAGGTGTCGCTATCAGCAAGCGCTGTTGCCAGTCACCATGAGCATGGCCTTGACTCGCCTCTGACTTTCAGTGGCTGCTATTGTTGTTTCAATCAATTCTTGTGTACACTCATGCTTGGTGTGTATTTGTGTTGATTGCTCTGTTTTGTGTGGTACCATTTTGATTGCAATTTTGTTCTTCTCCAGCGTTTTATTGTCTCCAAGTTACTTTTCCACTAAAAAGCAGGGATAAGACCATCAGCCCTACTTAAGTGGGTCACAGTCCTGAATGTTTGAGAAAGAGTCCTTGCACCTCACCTTGTGGCCTCATGTAATCCTGAATTACCTTGCTCGCCTTTATTTTGTGACCAGAGGTATACGTTCCTAAAACTCACCTTGCTGGGCAAAACGGGGAAAATGGGGCGAGGGGCTTGACACTCAAACATGTCATCAGTGACACATAAAAAAGAGAGAGAGAGAGAACATTAGCACAGTTTTACTTTTACACGGGTTAAATGGTTAAGAAATAGATAAGTACTACAATAAGTAGTACTTGAAGAGACGCGAGGTTTGCTTGTGGAAGTGGACACAGGAAAGGTTGCAGCTGGTACGTTACTGTGAAGAGGGTTTTCTGATGGGAATGGAAAGCTGTAACAGTGGTGCAGGCGGGTGTGGCTCTGCACGCATGGTAAGGGGAGTAGCTGGTAGATGTTTGAGGTCGGTGCATGCGCCTGTTTTGTACATTCCTACATGGCTCGACTCAGCTCAGCTGGGTGCAGGTTTCTGCATTCACCTAATATTTCTCGTGCAAGAAATCTTGCATAAGCAAATGTGAAATTCCCATTATCCTCAAATTGTTTCCTAATATATCAATTGTGTTGGAACAAATTCACGTTTTCAAAACATGTGTTATAGCGGAACTGTCTGTACCTGACTTACTGTCATCCTTTCTTTGTTTGCTCAGATTGGACCAAGAGGATTGAGTACCAGCCTGGCTCGGGGAGCGTGCCCCTGTTCCCCAGCATCCAGCTGGAGACGTGCGACGGGGCTGTGTCCTCCATCCAGATCACCACAGAGCTGCAGACCAACTACATCGGGAAGGGCTGTGACCGCGAGACCTACTCTGAGAAATCCCTTCAGAAATTATGTGGTAGGTTTTTCCCTGTTGAGATTAATTTTTAATTACTTTTTTTAAACAATATATACAAAGCGTATCTTATTATATTATGAAAGAATCACCCCTCCCCACTTCATTAGTATATGTAACCTCTGGATGGATATTGTTTACTTATCATGGTTAAAGGGTCAGAAGGCACAGCTTTTGGCATCAGACACACCTGATCAGATCCCACCATGTACCAACTGTATGGCTGTGGGCAAGTGATGTGACAAAGCCTCTATTCTTCATCAGTAAAATAGGGATTCATGACCTCATGTGTTGTTTTTTTTTTTTAATTAATTAATTAATTTATTTATTTTTGGCCGTGTTGGGTCTTCATTGCTGCACGTGGGCTTTCTCTAGTTGCAGCGCGCTGGCTTCTCATTGTGGTAACTTCTCTTGTTGCAGAGCACGGACTCTAGGCGCGCAGGCTTCAGTAGTTGTGGTGCATGGGCTTAGCTGCTCCGCGGCATGTGGGATCTTCCCGGCCCAGGGCTCGAACCCATGTCCCCTGCATTGGCAGGCGGATTCTTAACCACTGCGCCACCAGGGAAGCCCGACACCATGTGTTTAAGAGCACCTAGCACAGGGCCTGAAGGAACAGGGCTCCCTTCCACTGTGTTGGTTTACAGAGAGGTGCCTGCCCAGGGGCCAGTGTGAAGGGTGGTGTCAGCCACTTGGGGAGAGCTGGGTCTACCTCCCCCAGGACCAGCTATGGAACTTGAGGGCTTAGTGCAAATGAAAGTGCAGGACCCTTTTCCAAAATTATTAAGAATTTTAAGGCAGCAACAGCAAAGCATTAAACCAAGCTGGGGGCCTCGTGTGATTGCTTAGGTCACGTGCTGGTGAAGCCGGGCCTGGCTGCCCACGTCGGAGAAGGAGAGCTGGGGTGAGAGTGGAGGTGGGAGGTGGAAAGTCCAAGTGTGGGGGACAGCGGGCTTGCTGTCCACAGGCTGAAAGATGGCGCCCCAAGAAAGGAGCAGGCTGGAACTAGGAGCCAGGCTGGTGGAGGTTCTATACACGAAAGCTTAGCTTTATTGAGCACCTGCTATGTGCACCCTCCTAGAATCTTCACTTGCCCTACCCTAATCTCCCCACTACACTGAGGAGGGTCTTATTCACCCAGTTTTAAAGATGGACACTTTGAGGCCCAGAGAGGAAAGATGACTTGTTCAAGGTCACGCAGATAGAAAGTGACAGAGCCAGACTTTGAAGGTAGGTCTATGGGAATGAAGGGCTCTTTGGCTCAGGATCTGTGACTCCGGGCCAGGCCTCTGGAGCTGGAACGTAAACCTCTCAAGTCAGCTGTGGAATAAGACACTGAAAACGGTGGGAACGGTGCCATGTGCTTGGTAAACCCCACCGTGCACGGGTTGATGGGCCTCCTTCATCCCCACCACGTATATTACATTTCTTTCCTGTTCTCTCCAAGAATACTCAGGCCCTCACACCGACTCTCCAGCCGGGCTGTGGGCAGCTTAGGAAAGAGCTTTCTTTTAGATGGGGCCTACACTTGGGGGTAACTCCATCCCCACCAAAGGAAAAGGAGGCTCCCGAACACACAGCGTAGCCTGCATCCCCTCTTGGGGACCCCTCCACTATTCTCTTCGGGGCAGTTTTTCTCTCTCAACATTCACACACACACACACACACACTCATGCACACACAGTGCACACACATGCACACAGGTGCACACATGCACACACAGGTACACACATGCATACACAAATACGCACACACATGCACATACGTGCGTGTGGGATCAGGGGCCCGCAGTATTGAGAAAGCTGCCTCTGGCGCTCTCCTTCAGCCCGGGAGCGGAGAAGCCAGCTCTGCTGACATCTTACTTTGAATGAATATCCCATTTCGCTCCTCGCGCACCTGAATTATAAGTCAACTCAACCCCATGCCACCGCGGGTGACGGTCATTTCCTAAACTCCTCCAGGTTAGAAGGAGATGATGGAATCAGCTTGTTAAAGATCCTATGGGCCCAAGAGCACACACTGGTGATTTGATTCTGAATGTTGTGAGGGGGAGACCAGGAGATAGGGAGAGCGAGAAGGATTTTCTGAGCGAAGAAACTTTAGAGCCAGATTGCATCTGGTTGTTAACATAGCTCATTGCTTCCGGGCTGCCAGCCTCGCCTGCCAGGAAGGCAGGTTAATTCAGTCAGGAAAGCACTTTCCCCTGAGATGCGAGCTTATCTGGTGCTGGGAGCGACCATTTGTTAAGAGAAGTCTGCGTGTCTTTCTGGTCACCTTCCCGGCAGTGCCACCCTCCCATCGCACTTCTGGGAACCCTGAGTGAGCCTGACGGGCAGGGCCACTCCTGCCTCCAGATTAGGAGTCTGACTCTTGAATCCGCGGAGGGAGAGTTCAGGAAGGGAGGGCAGGAGCACATGAGTGAGACAGATGCCCATCTGCGCTGGGGTCTGCTTCCTCAGGCCCCACGTGCTCTCCAAACCGTGAGGGAAAGGCAGGCCGGATCGCTTCTAAAGCAGAGCCTGGGTTGTAATTCCTGACTCCCGTGGGGCACCTTAGGTTCTGGAGACAAGCTTCTCTGTGTTTTCAGTGGATGGTCAACAAGTTGCTGGCGGGGTTTCCCAGCCAGGGAGCCACCATGACACTTTAAGCCCCAGCGTTCATGCATTTTTTATTCTACAAATCTTTATTGACTTTGGATGGAAACAGGGAGACCAATTAAGATGTTATCGTCATAGTCTAAGCAAGAGAGAATGATTTCTGAACCGGGGGAGTGGCGGTAGGGATGAATTTAAGACAGATTTAGGAGGCAAAATCAGCAAGAGTCAATCACTGATTAGCTGTCAGCAGTGAAAAAGAAGGAATCTTAGAAGATTCTAAAGTGAGCATCTAACTGGACAAGAGTGCCACCAACCAGTGGCCACCAAATTCAGGGCAAGGGCAGATTTAGGGGACAATGATGACTGGACCTGTGGAACATCCAGGTGTGGGTGCCTAGCCCTAGCCTGACTCTCCACCCTCCCGAGGACCCACCTCCATCCTGATGATCCATCCTTAGAGCCCATTTCTTCCTGGTGTCCTGCCTCTTCTTGGCCAGGGTACCCCATCTGTCCCTGTTGCCAGCTCATTCCCATCCCTAAGCCTTTGTTCATGTTTTCTTCCCGCTAGAATCTCTCTCTCCTTCGCCATTCCAAACGCTTCCCTTAAGTAAATATTCGCCTACCCTCTGTGCTCACCAGGGACAGTCCTGGGGCGCTTCCTGGTGTCTTTGAGTTCTGACATTGCTTCTGTGACATTTGTTGTTGTTCGGTGACCCAGGCAAGGGTGTCTCCCCAGAGGCGCCTTGTGGATGTCCGGTCACTGCCCACCTGCTTCCTCCTCCTGCAACGTCGCTCCAAAACGAGCAATGATGGGATCCTGCGTAAGGGGCAGTCGGACAACAGCTGGGCAAAGCTGCTGTCGGGAAACACCGGACAGGTGCATTAGCACCAGAAGTAGCCTCTTTGTTTCCAGGGGAACACTGGACGTCAGGCATATTGCTGCCTGCAGTTTGTGCACTGAAACACTTCCATTCCACCTTGAAACAAAAACGATACAGGGCCCTGCACCTGTGTCCCCTTCAGCTTGTAGGACCAAACTTAGCCTAACATGGTCCCCCATTGCCACTGGCTTACATGAATCCAGGCCTCTCGGGGAAGTTGGGCAACCTGCTTATCACTTCCTCTGGGTTCAGAGATTCAAGATGAAGGGATCTCCCATCTCAGTCCCAGGCTTTCCCGAGGTGAAGTGTCACAGAACTGCCTTGAGTATGAAATGCATGATGAAGCCCCAGTGACTCTTGGACAAATTAAACTTGACATTAACCAGAGCCCAAGAAAAGCCTCACTTCTGTGCCCCTGAGTCTCTGCATATTACAATAAACAGCAAAGCAGTTTGTGACACACATGTCCTTCGGAGACCAGAGGCCAGGGCTGCTCCTCCCTGGAATCACAGGCTCCTGGCATCTGGCCAGCACCTCCCCATATGACACGCGGGGTCAGCTGCTTTGTATATGGAGAGTCAAGAGCTCCGAGGACAGGTCCTGCTGAAGGAAAGGCTGCAGAGCGAGAGCCTGCTGCTAAATCAAGGGACTGATCTGTCAGACCAGTTCAGATTACCAGTCGGTGAGCTGTTCTCAGGATTTATACACTTGTGCGTCCAGGAGGTCTTCATAGCGAATCCATTCATTCATTCATTCATGTATTTATTAATTCAGCAAATATTTGTTCAGTGTCCAAATGTTCTAACTCGTGAGGTTATCTAGAAGTTAGTAAGACCACTTAACAATTTAGTCTCCTGGGGAAGACAGACATGTAAAAAAAGTTCAGTCCATGGCTTTCTACTACACCGTGCAGCTTAACAGAGCTTGCCCTCACTAAGAATCATAGTTCAAGGCTTTTATACCTTCAGAATACCCTAACCAGGGGAAGCCATCATCAGTTCCTCCAAGATACCTCTAAAGAGCTGGAGCTTCCGGGGGGGGTGGGCAGAACCAGCCCTCCAGTCATAGCCAGTGTTTTCATTCTCAGAGAGCTGATGTGGGCCTCTGACTCTAAGGAAAACTGCTGCACACGTGTTGGGAATCCCATTAAATCACTACTCATACATGAGCAAGTGTGCACACACTGACCCACGGGTGATGACAGTGAGCCGTGGGCTTCTCCTTGGATATGACTTCTTTGAAGTCAATTAAGCAGCTACCATACAGCATGCCCTTCTATTCTTGGAGAAGGTTTTTGCCTGCAGTGGCCTTTCCCAGGCTGGTCAGCAACTGGGTATCCACGGCCCTGCCCCAAGAGCTTGGCTGACCGCCCTCATCCAAAGCCCAGCTTGCTTCACCAGGACAATTCAAGGCCTTTGAGGAACCCCTCTTGTCCAGGATTCCAGAGGTGGAATGATAGTCTGATGGTAGGATCAATGGTGTGAGCTCTGGAAAGGACATCAGAAAGTCCTCCACATCCATCCTGAAGGTATGCAGATAGAGAAGTGTGAATGGTAGCCGCTGATGTCAGTCACTTAATGTGGTTTATCAGTCAGGATAGGGCAGGTTATGCTGCAGTAACAAATGATCCCAAAATCTATTGGGTTAAAATAACAAAGGTTTATTTTCCATTCCTACCACATGTCCTTCTTGGGTTGACTGTGGCTCTGCTCTATGTTAGTTTCCCACTGGGATCCAGGCTAACAGAAAAGCCTCCATCTAGAACATTGTTGATCTCATGGCAGATGGAAAAAACACGTGGTGAACCACGGACTGGCTTGTAAATCTTCTGCCCTAAGATGACACGTCACTTGCACTCACATTTCATTGGTCAGAGCAAGTCACAAGGCCAAGTGCTATCAGTGGGTCAGAAAATTATGTTGAGAACAGAATGCTTTCTATCATCATGTAGTTCAAGTACAGCCTTTGTCAAGAGGGCCTCCCTGGCTTCCCCTGAGACCCTCTATCAGTGAACTCTTCCACACACCAAAACTAAAAGACTTTCTACTGGGTGACTAGAGGTAGGGCCCATTTCTATCTGGTTCGTTGCTGCATTCTCACCACAGTGCCTGGCATAACTTAGACATTACATAAGCATTTAATGGAGTAACATGGAGTTGCTATTGCTAATCGTGAGAATACTCTATAGAATGAGACCTGTGTCCTTGAGTACAATGGTTCCTCTCCCCTGAGACCCTCTCCTTCTTGCCATCCTTTCCCATGCCCCAAGGTGGACCATGAGGAGGTATGACTGAGACTCCATGTCTGTCACCATTGCCACAGGCCTACCGTGAAGCGCTAAGGACACTCTGCCCTCCCCAAGGCCCCCCAGAGCAGCATGCAAACCCAGCAATTAAGAAGTCAGACAATTAAGAAGTCAGACAGCAACCACCGTCCCCAGGCTCCATGTGGGCTCTCGCTCCACCGTGTGTCCTGAAATCTGCCTCAGTCACCCCTGTCTTCATCTCCTTGCTGGCTCAGAGATGCTCCCTCACCCTGATGGGGCTCAGGGACTTCGAACCAGACCTCACCTCTGGTTGTAAGCCCCCTGCCCTCAGGCTGCAGCTGCTGTGCACCAGACCAGTGTGAACCCTCAGCAGCGTGGTGGGTCCCAGGGACCTCTGTGAGGGTTCCTAAGGGCGTCTTAAATACACACTGATGTGCAGACGCTGCTCTTCCACCTTTGTGAGTTATGCATCCTGTTTACCCACTGCTTTCCATGGGATCCTTTGGGGAGAGGAGCGAGAACTGCAGGAGAAAGGGAGATCTCTCTCAGTTTATTTAAGTGCACTGAATAAATGAAATACAATCTGTTAAGTCTGTGAAAGCCTGCACCATCTGGTAAAATGCAGTGTGATGCTTCCCAGGAGGCAACATCTGTGGGTCGGGCAGGGTGGCATGCTGCTCCCCTCACCAGGGGAGACACGGAGCTCCGCAACGATGGCCTTGCCAAGGCACACGCCTCTCTGTGGACAGCCACCTGCCCAGGGAGGTGGGGTCCTGGAAGCTGGCCTGGGCTTGGCAGGACACTAGGCTGTGTGATAGAAAGAACATTGCTGGGGGTCTGAGAGCTGGGCTTGCCTCTAGCTAGCTGAGCGGCTGTGTGATCCTGGTCAAGTCATTTCCCCTCTCTGGGCCTCAGTTTCCATGTTTGTAAGATGTGTAGGAGGTTGGGGGTGGGTAGGGATATATTGGGAGCATGGGATTAACAGATGCACACTACCATATATAAAATAGATAAACAACACGGTTTACTGTATAGCACAGGGAACTATATTCACTATCCTGTAATAAACTGTAATGGAAAAGAATCGAAAAAAGTATATAAATATATACATATGTATATTTTATAACCAAATCACTTTGCTGTACACCTGAAACTAACACAATATTATAAATCAACTATACTTCAATTTTTTAAAATGTGCAGGAGGTTGCAAGATCTCCCTCCAGGTTGATTGAGGTGGTGCAGCGGGAGTGTGGGCTTCAGGGCTGGCAAACCCTGATGATGGGTCCCCTTACTAGCTGGTTGTGATTCTAGGCTCGCTGAGCTTCAAGTTTCTTATCTGTAAACTGGAATCATAATCGTATTCACCACATTGATGAGTAACTAAGAAAAAGCATTGAAGTACTTATTCAAGTCTGACACTCACTCAGTGCCCAATAAAATGTTCCAAGAAAACTAAGGATAAAGGTCTGTCAAAATTATAATTCAAGAAGATACACGCACTGCTATGTTCATAGCAGCACTATTTACAATAGCCAAGATATGGAAACAATCTAAATGTCCATTGACAGATGAATGGATAAAGAAGATATGGTACATATATACAATGGAATGTTACTCAGCCATAAAAAAAAGAATGAAATAATGCCATTTGCAGCAACATGGATGGACCTAGAGATTATCATACTAGGTGAGGTCCGAAAGAGAAAGACAAATACCATGTGATATCACTTATATGTGGAATCTAAAATATGACACAAATGAACTTTACGAAACAAAAACAGACTCACAGACATAGAAAACAGACTTGCAGTTGCCAAGGAGTAAGGGAGGTGGGGAGGAGGGATAGAGTGGGAGTTTGGGGTTAGCAGGTGTAAGCTATTACCTATAGAATGGATAAACAGCAAGGTCCTACTCTATAGCACAGGGAACTATTTTCAATACCCTGTGATAAACCATAATGGAAAAGAATGTAATAAAGAATGTATACATATGTATAACTGAATCACTTTGCTGTACTGCTAAAACTAATATAACACTGTAAATCAACTATACATCAATTTAAAAAAAAAAAGAATAAATGTCTGTAACTCTGAAAAGTAAATTTCCCTAAATATATGTGTATAGAATAACCCTGACCAGGGCTGGCCTTTGGCAAAATGTAACAAATTTTGCCTCCTAACCTTCTCTTTTCTGTCTTCTCCCACATCATCCCCCCACTCGTCCTTGCTCTGCACCTCCCTCCCTATATCCAGACTTGTTTGGGGGAAAAATTGCAATCAGCTCCTTCACTAGTCTAAGGTGTTAATTACAGCATGCATTCTGCAGGAACATTGGCTCCTTAACAACAGCAAGGTCCTCAGTCAAAAAGGAACCTCAGAGGGTGGAGTTCTTAGCCCTGTCAGCCCTGCCCTGTTTCCCCCATGCTCAGGCCTGCGGCTCTGTGTGGGCCCTGTACTGGGCCCTGCTAGATTGTGTTGGCTGCTCCGGCTTGAGCTAGAAGTCAGGAGCCCTGGGTGCTCAACCTGCGTCTCCCTGGCCACCTGAAACTTCGGGAACCAACACATTCCCTGTGAGCCCTAGTCACCAGCTGTCGTCATGCTGGACAAATCCTGGTGTCCGAGCCAACTCACTCATGGGGCAGAGCAGCTGTTGCCAGGTTGCATTATTCTGGGGGGTTCTAGAAAGATGAGCTTGGTCCAAAGACTACATATCTCCCACTCCCCAGCCACCCCCAAATCTCTACCTGCTACCACCTTGATAGAGTTCTTTCTTTCAAATACCTATGGAAGGTGATAACCTTTAAGGCTTTGTTAGTCATTAAAACATTAGTGTGAATTAGCTTATCAGATAAGTAAAATGGACATCAAATAAGTCTCAAGGATTATAGGAGAACAAGTAATATTGATGAGAGGTGGGGGGCATGAACAAGAGGCTGGGTGAAGAGGCTCGCGCGAGCATTGGGTAACGGCCAGAAGCATCTCACGGAGGCACCG